>NW_027526295.1:267886896-267942056 GCF_048455015.1 Haemaphysalis longicornis | reverse complement strand
CATACGCCGTGCCAGCATAACAAACTAGTGCGGTAGGTGAAACGCGCTTTGACATATCTTTTAGGGCCTCATAGGTGGCGTGGAAAGCGCCCCATTTTTTGTATTGTCTGGTTAGGCAGCACGATATCTGTATAAAACGCACTAAGAAATTTCTGGTAAGACACAAGAGATGCGAAGAATATCCATGTGATTTTCATAGCCAGATGCAGTGAGGTCCAATCTCTACAACCGTGACCCGATATGAAGCGGAAGCTGTTCGTCAGCATCATCATCCTCATCACCATAATCGTCATCATCAGGGCGCGAAATCGAAGTTGTGCTTACCGGAGAGAGAGAGAGAGAGAGAGAGAGAGAGAGAGAGAGAGAGAGAGAGAGAGAGAGAGAGAGAGAGAGAGAGAGAGAGAGAGAGAGAGAGAGAGAGAGAGAGAGAGAGAGAGAGAGATAACTTTATTTGCCCAGAAGTAGAGAGCTTGGGCTCTTTTTGCCGCGTTAGTCAGCCAGGAGAGCTTGGTCCCTGGTGTCTTCTTCGGCCATCTGGACAAACCGTAGCTTCGTTAGAGGATCAGGGCTGCGCAACAGGGTTTCCCGGTGCTTTAGGTGTTTGGTATCTATGGGGGGGTAGAGGGGTCTTGCTCCGTGGTTTGACATTTCCACATAATGTGCGTAAGGTTTGCGCGGTGTCCGCAGTGTTCGCACTTATCCGAGAAGATCTCTGGATGGAAGTGACTGTAGGCCGAAGCCCTGTCCAGGTCGAACCCCTGCACAGCAGCTTCCGCTGCTTAGTAGGGCCACGACTGGCAAAATAGCTTCCGGGATCCTGGAATTTGAATCCCACCCTTGATCTCTCCCTCTTTTCATTACCCCTTCTACAAAATAAAGCTTACTACTACTACTACTACTACTACTACTACTACTACTACTACAACTACTACTACTACTACTACTACTACTACTACTACTACTACTACTACTACTACTACTACTACTACTACTACTACTACCTCCCCCCCCCCACCGCCGCCGCCGAAATTATATCCTTTGATAGGTTTGGTTACCGGTGATCTTCAAAAGGGCATCTAAATATCGCAAACATAAGCGGCATTGCTTCTTGCCGTCAAAAAAAAAAAAAGAAAAGACCAGTTGTTACGGCCAAGTATCGAGCCTCGTGCCCCTGGCTTAGCAGAGCAATGCCCCTACCCGCTTTGTTACCGCGGTTTGTATAAAACGTTTGGCAGGGAGTAATGAAATTATTACAGTGTTTAAAAAGCGAAAAACGGTCACCTTCTTTCTGTTTAGTTCGCAAAAGCTGAACTCGAACTTTTAATAAAAACATAAAGTCTCAACGTTGCTTTGCGCTGGAGTAATGAAGCTGTTTTGCTCCAGGCTGGAGAAATCATTGCCCTACATCGCTCTTCGTGTGACAAACAGACCCAACGACGCGCGCGCGAAAAGCAGGCAACATTTTCGCGCAGTGCGAAATGAAATACGCATGAATAATGTTCTCGAAACCGACGGCTTGAAAAGTTAAAGTTAAACAAAGAAAAAACGCTTCCCGAAAATGGAGTTCTTAGACATAAAAATGACGTCCAAACAAACTAACCAAAAAAAAAAAAGCCAAATGTTTGGGCGTAAAGAAGAAGCGGCAATCTCAGCATGCAAATCAAGTCATTTTCTCGCGCTTAGAGCGAGGGCGGCGAAAATGCGCGCATGTTTATCCAAAGCTCCGGCGTGTGGGCGAAACGACGCCGCGCGGTTCGCCTGAGGCAGATGGTTACTCGCAGCATGCGGGAAGCCTCAGCGAAGCCTGGACCTTGAGGGCGTGTTTATTGCGCGTTTTGCGAAGGAGCATACATTTTCCCTGGACGCGTAGCTGTAACGAGGACGACGCGGGAGCAGCGGCTCTGCGACTTAAGGGATAAAAAATGCGCGGGTTGGGCAGCCTACCAACTCTCGCGCCTTTGCACAAAGTTGCCAACAAAGTTCTTCCCAAAGCTCTTATCTCCGTTTCTAGCTGAGCCTCCCGTGTCTTTCGCAATGCGTCTTGGAAGAAGCCGTGAAGCGGCGTTTTGCTTGACATGCGCCGAGCCCGGTTCGATGTTTTCCATCTTCTAGCCTACTCCGAGAACATCGAAGTCAGGATTGGAGGAAGGTAGAATCCAGGGAATGCGTGAAGTACGGGGGAGTCGTGTGCACCGGCCTTTTCAGTCGCCGCAATGACTTCGGAACAGAGCATTCCCGACATCAATTCTCCAATCGATAAAGCGGGTACTCTTTGGTCAAATATAAACCGCGAACTCCGAGTTCTCCTAATTCGCTTGTGCTGCAGCATTCCATTCAATTTCTGCAGTTCTCGGCGCTCGCCATGGCTAGCAAGAGAGAGGGAGAGGGAGAGAGAGAGATAGGGGGAGAGATAGACATATAGATAGATAGATAGAGAGAGAGAGAGAGAGAGAGAGAGAGAGGAGAGAGAGATAGTGAGAGAGAGAGATAGATAGATAGATAGATAGAGAGAGAGAGAGAGAGAGAGAGAGAGAGAGAGGAGAGAGAGAGAGAGAGAGAGAGAGAGAGAGAGAGAGAGAGAGAGAGAGAGAGAGAGAGGCTGCGTACTGTTTCAGCAGTTGGCGAGACGCTGAGCTAGGATGCTAGAAAAAAAACGTACTAACATTGTTTTGCGCTAGGTTAGACAAGATTTGTTTTATTACAGCACCAAAATTTCTACTTACGAGTACCACAAATAGTGCGGCAGACCTGTCCTGGGAGTCAAGAGAAGAGACAGAGAACGTTTATTGAGAGAATTTATCGTGTTCTTGCGGGAGTGGTTCCCTCTTCACAGGAGGCCGTGAGCCGCCTTAGCGTAGGCTGCTCTCCCGATGAGCAGGAGCTGATGCGAGAGGCAGGGGCTGGACAGCAGTGTCTCCCACTGCTCTTGATGGTTCGCGGTAAGAGGGGGGCGTGATAGGTGCTTGTTTTCCTTACACTCAATGACGGTAAATCTGAGTGTTGGCAATACTGTTGGCAGTGTTTTCATTCTGCAGGATATTGGGTGGGGGGATATCCGGTGTCGCCTAATTGGATGCGGGAAGGCATTTGTTTGTAGAAGTTTGAGTGTTGATTTTTGGGATTTCAAGGGTTTGGTCGAGGTAGCGGGAAAGTCCGTCGATTAAGCGTGTAATGTTATGCTTTTTTCTCCGTAGGTTTCAAGTGATGTAGGTTTCTCCACGTCCTCCGAGGCCTGGTCGGCAAGTTCTCGGGCCTTTTGGTGGGCAAATTCGTTGCCCCCCATTAAAGGATGTGCAGGCGTCCACACAATCCTTACTTTTTTGTCGGGGAATTCGGTTAAGAGCATGCGGTGTGATGCTGGTGCCACCCAACCAGACCTGTGAGTCGGTTATTATCGCCGTGGCTTTCGTCTGCATGAGTGCCAGTGCCACAGCTACTTCTCCGCTTCTTTGGTCGATGCGGTTATAACGATGACACTGACAAGGAACTCTGTCTTCGTGGTGACTACCACAGTCTTTGCTTTTCTACCATGGATTGTGGACGCATCCGTGTAGACCATTCCCTGAAGAGTGCCATATGTACTGTTTATGCCTTTTGCTCTGGCTTCACGCCAACCAGACCGGTGTACCGAGTGTATGTTATTTGGCAATGGGTGGGAATGATACGGTGACGCCACCGCTCAGGTCGGCTTAGGACTTACAGTGGGTTAAACCGCAGTTTGAGTAAGAAAGGGAGGAAGAGGGATATGTGCCGACACATTTTAGTCACTGAACCAGTGGCGGTCCCAAGGGGGGGGGGGGGTGAAGGGGGCGGTCGCCCCCCCCCAAAGAGGTCCTCAGTTTCTTATTTTTAGTTTTTTTTAAGCATTCCACTTGCGTGAAGTTAAATACCAGCGGGTTGCACCGCATACGCGCACACGCCTCCATGGTTATCACCACCTCCGCAGAATTGGCGCAAGGAGGGGAGCGAATCTTTACTCGCCTCGCCCCCCCCCCCCCCCCAAAAAAAAAAAAAAAATCGCCCCCCCCCCCCCCCCCCCCCCCAAAACCGATCTCTGGGACCGCTACTGCACTGAACGTTGCATACAAGTGGCCACACAATAAAGGGGACGTGCATTTAAAAGGTCTTTTTGAAGGTGCAGGTAATCTCTTCAATTGATATTAAGAGTTCAGTTAGACCTAGTTGACTCCATCAACCAAGCAAGGCAAAAGGGCAAGAGAAATGTTTATCCCGTCCGCCTTTCTGCGGTCGCTCAGGACATGTAGTCTTGAGAACCCTAGGGCCTGTGTCATCGAAGTGTTCTCAATGCCTGGTGGCGCACTCACATTGTAACATCATGAACTCACATCATTAACTGACCGATATACATATAAGCATTCGAATCACTAAAACTAAAAATGGAAGGGTTGACCGCTCTCTCTCTCTCTCTCTCTCTATATATATATATATATATATATATATATATATATATAGCAGAACAGAGAGATACGGGACGAGGGACTCGGTAAAGATACATATCAAGGTTGCAGTCGTCATTGCCAGTGCTATTCGGCTTTTTTCGAAATATATAATAGGGCCGAATGACGTGTGCTTGTCACGTTTCTTTGATTCATTGATAAATAAGCGAAAATATAAGTCGAGAAAAAATCCGCCGTTTTCCGGGAGCGGGACTCGAACCCACATCTCCGCATAACCGGTGCGGTGCGTTAACCAATTACGCTATCCCCACAGCGGCTTCTCTCTCGACTTTAAAGCGGGGGTTTATATTTACAAGAGCTCTGAGGCCGGTCAACTAGCGCCGCCCCTCGACTACCGCGGGAGACGTAGAACGTCTTCTTTCCCAGCGGCCGCCACGTAGAACGTGGTCGGAGGTCGGGGTTAGCAATTGGCATATCCGAACTGCTGGAGCCAGTGCCTCGTAATGCATGTAGCAGAACAGAGAGATACGGGACGAGGGACTCGGTAAAGATACATATCAAGGTTGCAGTCGTCATTGCCAGTGCTATTCGGCTTTTTTCGAAATATATAATAGGGCCGAATGACGTGTGCTTGTCACGTTTCTTTGATTCATTGATAAATAAGCGAAAATATAAGTCGAGAAAAAATCCGCCGTTTTCCGGGAGCGGGACTCGAACCCACATCTCCGCATAACCGGTGCGGTGCGTTAACCAATTACGCTATCCCCACAGCGGCTTCTCTCTCGACTTTAAAGCGGGGGTTTATATTTACAAGAGCTCTGAGGCCGGTCAACTAGCGCCGCCCCTCGACTACCGCGGGAGACGTAGAACGTCTTCTTTCCCAGCGGCCGCCACGTAGAACGTGGTCGGAGGTCGGGGTTAGCAATTGGCATATCCGAACTGCTGGAGCCAGTGCCTCGTAATGCATGTAGCAGAACAGAGAGATACGGGACGAGGGACTCGGTAAAGATACATATCAAGGTTGCAGTCGTCATTGCCAGTGCTATTCGGCTTTTTTCGAAATATATAATAGGGCCGAATGACGTGTGCTTGTCACGTTTCTTTGATTCATTGATAAATAAGCGAAAATATAAGTCGAGAAAAAATCCGCCGTTTTCCGGGAGCGGGACTCGAACCCACATCTCCGCATAACCGGTGCGGTGCGTTAACCAATTACGCTATCCCCACAGCGGCTTCTCTCTCGACTTTAAAGCGGGGGTTTATATTTACAAGAGCTCTGAGGCCGGTCAACTAGCGCCGCCCCTCGACTACCGCGGGAGACGTAGAACGTCTTCTTTCCCAGCGGCCGCCACGTAGAACGTGGTCGGAGGTCGGGGTTAGCAATTGGCATATCCGAACTGCTGGAGCCAGTGCCTCGTAATGCATGTAGCAGAACAGAGAGATACGGGACGAGGGACTCGGTAAAGATACATATCAAGGTTGCAGTCGTCATTGCCAGTGCTATTCGGCTTTTTTCGAAATATATAATAGGGCCGAATGACGTGTGCTTGTCACGTTTCTTTGATTCATTGATAAATAAGCGAAAATATAAGTCGAGAAAAAATCCGCCGTTGAGAAAAAGTCGAGAAAAAGTCGAGAAAAGTCGAGAATAAGTCGAGAATAAGTCGAGAAAAAGTCGAGAATAAGTCGAGAAAAAACCGAGTCCCTCGTCCCGTATCTCTCTGTTCTGCTACATGCATTACGAGGCACTGGCTCCAGCAGTTCGGATATGCCAATTGCTAACCCCGACCTCCGACCACGTTCTACGTGGCGGCCGCTGGGAAAGAAGACGTTCTACGTCTCCCGCGGTAGTCGAGGGGCGGCGCTAGTTGACCGGCCTCAGAGCTCTTGTAAATATAAACCCCCGCTTTAAAGTCGAGAGAGAAGCCGCTGTGGGGATAGCGTAATTGGTTAACGCACCGCACCGGTTATGCGGAGATGTGGGTTCGAGTCCCGCTCCCGGAAAACGGCGGATTTTTTCTCGACTTATATTTTCGCTTATTTATCAATGAATCAAAGAAACGTGACAAGCACACGTCATTCGGCCCTATTATATATTTCGAAAAAAGCCGAATAGCACTGGCAATGACGACTGCAACCTTGATATATATATATATATATATATATATATATATATATAGGGAGCAGTAGAACTTTGAAGATGGTAGAGAACACAAGAGAAGAAAAACTTCGAACAAGGTAAAAGCACGATTGTGGCCTACGTTTCAGCAAAGAGAACTTGCTTTCCTCAGGGCAATCTCTCGCCTGGCAGGCAGGGTTTATATCTGCCAGGCGAGAGATTGCCCTGAGGAAAGCAAGTTCTCTTTGCTGAAACGTAGGCCACAATCGTGCTTTTACCTTGTTCGAAGTTTTTCTTCTCTTGTATATATATATATATATATATATATATATATATATATATATATATATATATATATATATATATATATATATATATATATATATATATATATATATATATATATATATATATATATATATATATATATATATATATATATATATATATATATATAAGACAGAAATAAGAATTGGCAGTAAAGAAGACCTCGGAATAGCAAAGGGGAGAACGTAGTAGCTCAAGATAAAGAATTTCGAAAATAAGAAAGTGGAGAAAAAATGCCCGCCAGGTGGGATCCGAACCCACGACCTCCAGAATACCGGTCTGCTGACCGGTTTCCGGCCAGTTAGCCGCTTATGACAGGCTGTAGACGTTTGCGTCACGCCCCGGGGGTTGAAAAGAAGGTCCCCTTCTCCCCGTGTAGTCTGAGTGGCGCTGGCTACCACCCTGAAGCGTCAGATATAGTTGTAGTAAATATAAATACCCCAGAAAGTGAAGGAGAACACAGTCGCCCAGATAGCCGAATTGGTAAGGCATTCGAGATCTAATCGAAAGGCGTGGGTTCGGTCCCCACTCTGGGCGCGTGTTTTTCTTTCTTTCTTTCTCACGTAATAATAATAAAAAATAATGTAACGTACTCCCCTATGCCTTCTTTGGCGTTGTAGACTGCCGGCATTTCTTTCTGTATTTCCTAACGAGCCCCTCATTTCCAAAACCTATATATATATATATATATATATATATATATATATATATATATATATATTCTATCTATATCTCGCTCTCTGTGTCTCTCTGCCCCTCCCTCTTTTTCTCTCCCCTTTGTATCTCCCTCTGCCTTAATTTTCTGCGTCCCGTTCTTCCTCTATCTTCATCTCTTTCTCCATTCCTCTGCCCCCTTTTCTCTCTCCTTTCTCTCTCACTCTGTCGCTCCACTTGTAATTTTTTGTGTTTGGGGTTGCCGAACAAAATGGCGCTGCGTGTCATCAAAGCTCACTTGTCATTGACCCCGCTTGACCTAACCACCCCATTACCGACACATAACTGGCGACAGGCCTAACAGGTGTGAACAAAAAAGCCTAGCTTTACTAAATATTTACTTCCTGTTCAAGACTCTGTTATGATCGGGCACTTGTCAAAAACATTTTTATAAGTTATTTTTACATCGAAGATTCTCTTTTATCTTGAGTTGTTTTCCTATCCGCATTTTGGTATTTTTAGGGCATAGTCTTACATCACACGCTCATGTGGCTCATAAAGTAAGCTTGTTGCAAGTCTGTTGTTGGTGTGTTTTTTTTACGTTCAACGGCAAAAATTTCCCATATCGGGCTGTTTCTTTGTTTCTCTTCTTGTGAAAGGCAGAAAAGGGATAGAAAACAACAGAGTAATCTAAGCTAGGGTTAGCGCTTTGTTCCCGTATTTTGCTCTTTTTTTTTTCGAAAATGGGAAAACTCAAACTCCGGATAAATGAAGTGGGCACTACCGGAATGCTCAATCGACGCGAGACGCACTCCGCCGCAGAAAAGATAAGGGCCCAATCTCACATTACATGAAGGCTGCGAACGAGACAAACACCTGACTGCGACGGCGTGCACTCAGGGGCAATTCCGGTGGAGAGCATACTCGAAATGTGGCCTGAAACTTCGGTGTCCGTAACAAGTAATGAAGCGATAAACAGTCCTCTGCCCCGGCCTAATTCAGGAATCGTGTTCGGATTTCGTCCACGAATCCTAACCCGCGGATAAAGACTTGAAATGGCTTCTCATAATTTTTGAATTTTTTCGGCTTAACTAAAGTGCAAGTGCAATAAACGCAAGTGCAATAAACGCAAGTGCAAGAAGGGCACTGTGCTGGCCTTGACAAACAACGAAGACGCCTCCGGCATGTGCACGCGTACTCTGGTTTGTAAAGGCTATTTTGTGCGACAACTGGCCCGATTCTTTCGCTTTCATATCTGAGAGTGTTGAACTACACGGGTCGTAATGATTATTGGTAGTTGTTTTAGGGCAAAAGACTTAAATCACCAATTCTGCGAAAAACCGTTGTAGTTGTGGTTGTCCGGTCAAGAAAATGGCCGCCGCTGTGAAGAGTAAACATATTCCTGTTTGCTTCTTTCTAGGTCCCTGTCTTTTTTCGCTGGTAAAATGGTTCTAAGTCAACACCAACGAGCACAACTTTCAGATTTAACCGTTAAAAAAATAAAAATTGAGGTAGCTTCGCACTGGTGGAGAAAAGGCTGCAAACCCCAACCCTATTCATGGTTCGGCTAAGTTTATGCGTGGTTATGCTTGGAGATTCGGCCAAATTTTCAGCGTTGTATCGTCGTTAGCCCCCCAAAGAGCAATGAACACTCGGTCATTAAAGTATGTACAATGTACGCGTGCCCATGGGCTTTGCAGTGAAGCTCCAAGAGTAGCGGAGGGTGCAGCTAGACGAGCGTTTGCTCAAAAATTTTCGAACTCGTTCGTTGGCCACCATTCGGCTTTGTCATCTGGGGTGTGGGACGCTTATGAAGAAGTTGATTAACGTTATCGCTTGTCGGCCTTTCGTATTCTTTCATGTTGGCAGTAATTTTTTTCTTTGCACCATCAGAACTGCACCACTCGTCGCAACGAGCGATATAGCGAGCCACCCCGCGACGCGTTTCCAATGCCGCGCATGTACCAGTCGTATGGAACCTCCGACAGGTGTCGATACGGGTCCCGCCAGAGCGCGGCGAAGCAACGCTACGGCAAAGCTGCGGTGCATGCGTGCGCGATGACGTCATCGCTCGGCGAAGTTTTCGTGAACATGTTCGCCGGTCCAGCTACCGCTTAACAACATCGCTGTTAAAAACGCATGTGTGATCCGATGGGATTTCAACCCGGGTCTGCACAGTATCAGCATAATGCGCTACCACTGCGCTATATCTTTGTTGTTGTTGTTGTTGACAACGGTGAAGAAAGGTTGTTGTTGTTGTTCCTTTCTTCTTGAAACATACCCATTTGGGAAATTGCGCAGGAATCGGGAGCTATAAGGGTGTGATGTGCCCGTTTCATAAAATTCACACGACTTTAAATAAAGAATGCAAAAGTCATAAAAAAGTGCTTACCGCGTGATAGGTGAACCCGATTGCCCGAGAGTAGAACAGATGTACACCAGCTGAACAGAACAGTGTTCCAGGGAAGCTGTGGCGTGCGCTAGTCTGTTTGCCGAAGTAGTTCGCACCATAAGACAAATGAAAGCAAGAAAGATACGCAAGCACTGTGTAGCACAAAAGCAGCCGGGTGAAGTAATTCACGTCAAAAGACGAAACGAAAGCGAAAGAAGATAAGCAAACACGATGTAGCAGTAAAAAAAAAAAAATCTGGTTAATAAGCACCACCAGGCTTTCGCCTTCAAAGCACGTAAAAAGACTCAAGTGCCCCGCGAAATTTTTCTTCCCCGGCTTCTGACGCCACTTGTGAACTAACACCCTCGTAAAATTTCGGTGAATGCATTAAATTTCTCATTGCGCAAAGATACAGCTTATGGCGTCGGCTAATAGCTTGCGGATAAGGCTAACAGAAAACTAAAAAAAAAAAAAAACCTCTGTCGCAACGACAACGATGGGGGAACGCGAAGCTTTCCATAATGAAGTCCAACACTAACCGAACCAGAAGCGAGCGGACCCTGCTTATTTATGATGATTAGTATGATGGGAGTCGTCGTTAGACGGAGGGGTGCATTTTCTGACTATCCTTTCTGCAGGTCTAAACATCTTCGATCGCGCCGAAATGGCGCAATCGGATAGACATCGCCTTCATAACGCAGAGGACCCAGGTTCGATTCCAACCACTGTAAGCGTTTTCATTTTTCTTCCCTTCACCTGCGGTCATTACCGATGATGATGCTGATGATGATTCCTATTGATTTCCCCTTTGAAGCGGGGTGATGACATGTCATCTTACCAAAAAGGACTAGTATAACCATGTTTTACACTCTTGGTTTAATACTAGCGCTGCTTAGGGCAGGCACTGAAGCTTATTAGGCCCGAAATACTTTCTTTTCCCTGTTACAGGTGGTAACTGTCCTAGGCAACATTCCCCTCTCTGCTTTTCGTCCACCAGCATTCTAATCTTCTTTTCGTCCCCTCGACAGCCTTGAAGTTTACTTCCTCTCTGATACCCTTAAATCCTAGGGCTCCTGAAAGCCCAATATTCCCTTCATGTAGATTTGGATGGATACCCTCACATTCTAACACTATGTGCCGCATAGTTTCTGTTTCTTTTCCGCAGACCACACATACCCCATCATTTTGTGAATACTTCCCCACAAAACTCTTAGTTCGCAGGCAACCTGCTCTAGCCTCAAAAAGCAAAGCACTGCCCTGGGAATTATCGTAGAAATTTTCCTTTCTGATGTTCATCTTCTCAGCCCTGTACATCTCTAACGACGTTTTAGCTTCCATTTTTTCCCTCCATTTATTCGTTTCAATCTGCCTTGCCTCTTTTTTGGTTACCTTGGCTGTTTTGGATTCCCCACTGTTCTTTCCGTATTTCATCGTTAGCCTTCTAGTCTTTCTTAACCACTGCGTGTCCATGCTTTTCAAGTATAGGTACCTAAAAACCTTAGCTGCCCACCTTCGTTGATCCATTGCCCTCAACCTCATCTCAAAGCATATTTTACTCTGAGCTTCTCTAACTTGAAACGACGCCCAGCCCATATCTCCCTGAACTGCTTCGTTAGTTGTTTTTCCATGCGCGCCTAAGGCCAAACGTCCTACCGTTCTCTGGTTTACTTCAAGGCCTGATAGAACGTCTGATTTTAAGCAGAGTACAGCATTCGCAAACGTGAGACCCGGAAGCATTACTCCTTTCCACATTCCTCTTACTACTTCATATGTGTTATACCCCCACAGAGCTCTATGCTTCATTATAGCTGCGTTTCGCTTTCCCTTAGCCTTAAGTTGCTCCTCGTGAGTACTTAAGTAGTTATCCCCTTCGTTTATCCACACTCCCAAATATTTATATTCCTTCACTCTAGGTAATTCGCCTTGCTGGATAGACACTACGTCGGCAGAAAAAGTTGGCTTTCCTGCAGTGCGTTTTTGGTGGTTTACAATGACATCAGTGAAAGGGTGAAATCTACTCACTGAAAAACAAGAAATTGACTCCAATCTACGCTGTGAAGGTGATTGGAAAAGAAAGCTTTAAATGACACCCATAATAATTGCCCAAACGATGTCACTTGAATTCACACCCGTGGCTCTACAAAAAGTGAACTTAGAGATTCTGCCAGCCGTTACGTGGAATTCGTGGGGGCGGCATCCCGAACTCAGCAGCGTCGGCCACGGCAGAGCTAGAGCGGCGGACGCCGCTGCTGTAGCCCGGCCGTGCGTCGGCGGAAAGACAACGGGGAGGAGCGTCTTTCGAAGGGTGAGACAGCGGAACCTAGCCATGCTGACGTGCTAGCTCGGGGCTACCCCACAGCGCGGCACAAGCGCAGACACCGAAATAATTTGGCATGTGTGCTTAGTGATTCCCATTTATACAGATTTAAATTTGTAATTTTAGGAAGTTTGAGAATTGCGAGAAAGCTGAGAACTTTTATTATCGCTATTTATCATATCCAGTTGCTACTTTCGCATTTTGTAATACCTCTTAAAACACAACCGAATTGGTAGTCACCAATTTAGAAAACGGAGTCCCATTCGTGGCAAGCAGTTCGCAAAAGGTAAGGTTTCTTTTGAAGCCAAAATCCAGATGCCTGTATGTGGTCTTTACATTTTGTTTTCCCGCCCTAACCAGCTGCTCTCTTACAAGGAATTATCGCATCAACTGACCATGTAGAGGCAGCCACTTCTGTTGACTGCTCAGACAATTTCGCTCCCAAGGATGAAGTTTACCCAACTAGATATACGAGTAGCGGCAACGCAATGGGGGCATCTGACCAGTCGTCTTGTTCGTGCAGTCTTTCCGAGGCGGGGAGATCAGCACGCCAGGAACGAATTGATGAAGGCCCACAAAAACTACAGGTTAACAAAGTAGCACATCATACATATCGACACCCTAAATGAAACCTAGGCTCACCGATGGAGACACCTGGTAGATTTCGTCATCACAGCACCACAGCTTCCACGGGGATTGTGTTGGCCAAGGCACAACGTGGAGATTTTAAGACCCCGGTGTCAAAACTGAAAGAAAGCGAATCAAGGTGGACCCACAAAAAGCAGGTACAAGTACCAAAAAGACATCTCCACGGAAGTACACAAAAAATTGCCAACTGATCGGGAAAACGAGGAAGAAAGGAAAAGCCCCGGGTAAAAGGATCGCTGCCCACAAACAAGACCCGACCGATACCAGATATCCTCCAAGCAAAGAAAAGCGATCCGACGCACATGTCACGAGACACCTGCACGAGCACTGGCAAGTCAGCCAGGACATCGACGGTGAAGACAAGGCACTTGCCCTGGTCCTACTCCACAAACCGCCGGTATCCCCGACGCACCAAGCATCGATGGCAGCAAAAGTACGGACTCTCTCAGGGCGGCTATACAACGAGCAGGACATCGCTTTGTATCATGCACTGCTTAAAGAACTTGAACTTCCGCTTGTTGGGTGCGACAAAGGCAGTAACGCGGAACGAATGCAGAAAATTCAGCATCTGCTTTATCTGCTGAAATCAGCGGATGCTGAATTTCAGCATGTTCCTGTGCTAATCGCACGCCCGGGAGGATGCTGAAAATATTAGAGAAATAAGAGGTGACTATTGGAAGGTGCCTTCCAATAGTATAATCATTGGGCAGTTACATCCGCCATTAAAGAGCCACCCACGTCCCGCGGTCCCCGCTTCCGTTTCTTTAACAGTCGTCTTCTCAGCTGATGAGAAAGAAGTCGAGTGACATAGAATTTTCTCCTCAGAGAATGGCCGCCGCGAGTCCAGGTTCTTTACTGCTGACGACAGCTTCTTTATTTCAAGCGAGTAGCGTGGGCACTCGCATAAAACATGGCGCATCGTATCCGGCATGCCACATATTTCCCACACATAACACGCTGCCAATTATATCAAGTATGAGTAAACATTTGTGAGTGTTACACCAGCCAGATACAGCAAAGAAGAGTTGCGTCACACCATGGGAGGCTTCGTGGAAGGAGACATTGCAGGTGGGGGTCAAGGGCACCAATAAGTTCACAGGTGAATTCTTTTGTAGAGCATTGAGAGAGTGTTGCTTCCAGGACACGTATGCGGAGGGCGTTAGCTGCGTCCGTCCTAGACAATGGTATGTGTACAGCCATCGCTGTTTGACGCGCCTAACGGGCGTTAGCGTCCGAACTTTCGTTGCCGACAATGCCGCAGTGAGTGGGAAGCCACTACAGGGGTACATCACGACCCGCCTGGGAAGCATGGTCGTACACTATTCTTGTTTCTGTCATTAGCTGTTCGTGAGGTACCCGGCACAGGGCTGACTGGAGTGACTGAAGTGCAGGCTTCGAATCACAGAAGATAGCCCATCTCCGGGATGAACTTTGCTTGGTGGTGTGAAGAGCGCTACGGATGGCCGTGTATTCTGTAGCCGTGGAGGTGGTTGGATTGGCTATCTTGAATTTTCTGGACAGTGACATTCGTGGTAGAATAACAGCACCGACAGAACACGACGCTGTTACCGAGCCATCGGTGTATATTTGGGTTCGGTAACTGTATGTCTCGTACACGTACGTCAAAGGTGTTGCAGGGCCGGTATTGAAAGATCACATTTTTTTCTTTACTCCTGTAATATCTAGGCACACTTGGGTCTGCATCACACACCACAGACAGAGGAAGGAGTGGCCTCATCGCAGGCGTATAGTTCGATGACATATTGTTGTGGGCAGCTACTATCCTTGCGAATGACGCCCGGGAGATTGTCGCTGGTATACCCGCGAAGTGATCATCGGGCAGGCGGGTGAGGGGCATAATATGTGTCCTGAGTGTTTCAATTGCCACGAAGGGTACCAAAGAAGGATCCCGACCCAAGGCAATATTCGCTGCTGTGGACGTATACCCTGGTAGGCTAACACAGCTTCGCAGGGCTTGAGCTTGTATACCCTGAAGAGATCGAGTAGTTGTGCGGCACATTATGGAAAGGACAGGATAGCTATACCGCAGACAGCCCAAGAACAGTGCGTTGTAGAGCTGCAACATCGACTTCATTGGTGTTCGCCACGTCTTGCTGCCGGTGAGTTTGAGTACATGTACCACTGCAGACAGCCTCTTCTTTATAAAATTTGCGTGAGCGCTCAAAGAAAGTCATCTGTCGACAACTATGCGAAGAAGCTTGTGATTTCTCACACAGGACACCCTTTCGCCGTTAATATACAAAGGGTAGGTGCACATAGACTTTCGTGGGAAAGCAAGCAGTGCACATTTGCTGCTGGATATTTCCAACTCTTGTCTATGTAGATAGGAGTTCGTCACGTCTGCGCCATTTTGCAGCCACGCGCGCACATGCCCACGAGACACGATATCTGCTCAAACACATATATCATCGGCGTATATCGACAGGTGAACCCAACTTGGAAGACAAGAAGTCAGGCCAATCAGCGTAAGGTTGAACAGGGTAGGGCTCAGGACGCCGTCTTGGGAACACCACGGTGAGCCTAGGGAGGTGATGTGGGTCCATATGCAGTTATTACAAAGAATGACCTCCCCATCAGGTAGGCCCGTATCCACTGGTAGACCCGGTTACCGAGCCCCACAGGGTGTACCACTTTGAGAATCGCATCCTGCTCCACGTTATCATAGGCTCCTTTACCGTCGAGGAACAACGCCGCCCATATGCGCTTCACACATCTCCGCTGCTTCGCAAAACTCATAAAGTCAATAAGGCAGTCAGTGGACGAGCGCCCACAACGGAATCCAGCCATGACATCAGGGTAGACGTTGTAATGCTCCAGAAACCACTCCTGACGTGCAAGAACAATTCGCTCCATCAGCTTCCCAACGCAACTCGCAAGTGCAATCAGTCGGTATTGCATTATATTCCAGCACAGGTTTTCTCGGCTTCAGAAGAGGAACGAGCTGACTAGACTGCCATTTTTGAGGAACGGTACCTACATACCATAGTTCATTGATATATCCCAACAAGGCTTGTCGGGCATTCTTGCCCGTTCGCAAAAACGCATGCAAGACATATTTTTTGCAACGAGCTAAAAGCACCCACCGCGGTGGCTTATAGTGGCTAAGGCGTTGTGCTGTTGAGCTCAAGGACGCGGGTTCGATTCCCGGCCACTGCCGCAGTTTTTCTAGTGGGGGCTGTTGAGACCGGGCGGGGGCACCCGATCCGAGCTCCGTGGCCTCCGACATACGAGTGGTAGCGTGTATGATGCGAGCGGCCAGCCGCTGTTGCAGCCGTGAAGTCCAGAAGCCGTAGGCTAACGTAACTGTTTACTTCATCGCGAGAGGTGAGCCGAAGCCAAAGAACAATGCCCCCACAGCCCCGACGGGCGAGGTTACAATACAGGACTCGAGCAGAGCGACAACATCGATTCGCTGCTCTAACAGGAATGGTTTACAACGCTTGGGCAGCTCTATTTATACCCAAAAGCGATAACGGTCAAAACGCCAACAGGCTGGAACACGCACAAACGTCACAGACACACGCAACGCTCTTTCCAGAGTTCGTAAGCCGTTCATAGCCTCGGCGCGCGTTGAGTCCGAGAGAGGGGAGAGAGGAGGACTCCGTTGCGATCACCGGGGCCTGCCTCTGTGTCCTTGAAGAGCGTGGAGACGAGCCGTGCAGGCAGCCGCCGAAGTTCAGCCGCCGCAGGCAGCCGCCGAATGCGCAGAGAGCGAAGCGTCTGACGAGGCTTTGTCGCAACTTGTTGCCGACATGATTGCGCCTGTTTTCGAAGGCGCACGAGTGGCTTCGCCGCACAGCCGAGGAGTGATGCGGGGAAGTACTGCGGCGCTGGCCCATTCGTAACAGGGCTAAAATAAAAAATGCCGTGTGTACGAGATTTCGGTGCACGTTAAAGATCCCCAGGTGATCAAAATTAATCCGGAGCCCTCCACTATGGCGCGCCTCATAACTTGCGTAGTTTAGGCGCGTTAAACCCCACAATCAATCAATCAATCAATCAATCAATCAATCAATCAATCAATCAATCAATCAATCAATCAATCAATCAATCAATCAATCAATCAATCAACCAATCAAAGGGCTAGAAGTAGTTGGAAACCGGATGTGTCGCGTTTTGAGTGCATACGATCGACCGCCGCACACATCCACCGGCTTTCTCCGACGGAGGTGACGTGTGTGCGTATGCATATGTAAATATGGCGTGTGTGCATATGCTTCGGATTGCCGAGACTCTGGTAACAAATGTCTGAGGGGATGCGCATGGGAGCTTGGCTGGCGATTGGAGCAACGACCCTGTTTAGTTAGAACAGAATGACCAGATAAGGTAAAAACAAGACGGGTAAGTTGGTCAACTTGCCGCGCTTCGATTAATTCAGGGATGATGTTATGAAACCCAAGCTGGGGAAGGCGGGATGTAGGTGTAAAGGTTGGAAGGGCGAGGGAAATTTCATACGCTTTTGGGACGAAGGAATGTAGTCTGAAGTGCTCTTTCGGCTTGTGGCTAATGTAGACTGTGCGATAAGTGATTCGTTTGAGTAGGAGGGCTTGTATAGTGGCCATCTCTGTTGTTTCTACAGTGTATTGTTCATATTATTCTACTTAGGACAGCAGAAAGACGGTAATTCTGTTCAGCTTCGTACTCATAGGAACCATAACAAAACTTTCTTAATAAAAAGTTATTGGCATTGCCACTGGTGAAGTTAGTTTCCTTGCACATTTATTATTTACAGGACAATTGCATCAATTTTAGTCTTGACTCTTTCTATACATTTACATTCATAAATTAACCACAAAATGCCCATGTGGAACCCGTATTTACAATTCTTGTGCATGCGGCGCAAGTGTGTTTTGAAACTAAAATACATGCGTTGTTTGTGGTAACCCTGTTCAGTGAATCTTCTGATAATACTGCTGCAAATTTTTCGCAGGAAGAAATCTTTCGGAACGTAATTATTTCTGAAGCTATTAGCCAGCTTAACTGTCTCTGTAAATCAGCACAAATAGTGACGGCATGTCGCACCCGGACCCAAAAGTACTCCACCACCCTCCCTCTATTTTTTCGCTGCTAAAGAGCCTTTGATCTGTAAAGTGCAAATTCGTTTGCTTGTTGCATAACAAAGTTTTTATATGAAAATCTCTCATGAGATTGTACTGACAGCATGCGGGTGGAAGGAGTTAATAATGAAACTAGATAAGAACAACTCCTGATTTATAAACAAAATATGCAGGATATGTGTGGCCCCTTGTTTTAAAGAGAATCGTATGAGTGCAAAAATTTCTCATATGCTGGTGTATGTTACGGCTTTTCTTACCAGTTTAGAGTTCCTTTGTTGCAAAAAAATGAAAAAAAAAAACAACCACACTGAATTAGCGCCAGCCATACCGATAAACCGACATCATTGTTATTGTATAGTCAACATGCAATAAAAGAAGACCTATCTGTTTTCCCGTCATATAAAGATATTGACTGATTGTAGGGTTTAACGCGCCGACACAACGCAAGCGATGAGGCGCGCAGTAGAGGAGGGCTCCGGATTAATTTTCACCACCTGGGGACGTTGAACGTGCGCTCAAATCTCGTACACACACGGGCGTTTTCGCTTTTAGCCTCCATCAGAAAAGCGGCAGCCGCCGCCGGGGTATCAAATCTGCGTCCTCGTGCTCAGCAGCACAACGCCTTAGCCATTGAGCCACCGCGGCGGGTCATATGGAGGTATACTTCGGCACTGTTACCTCACTCGGCGTATACAGACCAGGGACACGACTAACTAGCCAATGTAGATGCTACGACGTATCACCCGCACCCAAACCAACACGTAGCCCCACGGCGCCCTCCTCCAGGCTGTCTACCTTGCCTTCTACCCCGTCAGGTGCACATTCTGCCTCCCAACCCTGCACACTGTATTACATCATTTGGGAAGGCACCTGCTGTTAGCAGAGAACGGGACGTTTTTCTCCGCCAGGCGCAGACAAATAAACTCCCGAAATCCGCGAAGACCCACCCCCTGCATTCCCATGGACTGCTCAGACCTCCCTCCACCTTGCCATCATTTCACAGCCTATCCGAACGGGAATCACGTCATGTGGGAATGTCCAGCAATTAACCCGCATCTTCTACGACCCCTCGTAGTTGCGCATCCCGCTCGACCCGACCTGACCAACTCAAGGGCCACCTTTGCCAGATCAACTAACTCCCGTGGCTCATATTCAGCATGCAGTGGGACTGGGCCGATACCACGAAAGTAGACATGGACGATCAATTTTTGTGCTTAGAAAGATCGTCAATCAATCAATCAATCAATCAATCAATCAATCAATCAATCAATCAATCAATCAATCAATCAATCAATCAATCAATCAATCAATCAATCAATCAATCAATCAATCAATCAATAACATTGCTCCCGCCCCCACGCAAACCGATTAGTGGTGGGCGGTCATTCTGGCCGGATTACATCTTCACGACCAGATTCAGCTGGCCATAAGGGCTCCGGCGGCGGCGACCACCGAGGGATTTCTGGAAAGAGAAGATCCCTTACCGCCGTGGACCCCGTCAACTAAAACTATTACTGCATGCAGTTTCCTCTAAAACTGAAACGATTGCTGTAAAGTCTCCTCTTTTTCCTCCACCTCCGTCCATGTTATCCGTGTGGCCAGTCAGATGTGACTGCACTGGATCGGAAAAACGTTCAACTGAGAACTATTTTACAGCGTTGTAATCCGCGGAGGCCGGCATAAGCTGCCGTGGCAAGGTGGGAGGGCGACCTGTAAAAGGCTGCACCCTTATCTACGTTTCGCTATGCAACAAACGCGCACAGGTCAGAAAATAAAATAAATAACTGCACGTATACCGCCAGAGAGACCACCTATCTAGCTCTCAGTTACCATTACCCGCTTGTTAGTTCTGATAAGCTAAAAAAATACAACGGCGGCATAGAAAGAAAAGACGCCCTCGTTGCGCTGGGGAAGCACCGCAACACAGAAAACACAGTCCCGTCGTACATCCCGATAGAACACTTCTAAAGACGGCAATGTGTTCGACAAGCCACATGCGTCGACTCAGCCGGCATCCAGCCGTCTAGCCGTGCGTGCTTGGGTGCGCGAGCGCGCTGAGGTAGAGTGGAAATACAGAGAAAACAGAAAAGGGGCGGCGTGGGCAAAACATAAGCCCTCTTTCAAACTCAGCAGCCCGTGGCGAACGAAAGATGCGCCCGCAAGGCGACGCCGTGGGAGGACCAGGCTACTCCGGCTCCGATCCCTTTTTGTCGACCCGACCGACCGGTGCCAGTGCGCATCGCTGAACTATGAGGATTGGGAGACAACCGCGGCTTAAGCTTCCTTCGTGCTTCCTGGGCCCCGGTATCCGATTATACTGGCTGTTCCACTGACTGGCCGCTTAAGCTTTCTGCGTCCTCTTTTTGCCCCGCAACTTATATCCGCCTTGACAAATCGGACACCGGGCCGCTACACTTTATTTCTCCTCCTTAGCTCCGATCTACGTCAGTTTTTCCCAATTCTCTCAGCTCCGAATGCTCGCTACACATATCCCTTGGGAAATGGCTTCGCGACTGTCGGTGATAGAGACACACGTTGTCTTTTACTGTTCTATTGCGATGACTTTTTAAAAAAATGTCGATAATGTGCGCAGGATTTCGAGCTGCGGTGGCTAGAACAGGCGCCACTTCCTCTGAGCTACAGCGGGCACCATCGGACGTGACACTAAAGTCTCTCCTCCAACCTCAACAACAGCGCTACCAGCGGTTCAGCATCTCCCATGCTTCTTCCTCGTACACCCTTAACCGTCATCGTAAAAAGAGAAACACGCACAATTATCATCGTCATACCCCCGAAAGATTCTTCATCAGGTCGGTGATCGAAACAGCTACCGCATTAAGGCCCAATGCAAGGCATTCCGTTCAAAACGCACAAGGAGCAGCGCGTTCTGTTGGCGTCACTGCAGGAAGCAAGAAGCAGCAACCGCAAGATCAGCGCTGCGCATTTCGAGTCGGTTTGTCGTCGTGGATGCTGGCGCCAAAGCTGCTCGGGGCGCGTTTAATTATTCACCGGTGCTCGCTCACGCCTCGCGAAATTGAAGAGCCGCCAGCGTCAGACACCCAAACAAAATTTATTTTCGGGGCACGCGGCGTATCTCGGTCTTTCCGTGCAGTGCGGGGCCCAGCACCCGCGCTCGAAGAAGTTTACGACGGGAGCACACAAAAGAGAAGACAAGATGATAGCGATAAATTTTTGGGCAAAGAAAGCTCGCGACGTTAGCATCTTTTTCTTCTTCTCGAAGGCGGTCGCGCATATGCGTTAAGGATCTGTTTTACGTGGGATACGTGGCGGGGTCGCTAAATCCAACTTCGTCGGCAGGCTTAAGAAGCGAGGCAGTTTATATTTGCGAAACTATACGGAAAACAAAAACGGTATCTATTCTCCGAATGCCGCGACACGCCAAGCCGCTTATGTGGGACTTACCTCGAGAGCTTGGGAATTGTTTGCAAAAACGAAATTATTGCTGGGTAAAACTGGTGTTTCCGACTTCTGTGGAAGCCGGTAGTTCACGCGTATATAAGAGACAGGGGCGCAAAAAAGACAACAGAAGGTCTTGGCATTGTTTACGCGGCACTTATTAAAATTGCAAAACAAATTATAATATGCCGATGAGCTTAAGAGCTTATGCGCGGTCTAGGCGGTTATTTTTGTTTCGGGCATGGAAAGTCGCGTGAATACATGATAACAAGACCTTATTTTCTCTCTTTATTGAGGCCTCAGTTATACTCCAACCGCATAACACAAAGGGCTCGCCACAATATCTTGAGGCTAGAAAACTGCCAGTATTGTAGCACGTTCGAAATGTTATGGCTGTACTGTCAAAAGAACAAAATCAGGGGAAGCTTTAATGGGAGAAGGTTCAGTTAAAGCACTTTTCTATTAAATCGCAAGGCAGACGCAATTCGGCTGTCGATGGAACATCCTATTCAGGGTAAAACGCAGTATTTGTCAAGAAGATTTTTGCGGGAACGTGGCTTCGTAGACGCTGCGAGCAATTTCGAACGGCTGCTGTGGGATGGTTCTTAGTTTGAGTGACGGGTGATACCAGAGAGTTTTAGCATAGCGGATACCGGAGGCTCACGATACGGAGCCGGATTACGAGGACCCGACTGCGCAGGCGCGTGCAGGACGGGTGAGGAGGTTGCCAATCAGCGGAGCGGGATCGGACGCCTTCCGACGGGAGGTCTTCCAGCACCTCCTTAACTTAATTTCCTCGTTGTGACAGGACTAGTGCAGCGTTTGTAGCCGTCGAGCCTTGGACGAGGCGAACGCGACATAGACTGTCCCCCACTCACCTCCTTCTTCCCTCTCTTTCTTTCTTCCTGTCCTATTCAACAATATCCCCAGTTCTTTTCTCTTCCCTGCTTTCATAACAAATCACCACCACCACCCGCAGGCATGGCGAATGCCGGCCCGCGGAACTGCTCCACCCTACCGGAATGAAAGGGCACCTGCCCAGTCGGGCCCCGCTACCCGATACCGTAGCGTTAGCGGACGGTACTTGCTACGCTAAAACTCTCTACTAATTCCCTCACCGTGGAAGCGGGCATAGGTGGCACTGGTGCTTCAGCCTGTTAATGATCATGCATAAGTTACCTCATAAACATATTACGCCTTACAAACGCTGACATCTTACCTATGCAAGTACGTATCTCGAGACGCATCGTCGTCTTGGCATACCATCATGACCTACTAGTCGCTAGGTATGATAACCTCTTCCAGAAATGAGTGTTATCACCAGCCGTCTTCTCAGAGAAAGATCTTCAGATGAGAGAGTGCAATGACAGACCACTACGGTCCCTCACAACTAGAGGGCGCATGGTCCTTCTCATCAGGGACTGTCACGTTTCATCCAGCGGAACGAGCCTCGGAGTCGTGATAGCCGCTCCTAAGCTGGAGGAGGAGTGTCTCCGTGCGCATCCGTGCGTGCGTTTGCATGCTATCAGCCGCCATGACATTGCACGTTGTTAGAACCTTAGAAACCGGGCTCAACCTTAAATTTTAACCCTTTAGGGGACAGGGAGACACGATTAGTTTCGTTCATTGAAAAGACGGCTTTCTCTCAACAACAGTGGTACCAATTTCGACGCAACCTTGAAACAAACAAATGCATGAGCGCATGAAGAAGTGGCGGCTCAGCAGGCGCTTCATCGCCGGGACCTTATGACGTCACAGCGATTTCTTTGTATGGTTTGCGGCCGCCGCCGTCGCCAAGAAACATCACTGTGTGATTCAATGCTAACGTACAGTTAACAGACTTATAAATTAGTTTTAAGCATTCCTCTATTACGTCCATGCCGACGTTGTGTTGGACGAAATTTAGGAGGTTTTCAATGTTCACTGACTCTTTTTACTTAACTTTTTTTACTTTTATTCTTTTTACTTTCTGCGCGGGAATTGAAATGAGTGCGTCATTAACGTTAATACTGATTCGTTCTGGATCGCTCATTTAAATGCAATAATTACTTGCGTCGAGAAAAGCTACGAAAAGAACATGAGCTGATTAAGGCGACGGCCACAAGCTTGGGCGCTCAGGGGGCGCTCAGGGATTAAGACGACGTCACCGGGGGCGCTCAGGTCGCTCAGGTCGCTGAGGTTGTGAACATGCCAAAGCGATAAAGTTCCACAGCTATGGTTTAGAAGCCGACGCTGTAAAACTGGCTTTCCCAATATCATGTGAAGTTCCCGCGCGAGGCAACCGCACAGATTTGCACCGCACCCCGGAACGCCCTTTTTTTTGCAAAGTCGCTGTTATCCGCGAGAACCGTTCGCCCAGCCTAAGATAATAATGTCCAAAATTTTACCAAATTGAATGCGGAGGCTTTCGAAAATAAATGACCGATAATCTTCATATAGAATTGGTTATCTCCTCTGAAGGGTTACTATTGAAACGCTCTCTAAATTAGGCAAAATTGCCTCCCCTTTCTTTGTCTAGTTTGCAGGCCCATTGCCCCGATGTTCTCTCGACTGTTTACAGTCGCGCAAAGAATGATCACCGCTCTTTTCTTTAATTACGGCGCTAAGTACCTTAATCAGCTAAGACTGGGGCAGGTGGGCGCGTTAACTGTGCGCGAACGTTCATCCAAGTTGCGATAAGTTCCCGCACGCGCTGTCTGCCGCGCCTCGACGGGTCGTTCTCGTGATAAGGACGGCCTCACAGATTCTTCAAAAGAAACGGGCACGAGTAACGGGCAAAATAATAGGAAAAGGGACTAACGAGATCAAAATGGCGGGATCGTACTATAAGCTCGCCTTCCCCCACTCTCCGTTTTAATTAGTAATCACATTTTACGGCCACCTAATCTTCGTCCCTCCGATCTTCATCTCCACCAAAGAGCCGCATTTCCCCTCTCTCTCGCTTCTCTCTCCCCCTCCCCCCCCCCCCCCCCCCCCTTTCTTCCTACCGCTGATATTCCACTTCGACTCTTCTATCTCACGTTTCTTTATCCGAGCCGCTTTATTATTTCCTTCACGGCCGACCGCGCGCGTCCCGCTGTTCTCGCAATTCATTTTACTGCTCGCCTCGGCCACAGCCGCTGCTCGTATATGCGTATTCATAAAACATAGACCCCGGTTCTACGGCGCTCTCTGCGGATGGAGGTTTGTATTTCTTTGTCGCTGGCAGCTGTTTTCCGCTCTTGTATAATCCTGCCGTAGCGTTTCTTTCCGTCCTCTCTCGTCGACCGAACGCTACCATGGCTGTTTCTACACCAGATCTTTCGCTGTATTTTTATATAGATCCCGAAGCTCGCGTAAGACGCGTACTTCGTTACACGGGGTAATCAGGTTTCGTTCTTTCGCGGCAAGATTCACTTCATGTGTGTTTTTGTTCGAACGAAGCGTTCGCCGTTGGAGCACAATTTTAACGAAACACTCCTTTGCTCATTTCCTTTGATGTCGATATCTGCTGCAGCATACCCTAACGGAATTTTGTCTTTTTTTAAAGAGACGTGAAAACTAAATCCCCATGACTAAGCTAAAGCCTAGACCAAACGAATACTTGAAGTTACGTTAATGTATGTTCTGGGACGGGAGAAAGGGTTCCCGACCCTTCATTGGTATTTTTTTGGCTTTTTAGTGAATAATAGGTTAACTGTCGCAGGAAATTCGAGGAGGCATGCATTTTTCTGCCTTCAGGCAGGGGCGTACGCAGTATTTTATTTCGGGGTAGGCGCCTCCCCCCCCCCTCTCTTCCTGCTCCTCCTCTGCTCCACCCACAAAGGAGAACGAGAACAGGGTTAACTAGGCTGAACTACGCAGAAGAAAGGGACAGAACCAGGGTTGACCAACAAGTTAACATTTAAAATTTCTTCGGCCACTTTGTACCTTCAAGAACAAAGTAAGTACAATAGCCTCCATGAAACTTCACAAGATGATTGTTCAACAAAACGTGCTGTTGGGCTAGTCGGTACATGCTGAATGGAAGGCTTAGCGCAAAAAAGACGAGGACGGTGGCAGACGAGACAGGCGCCTGTCTCGTCTGCCACCGTCCTCGTCTTTTGTCGCTAAGCATCCCATTAAAGATGGTTGTTATTTTCGCGACAAAATACTATGTACTTTGTCTCTAAGTGAACTGATTAGAGCGAGAAGTACAACATTTTATGCCACAAAATACTCTGAATTTAACTGTATACGAATAAGGCAGCGCGTTTTTTGTCTGTAAAGCGGCGCGAAATAAAGGCGTTTTAACGTTTCCAGATCTATGAAATTTGGCATGGTTACAGAATGCGAAACTTGCAAAGTGAACACAAAACTTTCAGTCCAATGTATCAATTTTGGAGTAGCTTAAACATGCCGCGGTAGCTTATTGAAGTTTACTGCTGCCTTACATTCTACAGGGGCATGGTGGTGCTCTATTGCGTTACGGTGACGCGCTTATGGATTACCCTCGCTTACTCTGATCGCTGGACTTGGGGGATTTGTTAGTTATTTAAGAGCATTCTTGCTTTGCTGCTCAAAGCAGGATATGCGTCCTCGATTTTGAGCGTAAGCAGCAGCTCTGCGACCTCTGGCATTTTATTTGCGGCACCGGTAAATGTTTATGAAAGCAGTAATGACTTAATAATTTCAGTTTTAATTAATAGTCTGCTGTCTAAACTGTTCAACGGATGTCTGGTGAGTGGTACGTGGGCGAGGGGTTGCCTTAAAATCTCTTAATTCTGCCCGTCAGGCATTACCCTGGGTACTAGGTAGGCAGGTTCGGTAACGTTACGTTCGGTTTGTTTACAAATCAATTAACGATTAATAATTAACCCTGGGAATAAGACGACATATGAAATCTTCTTGCCCTGGGATGCTCCAGCTTAACATAACAAGTTGACAAGTACGGACTCCTGGGCGAGTTAGTTGCGCCATACTTGAAAATTCGTACGTCAGACGATTACATAGCAGAACCCCTTCTACCCTATGTGATTATCAGTACGCTGTATGAACATATTAAAAATTGCAAGTGACCCGGCATTGTTTACATTTTGCCGCAGGCATGTCATTCGTGTAGAGACGCTCCGCCGTAATGTGTCTTCAGCCTCACTGAAGCGGTTTCCTGTACGCCGTATCGCGACGCTCCGCCGTGGCGATACATGCAGTTTAGTTAACCTGTTGTCAGTCATCTGCATTACATCTCCTGCCTAACTCCACTTTTCTCGATCAATTTGAACTAGAATGTCTTCCACTTGCGTCTGTTTTCCAATTGTTTTCTGTTCTTCTTTTTGGTTATATTCGACATTTGTTTCAACAAGTTTGTATAGGAACAGTGTTTCGTGGTTCGGGAACATAAATTGGCGGAATGAAATCTCACGGCGGGTGGTTCGAGTTCAGTTTAAAAGCAGTATGTTTTATACGGGTTTGTGGTCATGGCGAAGTAAAAGGTTGACCCCGGAAGTGGCTTCCGCAACACTTTTAATAAACTAAAGCTTAGCTCGACCTGTTGGTGACAGCACTCGGGCAAAGAAGGTGTTTGATGCAGCGTCAGCTGCACAATGAGGCGGCATTCCATGACACGACGTTGAAACGCCGGGTATTCTGCACGCTGAAAGCGCGAAAAAGAAAGGATAACCGCACGGACAGAACAGTAGAACGAGGGCCACAAAAGAAGCAATTTTACCGCCACCCCGACGAGATTTTCCACCTGAACGCTTCCGGGATTAATAAAGAAAGCGAATCTGGCAGTGGCTAGGGCGGCGCATGAATTGGTTCTTAATTCTTTCACGCACGGTGGCGGTGCGCTACGAGCAGCATCATCGCGCGGCGCTTCGCGGAGATAGGCGGCGGCGGCGGCATATGTCATTTCCGAGAGCGCTCCCGGATCCAATCGGGGGACGGGTCGGGCAAATTAAATCTCTCGCCCCGGCGGACGCCCCTGCTCACGGAGCTGTGCGCGTATGACGAAGAATGAAAAGGGAAGGGGACTGCGAGACGGAAAAGGAAGCCGGGCAAGCTTTAATTTCATCCGAGGTGCCGCACGGCTGTGGCGTTAAGTGCACGGTGCGTCTTACGACATCGAGTGGGCTTTTGCGTGCCTTTTTCTTCCGTCTCTCTTCTTCTTTTTTTCTTATTTTTGCACCCCTCGCCGTTGATTCTTTTCTTGGAGCTCGGGGCTTCCGCCTGTAATACGAGCCAAGCAGTTCCCCTTGTAGTGAGAACCGCTTTCAAATCCCCCCTAGAGAACAGGCCTGACAGGACCATGACGCTGAAAAACTTAATGACACTGAGCCCTGGGCTAGACAGGATTTAGCGGGGCTCAAACGTTCCGTTTTAGTTGAGTGCTCCGCATTCCAGATCGTCGGCGAGTAGTTTTTCTCTGGTTGAACATCCCTACTATTCATGCACGTGCAAGCACTTCACAGTAAATTAAAGGGCTGTCACACTGTACTGCAGGAGGTTGAGAATGTCTGGCGTGATGCGATGAAGATTAGACGATTTTTTTGGCAATGTAATGGCACACCAAGCTACATCCTAAGTGATAATTCCTGTACGAGGTAACGTTGAAGCGATGTTCGAAAGCATTTTTTATGGCTACATTGAGCATTTTAAAGCATGTAGTATCTTACTGCTACGGAGCGCCATTGGGAAAAGTAAATTTATTTCTACAGTTCACAAGAAGATGAAGTCTTGGCGTCGTTAGAATCAGGCTACGAGACCACATTGATTCATTCACACGGCTTTCAAAGGTGGTTGATATACTCGCCCCCCCCCCCCCTTTTCACTCCTTTGACTCTTTTCCATTTCAATGTAAATACATGTCATTGTTATCAACCCTCTTTTGCGTTCAGAATAACTTCACCTAGAACATAAGGAAGCGTTCCTGAAGGCTCATGCCCCGGTGATACAGAGGGCCGCACAAAAGAGTTAGGTGATATCCCCCAGAGTTGAGGGATATTCCCCAGCCAAAATTTTGAAATTGCGATCAGTTTTATCTGAGTTAACGCATATGAGTACGGGGCGCGGTGAGGGACGATGACTGGCGTGACCATGCACACGTCTACGTACGATTTCCAGTTTGAGACACATTAATTCCCCAACGGTTTTCCTAAATCTGCACAGTGCGGTGGTGCCGCCATCTATTGCTCGCCCAATGCAGTACTAAGTTTACCAGGCAAGCTCTCGCGAGTAGCCGTCGTAACGACCTTGCGAACGCTCGGGCCTGCAATCTTCCGCGATATTTTGCAGGACCTGCTAACAAGCGTATTCTATGCTGAGCACAGGTTGAACTTCAGAGGGACTGTGCTTCACTTCAGGGTCATCTGATATGGCTATGGCAATTGATCTATCGATCAGCGAAGAAAACGTTAGTCTTTGCAGTGTGATCCGGACATGCTAAGTAAATTCAAATCCTCTCCGTCTAACGCCGAGGAAAGTTGAAACGCGAAGCTTTCTTGCACGTGAAAATGAAATGGCGAACTGCAAAAGTCAAAGGCGCTGCAATTGAAGTCAAAGCGTCTACCATAAAAGTGCAAACCACCTGCGAGTCAAAGTTCGAACTCAGACCACACAAACGAATCCCTCACGGGGAAGCTGGACGCACCCCCCTCCCCCCTCCCCTCTCCCCCAATCGTCGTCGTTCAACGTAGCGACACCACCACCAGTGAGACCGAGAAAGCTTCGCTTTGAAACGAAGGTGGCTGCAACTGCAAGTAGCAGTTCGCATTTCTGTAAGCATGTCCGTGTAATCCAGCCCCTTCGCACTCAATAGAAAGCAGTAATACAAATTCCACGAAAAATTCGTTCCGTCAAACGTTTTCCTCTCAAAAAAGCTGTATACACCTGCAGCCGACCCAATGGCTTTTTAGAAAGTGCGCACATGTCCCGCCACAGGATACCCGACATGACAGACTTAAAAGATGATAGACTTGGATGAATGCGATAGTGCTTAATCGTTTTGCAGGCCGCACCAAATCATGATAAGTTCCGGCATAGACAGACAGCGGATGACTCAAGGACGAGGCTCATATATTACCGGAATGGCATGAAAAAAAAAAGTGGACCAAGGAAGGATCTCTGCTTCGTGACGCATAAGCGTGGTGATTGCGCGTAAATGGGTAAAAAAGATGGCGGAGTTCTGAAATAACCGGGGAAATGTAGCGAAAGACTGCGTAGCGGAATTTTGAGTTTCCTTGGATTCGCGGAACTGCGATGTTCGGCTGACATGTCCTTGAGCACAAAATCTCAATTAGTTTTACTAGTGCTTTGCCACCGCCATCATCACCAAATCTTGCGAGAAAGACAGTGAAAGGGGAACGACTTCTGCCGAGAGTTTTACCGTGTGAAAATGTGTCTAAGAAGGTTAGAAAATTTGTTACACGCTGTAAGCGTTATCACATAATGATTTTAAGCCGAGTTTACAACTCTTCTGCAGTGACAGAGTGGCACTTTTATGCAGAATTTCACTGCACCAAGCCGTTTCCTCGCGCAGAGAAAGCGGCCATCCCCTTGGCGATCGCCAAAACGCAAGCTGGGACAGCAATTAACGATTCCCAAAATACGTGTCGCAACTTCTCTCGTGGCCGGGTACACCAGACCACTTTACAAATCCTGCGACCGGAACCGCTTGCGGCACGTGTTGAGATCGGGTGTAGGAAAAAATGGTCCCGGAAAAAATGGTCCCGGAAAAAATGGTCCCGGAAGAAATGGTCCCAGAAAAATTGGTCCCGGAAGAAATGGTCCCCAAGCCAAGGTAGGAAAAAATGGTCCCAAAGCCAAGGTAGGAAGAGAGAGAGAGAGAGAGAGAGAGAGAGAGAGAGAGAGAGAGAGAGAGAGAGAGAGAGAGAGAGAGAGAGAGAGAGAGAGAGAGAGAGAGAGACAATCATTTATTGTACTAATAAGCAGGATTTTCATAGGGAGTGAGTGCATCATGATTGCCCCGCGCGCACAATCCCCGTCGCGAAAACCCCGCGACGTTAGCCCCGTGTCTCATTTGTCCCGCGTGCAGTATCCCCACGGGCCATTTGCCCCGATGCCAGTTTCCCGGTCCCATTCTCCGGGGCGATATTATGGAGCGTCATTTTCTTTTCACTGACTGTAATTTTTTTAATTGGAGTAACGTAAGGTTTGACGATCTTCTCACGAAGATTGGGTCCGCCGCTTTCCCGAAGTTGCACAGGGGCGTTATTCCTTCTTCCCTTAGCTGCGATAATTTAATTGAGGGTTCAAAGTACGATGGTGGTAAACGCTATCCCCCCCCCCCCCCCCCCTTCCCTCTCCGCTCGGGTCAAGGACATTTCGGTGCACGGACATTTGGGCGCATGCACGTTTCCGTGCGCAAGCTTTCCGGGAAACGAATTATCTGGTGCTTACTTGTTTTAAACAGTCATGCTATACTTCCGCGGAACTTGGGTTATGGAGCCCAATAATCTACTGCAGTGCTTGCACATATTCATTGATGCCATTTTTATTGGCGCCAGTTATTTGAATAAATTGAGCATTTCAATATTTCTGTTTATACCTTGTTCAGGAAACATTTATTACGGAGCCAACTAATTAAATCTTTTCGCAGACCCTTTCATTTACTACAGCACTTTATATTTTAGATTCGCTCTTTTTTGCCGCATGCACATCAGCTAAGGAAATCAGCCGATGTTTACGGTGTATTTTGCAAGTAATTTTCTCTAAATAAAAGGCACACTCCTACTATCACAAGCCGGTACCTTTACAAACATTATGTTGCTCACAAAATGCAGAAAATATGAAGTGTTTCATGCCAGCAGCGCTGTGACGCTAAAATAAACTTGTAAATACTGCTGTCGGCAGCTTTTTCTAGCTGAGTCTAGAATATCGTCGTGAAGGAAGAATGGGCCTTTTGAAGACAGCTGCAGCTTCCATCTCTCTTAAATCTTGCTAAAGCGTCTATGGATGGTTCGAGGCCTCGCAGTTGTTTGTGCGGTTTTAATCTAATTACTTGCATTAAAATTTTTAATCTATGCTCAGCCCTACCATCCATCCATCCATCCATCCATTCATCCATCCATCCATCCATCCATCCATCCATCCATCCATCCATCCATCCATCCATCCATCCATCCATCCATCCATCCATCCATCCATCCATCCATCCATCCATCCATCCATCCATCCATCCATCCATCCATCCATCCATCCATCCATCCATCCATCCATCCATCCATCCATCCATCCATCCATCCATCCATCCATCCATCCATCCATCCATCCATCCATCCATCCATCAAAACATCCGTCCGTCCGTCTGTCTGTCTACCCAATTTTCTTTCTTAGATTTTAGCCTCCAAAGACGTTAATTTCGGCCCCTTATAGGAATAATAAAGCATTCCATGTCTTTCTCAACCCTTTAGCTAAAACGCAAAGGGACAAAATAAAATCGCAAAGAGGTTCACATCCGACTACCTTGAAGAGAAACACGTTGACTGAGCCATGGGACCATTTTTTCCTAGATGGTCACTGGGACCATTTTCTCCGGGACCATTTTTTCCGGGACTATTTTTTCCGTTTCCGGTTGAGATCACCTATGTTCCCACGCATATTGGAGGCTCAGGAAGCGAGAGTCCCCATGTCCCAACTTGAGAAATGACTCGGCGGGAACCTGAAGACGGATATCTGCACCTGCTCCCTCTGGTCTCGCATCAAGGTATTACCGCACACTACCGCACACTACCGGGTGCAGGAACGAACGTACCTCACACACACAAACAACTACCCTAGAGACTTGGGAAAAAATATCACTTCCTAGAAAGTAACACGTTCTGCAACCATAATCATGCCTTTGTGGATGCCACATCCGGCATGTTCTCATTTACCGCTCTTGAAATTAGTCTAGGTACTATTCCACATGGTATACGATATGCAAGTGGGCACATATACCACCCTTGGCCCTCCCCATTCCTCGCACTCTACTGAGCTGCGTGACAATGCCCTGGCCAGCTCAATCCTTCCTTCCTTCCTTCCTTCCTTCCTTCCTTCCTTCCTTCCTTCCTTCCTTCCTTCCTTCCTTCCTTAATTCCTTCCTTCCTTCCTTCCTTCCTCTCTCCCTATGCTTTGTTGGAAAGCCATGCTTACAGCACAAGTGAGCTTTAACGCTTAGTTCACTTCACCGACATGCTCCTCTCCACATGCTGGGAATGGTCATACTGGTCCGTGTACATCCGTCCGTGAGCGCAATTCCTTTCTTTTTGTGCTCATGAAAGCGCACATACCATGCAGTTTGGTGGGTTGTTCCCCTCTTTTCCCCCTCCCTCTTCAAGTGACGCCACCTGGGTGGTCGTTGTGGGCGTCGTTTTCAGGTTCGCAGTCCAATCCCCTTCGCAGAGTGAATTATAGCAATTTTTTTCTATTTTCTTGATATGGCCTGTAAAGCGTGCTTCACGTTGAACTTGCAAGTACTACGGCAAAGCCCAAGTACTAAAACTAAGGAAAGAAAGTTTTGAGTTGGCCGGTATTTTTGCGTTTTAGCGAACAACGGTATCGCTAGATCATTGACATAACCCGCCAGGTTTCCTGTAATTATAAGGCAAGGGAATTTAAAATGTTTTTTGGTAAATTGCGTCCCTTCATCATTTTCTAATACGTAAATGGGCTTCCACGGAGGCCCTAGAGTCACAAAAAATTGGTGTAAGTCGCCTTCGAATGCACGCTTCTTGAAATAAAATAAATACAAAAACCCTCATTATAGCGAAATAGCTTTTTCTTTAAATCTCGCTATATTTGAAGTGTGTTATGATCCCCAGCGCATTAAATTTAGAGAAAATACTGCCGCTTTTAACAAAGTTTAGCATATAACAAAGGCAGTTTTCTGCCTCTAGGTCTTCTTTATGACGAAGGTTTGCTGTATATGTATATTACGTTTGACTACCGATATTGCTCTACAATTGTGCGGAACCTGATCTTTTTATTAGCCATCACTGTTCTAAAGTGGATGGTTTAAGAAGGACGATTTCAAAGTCGCTTATTTATTGTGGTAAGGGGTCTATGAAAACAACCTTCCAACGAGTTCTAATGAAGGTTTACTGGAATAACGTATAACACTAAGACGAAACAAAGCTCACATAGCCAAACACTTTCCTTTTATCCCAAAGTCACGAGGAAGCCACAAATTTTTGTGCTTCCTTAATTAGTGTTTCCGGTTAAAATTCAGCCGGCTCCTCGTTGAACTACGACATTAATAAAAATATAATGTTCTCGACAGATTTATAGTGGCAGGGTGGCCGGATTTAATTATTATTTGTTTTCATCCAGAGCAGCTTTAATGCACTAATAAAGCGTCTCATACAACGCGCCCTCTGTAAGTATATTACAGGGGCTAAAAATGAGAAGGGAAGAATATGTTCAAGTTTGATGGAACGCGAAACTACTGAAGAGAGAGAGAGGTGTGTGCTTTGAGTTCATTAGGTAAGTGCTAGGGAACTTCATCAACGGCGTGGTGGATGAATCGAAGTCTAGCGGAGTTGAACCCAATGGGTCCCTGAACACAAGAGTATCCCTTATCAGATGGTTGGAAGTCCCTGAACCGTACCCGGACAACAATGGTCTAAAAAGTGCTTTTTGCTTATCGGCGATATCTCCGACCGCGGAATAGGCCTGGGACCGCACGTTTCTGTCTTTGCGAGAAAAGAGTGGGCATTGTTTTGCTACCCGGAAGTAAAAAGCTTGTAAGGTGCGATCAAGAAAAGGGAAAATAGGTATTTCAACTTGGTAAAAAATGTTCTCGGAGCAAAATGATATTCTAGAACATCACATCTCATAGCTCAACGAAATCGACTTTTTAGAACTAAACTGCTAGCGGAAACGTTACAAATGTTTATTTGGTTATTTCGAGCTGTTTAGTGCACACAAATGTTTTAAGTAGTTGCACTGATTGCAAGGTAAATGTCGACAAGAAACCTTTAGAATTACTGTATAGCAAAATACGGAGCAAACTGATTTCAACTAAATGTAATGGTAAGATATCCCTATATTTTTGCGTAGATAAAATGAGAGACTTTTATGTGTTGCTAGAAACCAGGAGTGTAATGGACCAAAGTACAGGTAGAAAAGCAAGAGTGTAAAGCTATGCAGAGGAAGTCTGTTTTTAGGACAATAAAAGCATGCCCTCGACAGGGAACCAGCTGGGACTTGCTGGCTTGTCTACGTGTGTCCCATGCGAGCTTTTACAACTCCTTCCTTAGGCACCACATCCAAGTTTGAGCTATGTTTCTAATATTATATGAGTTCTGGCTCCAAGGCAAGTTTTCTGTGCCGCCTGTGGCTAGCTGACACAGAATCGACATCGCAATGGATGTCCATTCACCGGAATGACAAGCATCTGAGCCTGCCACTTTGATGTGTCCCGAATTTGAAGCACGCCTTGTGTGTTTATGGGCATATTTCGCAACCGAGTGGTTAAACCTGTCTGTGCTCTTCGTAGACTGGAGCCCTGTTCGTTCACTGAGCAGAGTGTGATAGTTTTTTGTCTCTGTCGTCATCTTTCTCCACGGCAAGAAACACGCATCTTCGCTTTATCTGGCAACTCGCCTGTTCCCACCCGCCGCGGTGGCTCAGTGGCTAAGGCGTTGCGCTGCTGAGCACGAGGTCGCGGGTTCGATTCCCGGCCGCGGCGGCCGCTTTTCTGATGGAGGCGAAAAGCAAAAACGCCCGTGTGTACGAGATTTCGGCGCACGTTAAAGATCCCCAGGTGGTCAAAATTAATCCGGAGCCCTCCACTACGGCGCGCCTCATCGCCTTCGTTGCGTCGGCGCGTTAAACCCCAACAATCAATCAATCAACTCGCCTGTTCCAACGGTTCTAGAGGGTTCTTTGTGCGGACCGCCGCGGGTTTGCTCTTTAGTGCAGAGTGTCTTGAACATTCCTTTACTCATAACTTGTTTCCCTTTCCTCTTCTATTTCTTTTCGTATTCCTTATCTTATTCTTATGCTTTTACCTCTCCTGCAGCTTTCCTTTCTACTCCTTCACCCCTTCCTCACGCCCAGTGTAGCCAACCGGGATTGCGCTGACTGACTGACTGACTGGCTGACTGACTGACTTAGCTACTAACTTGTTCTTCTTTAAAAGGACCTGCCTGGACCCCTATGGATTCAGTTGCGGGCATGGCACGCATCGTAACATGGTTTAAAACCTACTCTTATTTTCCTGCCTGCAGGTAAGACAGAGTTAATACAGTCAAATTTCGCAACTACGAACCCTATATTAACGAATTCTTCAAACTTACTAACATTTTAAAAATCACCGTCAGATTGCTTATATTTTCAATGTAAAAATATTTCAAAACTACGAATTTGAATATAGCGCACGTATCAGAATAACGCACGAAATTTATTTTCTCCTTTATATTCGAAAAACATTAGTATTACAAATTTGGGCTCAGTAACAGCGCCGCAACCCTAAACCACCATTTGTGTGTGTGTTCGCACAAATGCAGTAGCTATCATTATCACAACGTTGAGGGCGAATTCCTAGCGCCACCACAAAGCTGCAGTTAATTGCGGACTAGCCTGGCCAGCCTAGCCGCCTTCGCCCTTTTCCCTTTCGTTGCTTTGGCTGTCAGTCGGTGACCGATTGGTGGTTCGGTTGTTTTTCACGCTATTCACGTGTGCGGGCAGGTATTTCTTCGTTGTAAGCGATCTTGCGGAGACGTTTGTGCGAGATCCAACGATGAATGAAGCTAGCGACAGAGCAAAGAAGAAGCGAAAGCACTCATCGTCTGGACGCCAACGAAGACGACTGCGGGCGACAGAGCACGGAAGAAGATGAGATAGTGTTGAACATTTATGTTTAGTGCACATGAACAAAGTCAACACTTAAATCGCTAGGTGAAATGATGCACCCGAACAAGTATTACGCAGAGTGACATCCGCCGGGCGTGTGGCACTCGTGAGAAGAAAATAACTGATGTCTTCAAATAGAACAGCTTCGAAGTGAGTGCCTGAACGAGGACGCGGGTTCGATTTCTGGCCACGCCGGTTGCTTTTCTGATGGAGGCGAAAAGCAAGAACGCCCGTGTGTACGAGATTTCGGTGCACGCTAAAGATCCCCAGGTGGTCAAAATAATCCGGAGCCCTCCACTACGGCGCGCCTCATCGCCTGCATTGCGTCGGCGCGTTAAACCCCTACAATCAATCAATCAATCAATCAATCAATCAATCAATCGAAGTGAGTGCAATATCTTTATTACAGACGACAATTTTTATTGGGCTACTTAAACCCAGAAATTTTGGCCTGTCTGTATGTCTGCCTGTCTGTGGCTCGATTCAGCCACCAAGCCAAAGTGAAACCAAATCTGCGCAATAGTCTTATATGCTCACAGCCAAATCTGAACGTCTAAGTCCGGTGTCAATCTTGATATTTGGCCACTTTGTTTAACAAGAACAAGACATCACGCAAATATAAGACATAAAATTGATACATAAGTGATATTTACAGTGTTCTCTTATAAAAAAATTATGGATGCTTGATATTTGCGAAATGAAATACTACATCCACTGCAGAAAAAAAAAATCGCTCCGTCGCCTGCTGTCTCCCGCGCCACTATAGCTTCTGGTGGCATTTTAAGAAATCAAGCGGCAATAGTTACGAAAGGCTCCACTAGATAGGTTCCAACTTCTGCTTGGAACGCACGTGGAGTAGGGCAACGTTGTTCTAAAAACGTTAAAGCAGGGCGCCTCGATTCACGCACGTATCCGCCGTACGGCAGCGCTAGCATCGAGGCACCTGGCCTGGAGCAGTAGAACGCGGCAAATTTAAATTCACTTGAGCATGTTTACCTTGGGAGGAGCGCGACCGAAGAGGAACAACATGAGCAATGACTGGGAAAGCGAAGGGAGGCATTTACTTGGTAAATGTCGACAAAGACTACCGAATTTAGTCGGCATTTGCAACGAAAGGAGCAGATACGCGGCCAAGTTTTTTGAAGTTTGCTTGTCTGCACACGCGTCTGCTGCCAAGGTACGTCATTTTGATTCCTTGGTTTGAGCAATGGCTTATAACCACAAATTTTGCATTACAATGATATTTCAAAATAACGAGCGATTTTGGGCGGTCCCGCACAATTCGTTATATCGAGATTTGACTGTAATCGGTTTCGAAGCAACCATTATTCTCTTGTAATCGTGCCATGCCCCAACCAACTGTCATTTCTCGTACGTCAATTTTGGTCTGTTTTGTTTAAATTGGTTATCAGTGGGCCTGTTGAGACTAACCCCAGCCCCGCGCTTGAAGAAAAGGTTGAACAAATCCTGCAAAATATGAAAGAGCAGTCAAAGACGCTGAACGGTATTAAGCGTGAGGAAGGAAGAGATAACGGTAACTCACAAGAGAGGAGTATATGAGGGGATGTCTTCTTCTTTACAGTGCTATTATGCATCTGAACATGGCCTTATTCAATGAACAGCTGAACACCTTTTCCACACCCTTTCAACACTTTAAGAAAAACCAAGGGTGTTGAAGTTGATCAACACCCTTATTTTCAAACAAAAAGGGCGTAGAGCTAGAAAAAGGGTGTTGAGACTCAAGAAAAAGGATGTAAATGCCTCCCAACACCCTTTTTCCACCTATGCTACGCTCTTTTTGGCTAAAAGGGTGTAAAAAAGTTTAGTGTGCAGGAAGCGCTAGATCGCACAGAGGATTTCCTCGTTGGGACGGGGCTTCGCCTGTCCTCGAGCAAGTCGGAACTCCTATTGTACAGACCTAGTAGGAGAGGTGTTAAGCCCAAGGGCTGGGCCCCACTGTCAGAGGTGAACCTTGCGCTCCGCACGGGCGTGGGACACCCCATTCCCAGAGTTGAGGTTATCCGGGTTCTCGGTATGCTCATCGAGTCGAACGCTTGTAACAGGCAAACAATCGCCAAAATCACCGCTAAGACGTATAGCATGATTCGGTAAATTACTAGGGTCTCGAACAATCGAGGAGGTATCAAGGAGGACAGTCTCTTGGGGCTCTTCCATGCATTCTAAATGAGCCACATCACGTACGTGGCGGCCATGTACTGCTGGCAGAATGACGAAAAGGCTAAGTTCAATTTACTAATTCATAAAAGCATCAAGCGCGTGCTGGGTATCCCGATGAATGCCAGCACAGAGAGGCTCATGCAGCTCGGGGTGTACAACACTTTAGAGGAAATCATCGAAGCGCAGCACACGGCTCAGACTGCCAGGTTGTCGTCTTCGCCCGCTGGCAGGGAGATTTTGGCGGTTCTGGGCTGTAATCCATCCCTAGAGGAGGAGCGCAAGGTTGGCCTTACTAAGGAGCAGAGAGCTGCTATAGCTATCTCTCCGTTTCCCCGCAACGTGCACCCGCAGCACAATGCAGGCAGGCGAATGTCCAGAGGCGAGGCCATAACAAGTTCGCGACGACCCGCACTCCTCGTGCTTTGTGGACGCCGCGCAGTACGGCCGAACGGCAAACTTCTCGGCAGTTATGGTGGATCGCAGTGGCGCAGTTCTCAATTCTGCGCCTTTCAGGAAAACCAACCCGGCTAGAGCCGAGCAGGCCGCGGTGGCTCTTGCTTTACTTGGCGACAGCCGGCATCGAATTTACACCGATTCCCGCGCGGCCATTAGGGCCTTTGTATCAGGTTCCGTTTCGGCCGAGGTAGCTCGCATCCTACGAAATAAGGTCATTTCTTCACACACCATCACCTGGTTTCCCGCTCACCTAGGGTCGCACTTTTCCTGTTTAACTAACCTCAATGAGGTCGCCCACATCCGCGCGCGCGAGATAACCCACCGCGCCGGGTCGGACGGAGGCGGTCCTCGGGGATTGGTTGGGAGGTCTTCAGAGACACTTTATTCACGTTCAACAAGATTATTCAGCACTCGTTCAGTTGGGCAGGCGAACGTTTCTTCTTCCGCACGAGAAACTCTCCAGGCTGCAGTCAGCCATGCCCCGAATGTTGCATACCAGGTCTTATTCTAGTCTAGGATCCACTCTCATCTTCTACACGGACACTTTTGAACCGGACTGACCGGAATGTGGCGAACGCAGCAATTTGGATCACATGCTCTGGCGGTGTCCCTCACTTCGGGGCCTTGAACGCATAACCGAGGAAGAGTGGCGCTCCGACTTGGAGAGCCCCGATACACTACACCAGCTAAGGGCCGTGCAGAGGGTCCACGATGCATCTTCCTCCATGCCACGATGCGGCGGTGAGGCTCGGCCTCCCCGTCCCCACGTGGGAGCGGCCCGCCGCACTGTCGCCCTGAACGGCGGCGGTGCTCCTCAGGACCTTCAATAAAGTTCTTTGCCTGTCTGTCTGCCGCTAGTTGATTATGCTATTCCAGTTAGGCGCTGGTAGACCAAAAATAATATAGGGAAATGCGAAAGCATTCAGAAGAAAGCTCTGAGTTCTACATTTGATTCTTATTGTCGAACGCAGTCGATATGGCAACTCCGCCAAAGGGCTGGAATTATGACTGCCAACCACAGATGAACATAAACTGGCTTAAATTCTATTTCTAGATTTTGCATGGTTACTATAGCTTAGATATTTCCAAGTACGTCACGTAGGAAACTTCGCCTGAGCGCACTAAACATACGAAACACATCAAAACGTGAATTACTGAACAGATTTTTTGGAATATTCTTTTTCGCCAAAAGCGATTGACAAATGGAACTCGTTTCCAAATCTCAATGACGTGAAGCGCTTCAAAACTGCGTTATGCAATTTTTGCCCCCCCCGGAACATAATACTGCCTTCTTTTTGTTTGTTATTGTCTACGAATACGTTGATGCGCACGTGGCTGTACTGCTGGTGTAGTTTTTCGCGCGCCTATGCTCAAGTTTTCAATTTTTCTAGCGCCTCTTGTTTTCTTTGTTCTGTTGTCACTAAATTTGATTGCTTGATGCCACACTTGGTTATTTGCCAATGTGAACTCCTGTTTTCGTTGCATGCGGACAGTGTGAATGAACAAATAAAGAAAACTTATTTAACTACTTCTCTACCTACTATCATTCCGCGATGACTTGCCTACTTACCTACTTACCCGCTTACTTGCCTATTTACCTACGTACTTGCCTACTTACTCATTTACTTGCCTACTTACCTACTTGCCAACTTACCTGCCTACTTACCCACCTACTTGCCAACGTACATGCCTACTTACCTACTTTCTTGCCTACTTACCGACTTACTTGCCCACTTGCCTACTTACCCACCTACTTGCAAACGTACCTGCCTACTTACCCACTTACTTACCTACTTGCCTACTTACCCACCTACTTGCAAACGTGCCTGCCTACTTACCTACTTTCTTGCCTACTTGCCCACTTGCTTACCTACTTATCTACTTTCTTGCCTATATTCTTCCTTAACTTTACTATACATTATTAGAGTTAACCTCTTTACTATATCCCACTAACTCCTTCCTTCCTTCCTTCCTTCCTTCCTTCCTTCCTTCCTTCCTTCCTTCCTTCCTTCCTTCCTTCCTTCCTTCCTTCCTCCCTTCCCCCCTCCCTCCCTCAATATTTTATGGTGTAAGACAACATACCGCGATGACTCCAAGAACGTTGTAGTTTAAGAATGCCGCTCATGTCAATGCCACCTTTGTAAACATCGCCACGGCTGCAGGCGAGCATGCTTATAGCATTTTATGGCGACGCCACCCACCAAGATTAAACCCACATTTTCTCGTAAACTTGCTCATTGATTCTTTGGGCCTTGTCGCTTTTAAAAGTGCCCTCCTTTGATTCCACCTTGCTTCTTATTAGAGCTTATACTCTGCTGACCAAGCCCCTATAGTGTTGACGGAGAGCAGAGGGCTGGTTATCTGCGCGGTGTGCGTTCATGCGATTCTAGAGTGGCGGTAAAGATGGCCGGACGGAACTCGCGCGCAGACCGGACGGACGTATTCCGCCTCGAAATCAAACGGGTACGTGCAGGCGGGGAGACGGAGAGGACACTGAATCACGAAATGCGTCCCATCCAACGCGGATATTAACGAGGTCGGGCCTGCTATGAAGTGAGGAGCCGGGAAGGAGGGAATTCGTTGACTCGTCCTAATTAGGAGACGCCCAGGCACGCGCGCGGGCCTAGAAACTCGTTAGTTTATTCCGGCTTATAGCGTGCGGCCTCACGTAGTCTGAAACGAGAGGCTTGAGCCCCGCTAAATAATAGAGCGCTCGCTCGAGCAGAGTTCGGCCGGGGTTTGTTTCAGTTCGCTGGTAGTCGCGAAGACGGCGCGCCCGGATATATACTTGGCCGAGATTTGAGCGCCGAGCTATACGCCAAGTTATTTGCGCTCTCCGAGTTAGGGCAAGGGCGGACGAGTGGCAGCCATTTCCGTACTCGACCGGAGGGCCGTTCGGGTGATTGAAGGGCGCAGGAAATTAAGCGGAAGGCTTTGGAAAGTGTTGTCACTGTTTATATATATGTTGGGCTCCCTGGTAGGGCGAGATACGGAGCACAGGGACGACTAAACCCGTTGACGTTTCAAGGCACGGCCAGGGTGATGACGCACTGGGGCAAGGCGAAAACAAAATTAAAAATAATTTCAGCATTTCTCGGGCCCGGGAAAACATAAGCCTATATTCACAGCGGTGCAATTTTTGTTCGCTGCACTTCGCTGCAACAGGAAAAGGCCTGACGCGCGAAAAAAATGACATAGCCCTCTGTCGAACGACAACGATGGGAAAACGAAGCTTTAGTGCGTATACCCACACCAAGCCCGACGAACCAGCCAGAAATTCTAGCCAAGAAAACGATCAAACTCAATGATCAAAGGACAAACTCAACGACTAAAGCTTCGCGTTTTCCCATCGTTGTGGTTAGACAGAGGGGTAGTTGATATTTTTCTAGACGTCGCTGGTCTCTATCGTTTCGGCGAGATGAAGCTGCGGATCCTCCCGACGAGCACGGTTGCCTAAAGGCAGCCTCCTCCTCCTCTGAGCGAACCACACGTGGTCTACCCATTACGGTAGCCAATCGCGCACCGGGAGTATGTGCTGCTCTGAACTTACGCACCACTTTGAATGGGATTGGCCAGCCAACCATCGTCGTGATTATACTCAACGATCAAACGACAAACTCAACGACTAAAGCTTCGCATTTTCCCATCATTGGCGTTAGACACAGGGGTAGTTGATTTTTAACACGAAAGTGTTTTATTCCCGGGTGCACCAAGATCTCAGTCACGTCATATCCGTCACTGAAGTGACGTCGCCAGAAAAAGTACCATTGACGCTGCGGCGCCCGGTTTCGACCCCATGCCGTCTAGCCGCAACGGGAGGTACGTGGCGTTCTACCGACTATGCTATGAGCACAGACGGAAGCAGCTCTACGAACGCGCCTTATGTCCTTCGCTATGACTCATTGAGATGGTGCTGCTTTCTAGGAGAGACGAAGCGAAGAAGCGCATCATGACGCTAATAAGCGCCGGCAGTTGGCGTCTGGATGGCAGCGCCTTCGTGTACGGGGGCGCGCGTGAATTGAGGCACACTCCGCCGTGGCGTTGTTCCCATGACCGTTGTGTTTCAAGCTGCTGTTTCCGTGCATTTCCTTTTTGTTTTTGTTGTCCCTAAATAAGCCGGTTATTTTTCTGTTTCTTGCATGTGGGCGTCACTTCTTCTGGCGGGGTCAGGATCGCGAACCCTTCGCACATGAAGAAGGTTCCTTTAACCGTTAAAGGAACCTTTTTCATGTGCGAAGGGTTCGCGATCCTGACCTTCACAGGTGCCTTCACAGGAGCAGTTGAATGATTCAACTGCTCCTGTGAAGGCACCTTTCACTTTCGTGTTTTACCGATTCCTATGACAGAGGGATCAACCACTACTTTTCTTTCCCTTCAACCCCGAGCATTCATGATCATCGTCAGAGAAAGTTGGCTTTTCTGAAGGACGTAGTGGCATTCAACGGCATCAGTGTGGACAATAAAGCTTCGCGTTACAAGCGCAGGAGTTCAGATCGAAATCTGTCAAAGATTTTTTCCAAAGTAATCCGTTTATTGTACTCAAAAGAACCTTCCCGAGCAATCTAACGTCGATTCCGGCTTTCTTGGCATGTTTTTACTCTTTACGCAGTCGAGTTTCGGTACTCTCCCTTGTGGACAGTCAACAAAGACGCCAGAGGTGTTTGACGCATGTAGTATAATGCGGGTCACAAGCGAGCAAAGCGTGAGTTGAGCCTTAGATGCATGCCCAAGAGATATATGCGGCTTGCTATGCACCGACGCACCTAGTGTCACTAGATAAGGTTACAGAGTATCGGCACTCTTTTCTCTTATTGTTCCGTGCTGCCGCGATGATCATTGGTCAGTTCGCATCACGTGATATTTGTTTACACTGTGATGGTTCAAGTGCGCCGCCATTTTGCTGTTTATGCCTTTTAGTCGGTCAACTCTGGTAGGCTTAGCTTGTCCTTCCTGCTCAGCGGCTGCGCGCGACTGACGTCGTTTCGAATGCGAATCAAAGATAATGCGTATAACAGCATTTCAGCAGCAGAAGTGTGTCTAAAGATGCCGTTTTGCTGCATCTTCGGTAGTGCTAGCAAACGACCCGTTCGAAGTTAGCGGCGGGGCTATAGAAGCGGCACTCTCGCAATACTTACGTGCGTGCCTCTCTGGCGGTACTCTTATACCTTGTATAGTGATACTACACGCACCAATACACAGCAGGCACGAAGCAACCGCAGATTCAGGATGTAATGTGCCGGCATTGCGCATGTTTCTCACGGACAAACAAAAGCGCACCAAAATGCACAAATTGTCATTTTAGGAATACTCAGTGTCAATACGTGTCACGGGCCATGCAGACATGGAAATGGGTGTGGTGCACCAACAGAAGGCATTGTTGCGTCGCTTTTCCTGTTGCGCCGATATCTACGAAGGATTCAGAATTCCCCGTTCCTTTTCTGTACTTTGGAACAGTACCCGAACGTTGAACGAGAAACCCCTAACTATAACTTGGTATCATCGAAGAATCGAAGTCGAGTTTTGAAACGAAGCTTTATGTAGGTGGGTTCCGGCGAGCCTTTCTTGTGCATGTGCAAAAATTTCTTGCGGCAAAGCACACCTTTTCACTCGCGAAGGCTAAGCAGAAAATGGCTGTGACTGTAGTCTTATCAAAACTTTCCCAAAATAATAACATGAAAATTGGCCGCTAAAGCGGTTCTATTAGTACACCGAGTTCAGTTCACCTGTCAAGAACGAGTGACTGAAACGAAGTTAAACGAAAGGGGATCCTTTGAATCGGGAAGCATTCGGCGCCACCTGGCTTGTATAAATGAAGTACCGAAGGTGCTGAGCATAGCTTTAAGGGGGCTCAAATAGGTCAATTTAACCTGCTCCAAAATCACAATTTATTTTACAGAAGAAGTGCCATGTTTTGAACAGAAACCTTAGGCAGGTATGCATATGGTGACCTAGAGAAGCACCGGGCAATTCGTTTTGCTTAGGCGAGCACAGCTTGTATTTCAATGTGTGTAATCACAAATTCAATAGAAGAAACATTGTTATACCTAACATCAATACAGTGAAATTGCTTGCGGCATAAAGTGTTTTATATACGCAAAAAGAACGCCGGGCAGATTAAAGCCCTTGAGATCCCCGCTAGGAGCAGCTAAAGCTCAAAGCGGGGATCCTAAGTGAATATAAAGTTCGTGAAAATTGAGCCTTACAGCGAATAATATTTTTTTGAGAGCAGTAGTAATTTGACGGGACGAAAAATGAGTTCAGGTTTTAACTTTTATTCTATATACGTTATTGCTGATAGGGCGCATTTGAGGCAATTTTGTGCCACAGATATAAACCTTCTAATTTTCGGCTCATTAAAGTTTAACCACCCAATTTCTTTTCGTAATCTGCTGTCCTCCACAAAAGTATAATATACGTCAGAAACAAAAAAAGCGACAGTATAAACACCACATCCATCAGTGTCCCTAGAAATTGAAACAATAGAAGAGCCGAGTTAAATTTGGCTTGAGCAGCGCCAAGAAAAGGCTACAAAGGAAACACCGAAAAATAACGAAAAACGGGAACCGCGTGGCAACCGGGAGATCTTGACAAAGAGTTTCAGTTAAAAGGAAAGGGCCTCATAAGAAGTTTATCGGTACCGGACCAAGACGGAGAGGCAGGAGAAATGGTTTCCGCCGCAATTTTTCTTGTGCCGTTGAACAGGTTCCGTTATCAGTGACAAAAGCCGACAAGATTTTAATTATTCGTAGGCTCGTTTCTCGAGTCGGGCGGCTTCGCCTGTCGTCTGTTTCTAGCTTCGTTCTTCAGCGTCAACAGACTTAAACCCGTCGGATAAGGGTTTCGTGAGAAATTGAAGTGTGCGAAAAAAAGAAATTCAAGTATTTACTTCCTTTGCAGTTTAGAGCTCGCCAGCGAAGCGATAGCGGCCCTGGTGAAAACCAGATTAAAGGGACGGTAACATGGAGCACCTGGTATGAGCCTTCAGTGCCCGTACGTTTCATAAGAAGCTTTACTAAAACTTCATTACGTTCGCCGCCCAAAGCAGCTTTTATAATGGTCTAATTTGGATCTTAGGCCTGTTACTGGCATCTCAACTTCCTGGAGGACTATGTTTAGATCCTAAAAAATGCATTTTTAACAGAGGAAACGACAATGTGTAAAGGAAACGAAAGGAAAAGACATCCACCTGAAAGAAGCCCCGCACGATTGTGGTTCTGGGTTCGAACACCGAACAAGGACTAATTTTTCTTCAAATGCGAAGTTTCCAAGAAATCTGTACAGCTTCTTTGCGTAGTTGTATGGCTGCACTCTAATTAGATGTCGACGTTTGCTTCGCAGAATTTTACTCTTTTTTTTCTTTTTCTTTGCGAGAGATTTCCCTACGGCATAAGAGGAAGTTTTTAAAAGTACAACATTGCAGCCGTTTAACGCGGAAACCCAAGAATCGACGGTGCTTGGGTCCCCATACCCAACGCTTAAGATCTGGGGGTCTCCCAGGATGGAGCCCTGTGCCTCGAAGGCGTTGCATTCGGGCGTTCGGAAAGTCCACAGCAGGGGCTCAACGTTAGCTTCTGGCCCAGGAATCCCACAGAATGGGCAGGTGTCCTCAAACGGGGCGTGATAGCGGGCAGGCCAAGCATGGGTAAGGGCTGGAGATAACGCCAACCCAACTTGAAGCCTCCGCAGCAGGACCTCCTCCCAGTGAGCCAACTACATACGAAGGTCAGTTTCACGCGGTGGAAGTAAAGCACGCGTGGCGCGGTGGAGGTTCCGCTTTTCCACCAGCAGCTAGTGCTTCTACGGTGAATACTGGAACACGTGGTAGTGGCCGTGGGAGGTCTCTTCGGTGGCAGGAGCGATCAGCCGCTGTGTGGGCAGGAAGCATGTCCCGACGAATCGACAAAGCCCGGACAGGGAATGGGTAGGTGTCCATAATAGTGTGAACGCATGCAGCTAGGCTTGTACACCGCGTAACGCCACGTTAATCCCGAATCGCTGCCGTTCGGTCTGTGTAAATTGCTAGCTTCACCCCACTGTACGCCGTCGATGCATGCGCCGGCAGACCATCCCGAATGGCAGTAAGTTGTGCTAGCAGGCTAGGTAGAGCACGGAGGGTCTCCTACACGCAGCTTTGATTCATGGCAGTGTAAGAGGGACACTCAAGCCCGCGAGGACGAAGCAGTCGTATGCCCCAGCGTCCACGAAAGCCTGGACAACCGGCTGCGCCGAGGCCCCCGGTCAGGGACATGGAGGACGGTGTCCGGGGGCTGATGAAGGCCAGAGGTATACGGACATGGAGCCTTTTAAATCCTTTTAAAAATTCCGTGCACCCCTCCCCCCAAGAAAAAATAAAAATAAAGTGTAGCCTTTAGACATGTAGCCTTGCCTCAGAGGATTGTTATCCGTCACCTGATTGTAGCACCAGGGCGGAATAGGCTGGAATCCAGAAAAGTCTGGAATCGCATTGGGCGGCTGGCCCGTGTACGCGGCGAGAGCTTCGGCCTCTGGCACTAGTCCTCGTTTCCGCAGGCGGGTGGAGCGACGCCGATGAATGATTTCATCGGGATAGTTTAGCTGGGCTTCTACTTGTAGCTGTGGAAGTGGCGTTAAGCGGGGGAGGCCAGTAATGGTGCGCATGGCGGCCCTATTCACCGTCTCAAGCCGATCGCAGTACGCTTGCGTCATGTGATGCAACTGTGCCCGGCACACGAGCCTTGGCTGAGTACGGAACGCACTTGAAGACGGCCAACCATCTAGCAGGCCCCGCCAGACTTCTGAGAGATGCGGCGAACAAGGTGATGCAGTTTCCCGGGGTTCTTTCGTGCAGATCCTAGCCACTGAGCTGCTGACCCTGAGGCCGATATCTCTGACCCAAGAACCCGAAGCTGTTCGACAATGGGAATGGCGGTCCCACTCAGCTGCGGTGTGATCAGAGATACTGCAAGGGATCCGCAGCACCAAGCGTTGGCGACTGGAAGTGCAGCAGTGCTCTCTCGAGAGAGATGGAGGCCCACACTCTCACGCCATTTCTGGCTGTCTGTTTGCGCCTGCTGGAGGCACTAAGCTTGCCGTGACAGGTATGGATGAACTGCCCGCCCTGTAATGTCATCCGCGTACATAATGAAATACAGGTCTTGGAAGGTTCCAGGCTAGCGCCAACATGATTATATTAAAAAAAATCCCGCCATCTCCACGAAGTGAATGATGATGAGAGGGGCGAAGCTAAAATGCTTATCGGTGAAACAAGGAAACATTCGCCCACACATCATATAAAGACTCGACACGTCAAGCTTTCCACCGCTCCGTTGACAAGCCCGTCGACGACGTCGATGTTTGTGGAGATTATGTAGGGCTTGTTTGGGACGATGAGAATCTCCATGGGTAAGTTGGCGAATTCGGTCTGTGACATTTTAGCCATTTTGGCCGTCGCCTTCTTCAGAGCGTCTTGTGTCGCGTAACCCCGGTACGTGTCTTCAGCTCGCAGGCGACGAACGACAACCTCTTCTTCTTCCTCTCCTCCTTGTTGGGTACCAACGAACGCGTTGAACGTTTTGACTTCTTCGGCCAATCTTTGGTGGGCCAATCCCTAGGGGGATCCTGCCCCAATCATCATCATTCCGCCGTGTATGACAGCAACGAGGGACGGGACAGGGCCCGAGCAAGAGTCTTGAGCTCGGAAGCGACGAACGACAACCTCTTCTTCTTGCCCTCCTCCTTGTTGGGTAGCAACGAAGGCGTTGAACGTTATGACCTCTTCGGCCAATCATTGGTTGGCCAATCCCTAGGGGGATCCTGCCACAATCATCATCAGTGTAACTTGTACAATGTGCCGTGTACGGCCGGGACAGGGCCCGAGCAAGAGGAGCTTCGTTCCTAAAAGTAGCGGAGACAGAATAGCGCCGCGTACTGCTGTAAAGGAGCCGAAACTTCCACCGTTGATGCGTAACGAAAAAGAGCGGCGCGTTCTTGGAAGTTTCGCCTCAAATAGTCGGCTAAAACAACGATCTATAATTGTTTGCAGCGACCACGGCGACTAAGCGCACCAGCTCGGAAACTTCGCCATTTTTTTTTTCTCTTCCATTGTCTACCCATCAGTTTTGAATAACGACAGCTTTGTTATTCTCGTTACCCCATGACCCTTCCCTGGTTTGCTTGTTCTATCGGACAGAAAGTGCGAAGTTGTAATTAAAAATGTGCGCGTAGTACAATTTGTAGTCTACAGACTTCTGCAGCACCATTATAACGACGCAAAGCTGCTTGGTCGATTAGGCCCTTCAGGTTCTAAAAGGTTTCCGCTCCTGTGCGCTTGGCTGTAGGCGCGGCATGGAATATTACAATGACCTCGACTGACGTGTCACTAAAAGAGAGCAAGACGATTAGGCAGCCACGTGGTCATGGTAAGGTAACAGACTAACGTGCCCGTTGCGAGTTTTGGCAGCGCCTTCTGTTGTTGGTTGCACCCGCCTCGGTGGCTCAGTGGGTAAGGCGTTGTGCTGTTGAGCATAAGATCGCGGGTTCGATTCCCGGCCGCGGCGGCCGCTTTTCTGATGGAGGCGAAACGCAAAAACGCCCGTCTGTACGAGATTTCGGCGCACTTTAAAGATCCCCAGGTGGCCAAGATTAATGCGGAGCCCTCCACTACTGCGCGCCTCATCGCCTGCGTTGCGTGGGCGCGTTAAACCCTACAATCAATCAATCAAATCAATCAATCATATGTTTTTGGTTGCACGCCAGCCCGGTATTTTTTTTTATTTCATATTACAAGTATTGCATAAACGCAGTCTCCTTCGCTTCAGTCACAGCTTCCCCAGAATCCTGATTCCCCGTGGCTGGGCTGCAGCTGCTCTCTTCGCATGCAGTCATGTGCCTTCCTTACGCGCTGCGCTCCGCCAGGCTACAGGCACCAGCGGCGTAAATGGTCAACGGCGCCCTGTTTCACGATTTATGACGCATATGAGATGGTCACCATAAACTTTCCCCTAAAATACTTTAGATTTACTTGTACGCCCTTTTGTGATAAGGAAAGACTGTCCCCCAGAGCACGGATATGAAGCAAAAGATCCCCTTTCGCGAAGAGAAACTCGTCGAATGAGCAACGGCCACGTCCCGCCGTCACTAGTTGACTTATGGAAAATCAAAACCATAAGAAACAAACGCTTCCTGTTCTTCCTAAAACAAGAGACACGCGCGTTACATTACAGAAACACTCTGTTACTGAACTTGCTCGGGGGCAGCGAAACAGCTCGTCTGTTTTCTACGTCGGCCCCACGTATTGCGTCTCCGTATCGCATTCGTATACAGAAGAATGAGGCTTGCAAGCCCGCCAGCAGATGCACGCATAAATACATTTCCTTTAGGAGGGTGCGCGTCTCCTCACCACTCGAGAGAGCACGTTCTGGGGCCTCCAGATTTTCATCACAAAGGCTAATGTCAATACGAATCCGAGAACCACCACCAATGTAGGAGGATAGAATAGGTCGCCGATAAATCCAACGAAGGCTGCACGTATATGGTGACCAATTACACAAAATTACAGACAAGGTTAGAAAACAGAGCCGCAACCATTTGATCACTTGACAAAAGAAACGAACGAAAAAGGTCAGGTTGGCACTTTAAGGCCTTCTGTATGATGACAGTAGTAACCACCAGCAGGATTCGCTTCGAGGGCGAGTCACTGAGCGAAGAGCAGATACGTGGCACCGTGACGGCCAATCGCAGCGATTGCCTGGAAGCGGCCCAGGGATTTAATTCAGACCTTGTCTGACATCCGTCTTAATCCATCATAATCAATTACATGGGCTGGAGAAACACGGTGCCACCGATCGAACGCCTCCTTATTGAACACGGCCTACAAAATCGATAATGCTGGCTTGGATGTAGAGCTTTGTTGTTTTGCTATCGCTTCGCTTACGAAAGTATTCTCATTTCCGACAGGTTTTGTTGTGAGCTCTTGCTGATGCTAGCGATTACAGTAATACTAATAGAATTGTAAGATGCTACGGCAGTCCAAACGGTAGCTCCAACTTTATGACCGCCAACTAAGTGGTTGGAAAGTTGGGACGTAAGAGAAGCAGAAATGGTTCCATCGGAAAGCTACACTTATTGAACACCGAGGCATGGGAGGGCTGTTTAAGCGCACTTCTTAGTATGAGAAGGACAGCAAGAAAACAAGAACTGGCACCCACACCTTAAGAGACACTCGCAAATCTCAGAACCTTTTGTTGTTTTCGGACAATACTCTGATCAGGGTACTGTGTCGCCCTGCCGTTTCTGCTGTGTTAAGGATTTCGGTAATGAGGGACTTTTTAGCAACGGGAGCATGTTTAAGTAAGGAAGAGGATGAGTGAATATCTTTACTTGAACAGACGGGAAATCAAGAAATCTGATAAAATATTCAGTCCAGAAAAATCCGAGAGAAAAAACAACACCCACCACACGTTCAAAAACGGTGGCTGTATGAGTGATACAAAGAGTGGGCAATAAATAACACAAAGTGTGAGTTAAAGACATCCAGAAAACCGAATGTCACAAGAATTGCAATGATTTCCCTTCAGAATATGATCTATGCCTGGCTCAAGAGACAAAGGCCAAGGAGCAATGAGCGCTGTTGAGACATTATAGTTCCCGCACGTACGTACGTCGTGACACATTGTTTTCGTCATCATTATCATTACGACCCTTCGATAAGAGGCAGTGATGTCGGTTATGAAGTCGATCAAAAGAGGCAGTGGAATAACAGCCATTGTCCCTACTGACTAGAACAGTCATGCTACACGTATTCAAGAGGAGAGAGAGAGAGAGAGAGAACAACTTTATTTGCAACGCCGATCAGGAGACCCTGCAGAAGTGGCTGATTGATTGATTGATTGATTGATTGATTGATTGATTGATTGATTGATTGATTGATTGTAGGGTTTAACGCGCCAATGCAACGCAGGCGATGAGGCGCGGCGTAGTAAAGAGCTCTGGATTAAATTTGACCACCTGGGGATCTTTAACGTGAACTGAAATCTCGCACACACGGGCGTTTTTGTTTTTGCCTCCATCAAAAAAGCGGCCGCCGCGGCCGGGAATCGAACCCGCGACCTCGCGGTCCGCAGGGTAACCTGCAGAAGTGGCTCCCTATTTACCGAAATCTATGTGCCAGCTTGACCGCGGCTGCCTTCTTGACGACGATGAGCTGATCCCGGTGGGTCAGTGTAGCGAACTGAGAAGTACGTGATTGCGCGTCTGCGTGCGTGCGTGTGCGGTCCAGGGTATTGCACTTGGGGTAATTGCAGAGAGCCTTCTAATCTATTTTCTAGCACAAGGTTTCCCCCCGCGGGTTGCGTTTTCCCCAAGCAACTTGCGGCTGTTCGTTTCATACACATCAAAAAATTCTCATCCAGCGTAAGCCCAACTTACGGGACACTGCGTCGCTTTCGCGGCAATCACTGAAGTGCTTATTATTCGTAAGAGAAGAATCCACGTTTACCGCGAGCGAAGGCCGCGATGCAGCCGCCCCGTAAGTCGACGTTGCTTGCCTCGCGGTCGGCGGGAGTTTGCTTTAGCCGCAGTTGAGTGACCCTCACGTCGATTAATTGCGACCATCGTGGAACGAGGGTCGGCGCGGTCCGCCGAAGGGGACCTCCCCGTGTCGGGAGAAGGTATATCTCGCGGTGGAGGGTCGCTCCGGCGGAAGACACGCCGGGGGAAAAGATATAGTTGCGAAAGATGGGTTCTTGCTACCGGACCCATGGGTAAACAAGAAAAGGTAATTAAATGACAGCCAAATAGGAGGATGAACGGCACGGAGTTTCTTGTCCACCCGGTCGGGTTCTTTAACCCCACAGTGGTCAGAAGGGCACACAAAGGGAAGAAGGACGTACACAGGGAGCGTATGCACTCCCTGTCCACGTCCTGCTCTTAGTCTACGTATTTCCTTTCCTCTGTGTGCACTTCTGACCACTGTGGGGTTAAGGAACCCGGTCGGGTCGACAAGAAACTCCGCGCCGTTCATTGCGTTCCGCGCAAGCACTGTCAGCAACACACATGAATGGATGAAGTGGTGACGCACTTGCCATGGTGGCGCAGTGGCCACGGCTACCGTGCCCAAGGGCGAGGGTTCGATCCCTGCGCGGTGGATGCTTTTCAGATGGAGGCGAAAAGCGAAAACACCCGTGTGTAGAGATTTCGGTGCACGTAATAGATCCCCGGGTGGTCGAAATTTATCCGGATCTCTCCCCTTCGGCGCGTTAAACACCCAAAACTTAATTTGAAATGTTGGCGTACGAACCTGCTTCTAAATGACCGAAAATCAGTCTGTGTCGGGTACTGCAGTGTAGCGTGAGTAAAGTACGAGACAAATAAAGGCTGTGTGGTAAAGACAGCGGCGCGTCAGGAGTATGCAGGCGTTGACAACCTTGGCGTCGTATAGGTGAGTTTGCTTTTGGTGCGTTCTCGAGCGTCCACTGTTTTGCGGCAGGGTTTTGGTCGCACACTATTAAATTTATTTAGGACGTCCCAGTGTCGCTAGATAAGGTTGCAGAGTACCGGCACTCTGTTCTCCCATTGTTCAGTGCCGCTGTGATGATCGTCGGTCAGTTCGCATCACGTGACCTTTGTTTACACTGCGACGGTTTACGGGCGCCGCCTATTTGTTGTTTTCGTTTCAGTCGGTCAACTCTGGTAGGCCTGGCTTGTCCTCCCTGTTCTGCGGCGGCGTGCGAGTGACGTCATTCCGAAAGAGAATCAAAGATAACACGCGTAGCAGCTTTCAGCAGTAGGGGAGCTATTCAAGAAGGCCCGAGTTCTGCCTAATCCCGAGTTTCCAGCTGCTTGCGTTATGAAAGTAGTGATACCAGAGCATCCGATGCACGTCCAGCGAAGCCGGCGCAATCGCGCGCAGCATGCCTGGCATATTCAGCGCGTCATATTGGGGCCGCTTACGTCGATAAATTGCGGCTTGTGATATCTACCGCATGTAGCGCCATCTGAGAAAATGATCTGCAATACTCCTTCCCCGGCATAAGCTAGTTAACTCCACTACTACTTTGAAATCCCATTTTTCTCGGTGTTGTTCTTCCACTGAATTATGTTTGCTACGTCACTTGTAGGTAAACCTAGTGCAGCTCTGCGCAGCACAAACCAAGTAAGCAAAGGGGCTCAGTGTGGAGAACGGAGTGAGCCCTGGTCCCGAGCATCATAAATGGCTTTGATTACGGCTTGGTTGGGTGTGCACCGGAGGGGGGGGGGGGGAGGTGCTTATCGGTAATTATCCCAATTCAGCGTGTCAAGAGCGTGTTTGAGCATTGGCGACTGCGTTTTAGACGTTGAAGCTTAGTCGTTTGTCGTCGATTGCGTTTTCACCGTGTATGAAGAAGGCTCCGGTGGGAAATCGTGCCGTCTCTGCCACTTCTATCGGCTCGGGCTACAGTGAACACCATTTCGGACCGAACACCCCCGAAGAAGTGTTCTTCAAAAGCGTGGAAATGTATTTTTAGCTGTTTCGGGACGTCTTACCTGAACGATTCGGGTAATATCAATGTACATTAGGAAGTTGCTAGAGTTTTACTTTACAGAGCTCATTTAAGAGCATCTTCATTGCGTGATAAATTGTCATCTCTCGAGTTTGCTATTTTAGACTGTTTTAGGGGCGAAGCACATTAGGGGCTCGGGCTGTTGTGGTCTCCTGCCGTCGTAGTCTCCTGTCTTCAAAGTAAACCAAGTTGTCAAACGATGGTCAAAAACAAGTGTACAATGGATAAAACCCGTGCAACGTAAACTAGCATAATTTAAACTAATTAAATATACTGAAAAACTGCGCAGAAACACACACAAAAGAAGAAGAAAAACGTACGACACGGGCGTACGTTAACATTTAACGTATAGGGATTTAGTTGAACATGCAGGGATAGTCAGGATTTAATTGAATTAATAACAGACATTTGTTAAACTCAGTCTAGAAATAGGTTTCAATCGCCAGGTTTTCCCTGTAAAGCATATTTCTTAGTATGCTGCGGCATGTGACACGAAGACAACTTACGGACAGTCTGTCTGTCATTTAATTGCTTAAATCCGGTAGAACACAAGAGAGGGCGCCACCGCCTCAGAAAGCGCTTGATCGCTCCTCTCACAACGCTTCTCCGGCGCCCAATCAGCGCGCTCCGTGCGGCAACGGCGCTCGTTGGCTTCGAAAACGCTCTTTTCTGCGGTGGAGGCTTCCCCATTAGAGAAATACCGTCGCACACCGCATGCTTCGTCCTCCCCGGTCTTCACGTTAGTGAAGATGGCCCGGGATTTTTTGGTTGTGTCGTGATTAAATTGCGTCGGGTAGACAAAGTAGCGCTTTTTAAATCAGTAATTC
>NW_027526295.1:267104716-267192463 GCF_048455015.1 Haemaphysalis longicornis | reverse complement strand
GAGGAGTTCAAGGAATTGACCAACACTTCCTTATCTGGATACTGCTTTGTTCAAAAAAACCGCCGGTAATTCAACGGAAGACTGAGACTGCCAGACAGTTGTTACTTAGCTTGCACCTTCGATCCTTCTCGTCTGACAGCTCAGAAACGCTCAAATACACTGTTGATCAGCTGTCGAGCGGGGTACCAGACTGTCCTGTTGATAAGGGCGAAGACGGCTTGGGCAACCCATTGCTTTCCCGGCTATAGGTATCAATTCCTGCTTACGAGCTCGAGCTCAATCAAATGTTCTCTCTCTCTCTCTCTCTCTCTCTCTCTCTCTCTCTCTCTCTCTCTCTCTCTCTCTCTCTCTCTCTCTCTCTCTCTCTCTCTCTCTCTCTCTCTCTCTCTCTCTCTCTCTCTCTCTCTCTCTCTCTCTCTCTCCTCTCTCTCTCTCTCTCTCTCTCTCGCTGCTTTTATTCCGAATGATTCGGTGTGGTCCGCCTTAGCAGTGCGATTGCGGTTGTGGCACAGTTGTGTTGAAGTACTAGATTTCCTTCTTTCCTTTTCCCCATGCCACCCCCTTCCCCTTCCAATCCTTCTCTTTTTTTTAGACTCTTTCCGCTCTTCCTCCTATCTATTTGCGTTGGAATTTCATAGTCAAAACAAAAGAAAAGTCCGGGGAAGCTTGCACTCACGCGCAAGACTTGAATGGCGGAAATGTAGGTGAACATTGACGGACACATAGTTGTTTCATTGTTTAATCCATAGTGCTAGTCGTCGTCGCCGCCGTATGTGCTGTAGAAGTCGTCGACTCCGCAAGGGGTGGGTGCGAAGGCACTGCGCAGACACTGCCACGCGAAGAGCTCTTCTACGATACTGAGCGTATGTGCAGGACGACACGAGGACTAGCTCTTATACGAACCAACCGAAAGGTTCGTTCGTATAAGCAGGTTCGAGCAGGTGTTGTTCCAGCAGGTTTTGCGACTATTACGGCGTGGCTCTTTCTACGAACGCTTTCGGTTGTCCAGCTGGTATTGCGACAGCTGCGCGACAGTTCACGATAGCGTTCCTCGAGGCTAGTTTTCTGCTACACCAACAGCTGCGCTATTAACATGGTGTACCGTATATTTATTTTTTATAAAAGCCACCACTAGTGATAACACACTAGTAGCTAGTGTGTTATGTAAGGTGTGGCAAAGGTGTGATGCTGAGCCCGAAGACGCGAGTTCGATCCCGGCCGCGGCAGCCCTTTTTCTGAGAGAGGCGAAAAGCAGAAACGCCCGTGTTTAAGATATTTCGGCGCACGTTAAAGATCCCCAGGTGGCCAAAATTAATCCGGAGCTCTCCACTGCGGTGCGCCTCACAGCCCGGGTGTAGGTTCGATGCGTTATATCCCACAATCAATCAATCAACTACTGATAGCGCACTAAAAATCCCCTCATATAATGAACAGTTATGCCAGATACATTTACGTTACTAGAAGCGTTGGCGTCCGCAAAACATTATGATACAAACCTCCTGTTGACACGCCCTTCACATTTTTTGTAGTATGAGAGGAGAGCTTGTAATATGACTTGTTACCTCAACTCTTATCACCACCGAAAAGCCAGGTTCATTGGCTCCTGATTCTTATTAAACAATCACCGTTTGCCTGGGTGTCCCATAATACAGAACGTTTTATCAATGCACTGTAGACACACTGTAGGCAGCTAAGAACATACACAATGCAAGTAACAATGCAAGAAGAACACAATGCAAGTAACAGTTCACAATTAAAGCCCGGATCGCGTGATTTCTGTGTTGGCAAAAGAATCGTTGAAATGACAAAAAAATAAAACACGAAATGGCCCTTCTTTACCTTGAGTAATAAAAAATTGATGAGGACGTAAAAAAGGAAAGCAAGATAAAAAAGCATTAGAAGAAAAACCAATATCTTCGCGTATTTTCTTTGATACTATTCCTCTTAAACTGATGCAGGCGTTAATGCGCTAACCTGCATATTGCGCGCAAAGAGAAGCTTTCAGTTAATTACCAGATGCTTCTCGATGGTACTAAATTAGAGGCCGGGAGCGCTTCATTATGCACTACTTTTAGATTTTCGTTACCCTGCGTTTCGGGAGGCCATTATCTCAACTAGATTTTTTTCCTCTCCTAGAACCAATAAAGACCAAGAACAATGCAACCATGAAAGATATAGAAAAGCACCGTGGAAGTTAGGTTAATTGCACGAAAGTTCTATGGGAGTGCGATCCGGGGCGTCGGAGTGACTTTTTCACGCGTCGCTTGGAATGTCTTGTTATTCGAAACGAAGGCATGGCTGCAAAATCTTGAACAATGTAACTTAAACCATCGTACTTCGCCTTTGCGCGCACGTGAACCGAGTTAAGCCAATTACTCAGCCACGTGTTCGTTATTTTCCTGAAACAAGCCAGTATGGACGCTGAAATGTCGTGAAATGGTGCTTTGTGATCTCCCGCCTTCTACCACCTTTTTTGTTAAATTTGTGCTTTTTTGCAGCGAGGCTTTTAGCCTCTTGTTGGTCGAGGTTTTCCTTGAACTCCAAGTGTAGAAAGGGGGAGGAAGCGAAGGAAATGAAGGCATCGCCGCTGCTCGTCTGCCCCAGGAGAGCACGAAAAAAAGGGGAAAAAAGAAGCCAACAAAATAAATGAACGCGACACAGTTGCTCCCGCGCTGCTGAAGGTCGAAGATCGCGCCTTGCCATTGGGCTAACGTGAGAATACCACGTAAACATATGAAAAATGGAGGTTTCAAGGTTCCGCGCTACGCACGTGCGTAGCCAGCCGCCGATCATGTGGACACCGCTGGCAAGCAAGGTAGCGAAGGAAGAGAAGGAGGAACGGGAGAAGCTCAGCTCCTCCCAACTTGTTATTCCGCAACGTTTGTCATCTACCGTGCCGAATAACTTTTAACTTTCCAGGGCATCTGCAACCCACCTCTAACAGTTTGTTGTTGCGAAAACTTAGTAAAAAGCGAAAACTTACAGCGAATGCGGAGAGACCGGAAAGACGATTGCGTGCTGATGAACGTTGTTATATTGACGTTATGCATAGTGTGTATAGCTACCGAATGGCTTACTCCAACACCTTCGCTGGCTATCGACCTCTGTAGGAAAAGTTGGCTCCTGTATTTTTTTCGTGTGAAATTAGGATTGCTGAAATATTAAATGAGAAAAAAATTCACGCATCTCCACGAAGTGAATCATGACGAGTGGGCGAAGCACTGGGGATCTTTCTTACGGTAAATCACCCGTGAGACTGTTTACTGCTGCGAAAACGATTTCCAATCCAATCCAATCCAATCTAATGCAAATCTATTTAAACCAATTCAATGCAATCCAAATCCAAATCCAATTCAATCCAATCCAATGCTCCTCGCGCATGCGCAGTGGGGTTCTCCAGGAGCTCTCTCTCTCTCTCTCTCTCTCTCTCTCTCTCTCTCTCTCTCTCTCTCTCTCTCTCTCTCTCTCTCTCTCTCTCTCTCTCTAACATTTTTTGAACCTTTTATTTTGTTCTTTTTAACCTTTCGTGAGCCTTTTGTTCACAGAAGTTTCGATTTACACGGTGCTGTGCGTCTCTCTCTCTCTCCCCCCCTCTCTCTCACTCTCTCTCCCCCTCTCACTCTCCCTCTAACCTTTTGTGAACCTTTTATTTCGTTCTTGTTAACCTTTTGTGAACCTTGTGTTCACAGATGTTTCGATTTACACGGTGCTGTGCCGTGAGCACGGACGCCGGACGGACAAGCTTCGGCTTAAGGTGCTTCGCCCGTAAAAGAAGATCCGAAGTGCTTTCGAATCCCAACTAAATCGCATATTCTTTCCTAGTTTCCTTCTCCCCTGACATTTCCGCAAACTTCGTCTGCTATGTGTTTCCCCACGATCTTTTCTTTCTATGTGCATACAATGAGCATTCGCTCCCAATTATACGTGCGTGTGCGCGCGCGCGTGGGCGTGTATTCCATTTAAAAGCGTAGTTTCATTGTACTCCGGCGTCAAGCTCAAGCGTCGCAGCTCAAGCGTCAAACAAAGCAATCTAGCACGGCTCGTTGACGGTATGACCAATCCTGTCCGGAGACCAAACCTACAGAGCGTATAACTGGAGGGGACATCTGCTTCGGGCACTACGCGGTCAATATTAAAACACGCCCACTGCCTGGGGCTAGGAGGGAAAAAAAGAATGTAAAGAAACTGGAAATCCCGGCGCATGCACAGCAAGCTAACAAAACGATCGCGTATAAGGACGAAGGGAATAAAAAAAGGGGGAGGGAGAAGGGAATCACTTTTCAGAGCCGGCAAGGTGGAGAGCGCAGAGGCAAATTAGGTGTATGCGCCCTGAGGAAAAACTTTGCATTCTGCGCCAGGCAGGTTTCGTGGCTTTTGAAATTCAAATGAGCCGCGCACGCACAATGGAAAGTAATAAGAGAGAGAATGGTCGCCGCGGGTAGGGACACGCTTGCCTTTTAGGGAGATTAAATTGATTCAAAGCGCATTACGGCCCACGCCGAACCGGCCGGACCTATCGCGAGACATCGCGACAGCGCACCTTCTTGCCTTCTGCCATTTTGTTTTTGGTAATAACGCTGCAGTGTTCTTTTTTTCTTGCTTCGTTTCCTCTCTCTCAGGGTGAGTGTCCGAGAAGCCCCATTTTCGCTCAGTTTAGCGTATAAATTATTCTCGTTTTTTTTTTGCGTTCTTGTGGCTTTCCTAGCCACCAATTTAATCAAGGTGTATCACGATGTAATTTTTATTTGTTTCTTGTAATGGTAGATGGTTACGAAAATGGTCGCACGTCTTGTAATCATTCGGGAAAACTCTATATGCAAAATGCGAGTCAGTAGGCTGTAGTAAAATTAGCGTGTATTTATTCCCGAGCGCCCAATTCCGTATAATACCTCCTGTCAGGAGTCACTTCTATCCACAGCATTTTGGGCACATAAGAGGCGTATTACAGAGGGATAATTCATCAGCTAAAACATAAATATATTATTCCGATGTACGAAACGGTGCGCGAGAAAAAAGAAACAAGGGAATCAATTGACGAGGCTATAGCCCGAAGCTCCAGTACGATTTTTTTTTTCAAATACCATTCCATATGTCCTCAACAAGGAGTAAGCAATAATTCACGCGCTGGAAACTAAAAGTGTAATGACGTTAGCGTTGGTTTGGCCGTATATCTAGGCCTAGTCAAGCCCGACGCGCAACTTTTAGCACAACGGAACATCCAGTTCTGCATGTTTTCTTGAAAATCAAACTTGTATGTACATAATTATGTATGTATGTATGTATGTATGTATGTATGTATGTATGTATGTATGTATGTATGTATGTATGTATGTATGTATGTATGTATGTATGTATGTATGTATGTATGTATGTATGTATGTATGTATGTATGTATGTATGTATGTATACAGGTATGCATGCAAGTATGCATGTATGTATGTATGTAAAAATTACAAGAAAGCTGAAGTGAGTTTGTTTAGATCGTATTAGTGGCTGCATTATGTAAACTCCTGCAATCATGCACTCCACTATTCAGCGAAGGTATGTAGCCATTGTTCATTTCTTGAACTCAGAACTAAAAACAGGGCGTGATTAGCAGCAGCCGCTGATCTACCGCAATGACGTCGCAATTGCTGGTAACTGAGTTCGATGCCTTATGGGCCTTCAGAACTCTAATTATCAAAGCTGTAATAGTTAATTTCCACCTTTTGTTCGCTCACGCACACTTTCTGCTGGCTGAACTTGCAAGCAATCTACCAAGTTCTATCCTACAGATTGTCGAACATGTCGTCACCGCCGGCGTAATTAACTTTGCGACGATAATGGGGGGAGGGAAGCGCATTTGTACCACCCTATTCTCGACGAAAAATAATGCGTACAAGTTGGTAAAAAAATAAGAACATTGATTAAAAAATCGAGGCATTTGCTTTAAATACGCATGTTTTGTTTTCTTTATGCTTATCGCAAGGGCAGGACGGGATGCTAGTCACGTGTTCTGATGACAGGGGATGCTCTAGCCCCAATCGGACGAGTGCGAGAGGCTGGGTATAGCCCGACCAGGCTCGCTCAGTGGCGAAGTCGCTGCACTCATCACAGCAAGGCGGTAAGAAGCAATCGCGCCTCGGGGAAGTCGGTAGGCAGCCTCGAGGCCAAGAACACGCGGGAAATACGAATGGTCTGGGACGCAGAAATGGCGGCGCCTCGGGTTTCGGGTCACTGGGCACCGGGGGCTCTCTTCTCCGGACTCGAATACCCTGTCATGGATGCACTGAACCTCTGTGGCGTCCAGTAAAAAAAATGTGCTCGCGTCACCTTTCGTCAGAGTATGTTTGTTTTCTCGACAGGAAAGAGAATGAGATATGACTCCATCCGGACTCTGAGCCCTCCGCCTGCGTGCCTCGGTCATTCCAATTACACAGGTACTGCAGATCCCCTGAAGGGCCCAAGCAGAAATATTATCATAGCTAAAACTGTGGAACGACAGAAATTGATCTGATAAAAGATATGTTGCTGTCTGTATGCAGCGCCTCGAGAAAAATCGGACGAACCGCCCCAGAAAATGGCCAGAAAATTTTAAAACTATCGACTAATGCAGGGGTCAGCAACCTTTCGAGGTGGAGGGCCGAGTCGCATGAAGGCGACACGACAAGGGCCGGGCGGCAAATGGGAGAAGGGAGGGGCCCTTTACTTTTTTTTTTTGACAAGTGCAAAGAAAGGAAGTGCAGACGTTATCTTCCTAGGTGTGCAGATGGGGGACAAGGCCAACTGGAAGCGATTTTGCTTAGTTCCTGTCTAACCGCATTTGAGGCTAAAATTGCAATGTCAGTTTCAGCTAGATAGGAAGTGACAAGGGGAGGCGGGTTTTGACGTCATGCCGGGAGCGGACGCCTGCCGACCCCTGCACCAATGTATACGCAATCCTACGCCGGTTATCTTCATTTTGAGTTTTTTTTTCTTTTTTTACCCATAAAACACTAGTATTACGCAGTATTATAACGACTACAGTATATATAGATTATTATAACGGTGACATCTGTTAACCTCGCCAATTATGCATTTTAGTTTACATGCGGGGCACGCTTAAGCGCGGGAAAAACAGGCGCACATCGCATTCTCTGGCGGAAAAAATACAGCAGCGTTTCAAGATACAGTATGAACAGTTTAATCAATGCTAATAAGGAATGGTGGTTCTAGTAGCTACGTATGCCTACGCCAAAGAAGTGGTGAAAGACACTATCAGCTGTTTGAAGAGCTAGCATAGTTTTAAGTACATATAACCAGAGCATCGCATCTGAGTGTATGCTATTACACGTCAGATACGTTCCCTGCAAGCTATGATGCAAAGCGCGTATTTCTGCAATCTCGTTGCAATTTCAGGAACTAGCGAAGAGTGTCGAGGCAGTTGTGGCCAGAATAACAACGCACGTCTCTGTGGCTTTCTCCGTAACGGGACAGTTTTCTCGCGCATTTCTCGGGGCCGCTTTATTCCAATTTAATTCCGGGCACTAGCCCTTAATCAGACTCGCTCGTTGTCGGCGACCGGGCGGCTTTCCAGTACCACGCCACGGGCAGCGCCGGCATCGGCAGGTGTGAATTTTTGATGGGTGTTCGGTCGGTTGGCGACTCCGGCGACGTCGTCGAGCCACAGCCGACGACGACACACTTTGAGCCGCAAATTATTCATGTCCGTGCGGGCCTCCTAGCGAAACCCGATCGAGGGGAAAACCGCCGAGATGTGAGAGAGGGACAAGGAATACGGGAAAGGGGAAGAAACGTTGCAGGAGTAGGGGCCCGTAGGAGCGTCCGTGTCACAATGCACTGCGGTGAAAACTAGTCACTCCTTTTTGAGTACACGCATTTTTCTCGCTCAATACGACATGAGCGGATAAATGTGCCATGACATCGTTACAGAAAAACCACGTGGAGATATCGCTACACGAGTTTTGTGTCGTACCTATGGCAATTCAATTGTGAAAAAAAAAAAAATCGACCGAACATGGGCATTCTGCCTTTTTTGTAGGAAGTAGGGAGCGTTGGAAATGCAGTAGAGTATTAATAACCAACCAATTCGTTAATTATTAGTATGCGCAGTTACAGCGTGAGGGTCGCCGTGCTGGCACAAGGAGCCTAAATAATTTACCCAAAGTAAGCAGCGTTATGACGCCAATGCACCAGTCCCATTTACGCACAAATAAGAACAATCGGTAGCAGAGAGCAGCAAAAAAAAAACGAGTAAAATTCATAACCATAGTCAGACGTTCTCCAATCACTGTTTTAGTGCCCTGTAGGGGGGCCTGCCAGTACTCTTTTTCTGTAAGTCTTAATGAAGATTAGGTCAAATGTTTGGCTGATGATGGATCCCGGCCGCGTATTCACAAACGATAACCCGTAAGTTCCAGCACCTGTTTGGTGCATGTTGGGCAGCAGAAACCTACCTAAAATGGACAAAAGGCGTCCTATGTTAAATAACAACAGGCAAAACCAATTCAAAACGCGAAAGACAGTCCAAAGTAAAAAAAATATTACTCATATGCTCATCGTAGCCAGCCACCGCTTAAAACTACTACGGGACATAGGAAACTGACCTAAAGCTGGACATAACCACTTTTCTTTTAAAAAATTCGAACGAAAACCAACCTAACCATAGATAAAATCATGGTAATGTCCAGAAATATTGAAGAAAAGTAGCCGAAACCGACGTAAAAAGGACCAAATCACTGGCAAGTTCAATACAAGAGCTGGAGCTCACCTAAAGGGAACAAAACTACCGTAAATTTTGCTTGTAACGCAAGAATGTGCCATAACTAGTTTACACGCCTGATAAAAAGAATCGGGTTTCAAGTAAAACAAACGCTAAAAAAATTACACCACCTTACCGTAGGGTAACTCTGAGTAGTATGCGAAGCGGGCATGGGGTTGATTCAAGTGCCCATTAGTTTTCAGTTCGTCGTTTCCGTGAGGTTGAGGTACGTAGCTATCGTTATATTTACCGTTTGGTTTCCATGGTAACTACCCCACTTTTCACTTACCGTAACTACGAAATGGGAAATTGCGTTTCCGGGAGGTTGAGGTAAATAGCTACCGTTATATTTACCGTTTGGTTTCCATGGTAACTACCGCACTTTTCACTTACCGTAACTACGAAATGGGAAATTGCGTTGCCCCCTGGCTGTTGCGCATACTACTCAGGGTTCCCCTACGGGAAGATGGTGTAATTTTAAGTGCAATGCACTTCTTAAGCGACCCTGAACCTGCGTCCACCGGCGATGTCCGCGCACGTGGAGATGGGCGCGCGCAGCCTTGCCGCTGACATGGCACATACCCACGTGGGGGATTGGCCAGGAATCTCCTCGTCTTCCTTGGCAACGGGGGGAGATGGGCGCGCGCTGCCTGGCCGCTGACATGGCACATACCCACGTGGGGGATTGGCCAGGAATCGGGCGTGAGAAGGGCTAATGCACCCGCTTAAAGGAGTACTGACACGAAATTTCAAAGCTGAGATCCGCTCTAGCAATCAAGTACAACGACAACACAAATAGGTGTCTGTGAATAAATGCATCTTTCTTTCTTTGTAGTTGTGTGTGTGTGTGTGATCTCTCTTTCGCGAACATTACCGAACCGCGCAAATTCAACTCGTGCATTCGCACTTTCACATTCTTCCCCTCGGGGAAATGCGGGGAATTTTTTATTGGCGGGGGGTAGGGGGTTGTTAGAGTGGAGAGAAAGACACGCTATGACGTGTCTTTCTCGTTCTGAGCAAGCGTTGGCATGATTACCGTAAACGTTAGAGTCTTTCTCGTTCCGAGCAAGTGTTACCACGATTACGGCGAACACTGGAGCTGTCCGCAACCGTCACGACCATCCCGACGGTTTAAGTACACGATTGCCGCCGATTTGCTTCTTCTTCGCTGCAGCAACGACCTCTACTTCATCATTATTGCTATAAGTGTTAAGTTCCTTCATTTTTTTGGAAGTGATAATCATTGTACATCACCTTGGAGGGGCGTATACTATGATGTGTCTTTCTCATTCCGGGCAAGTGTTGCCACGAGTACGGCGAACGCTGGAGTTTCTTTTTTTGTAGCGTAAGCTACACTGGCCCAGGTTGAGCGGTTTCGCATGTGCCGTGAAGGGCCGTTCTGCGCAAGCGCGAGGATAACATTGGATTGGTTTGATCGGATCGGATTGACTTGACTTGGATTGGATTGGATTGGATTGGATTGAATTGCATTTGGATTCGATTGGATTCGATTGGATTAAATTGGATTGTTTGGATTGAAATTCAATCTAATTGGAGTGCGGTTGTGTAGAGAATTGGGTCTGCACATTCTCCGGTCTGCGCATTCCAGAGGAGTGACGTCATAGCCGCGGCAGACGCACTGGCGAAGGCGCGTAGCCAAGTCTGACGCTGCGCCGCAGCCGCTTGATAGCCGTTTCACGTGGCTCCTAGAGAGCCGTGCTGCGCATGCTCGAGGAGCAGTAACTGGACTGCACTGGACTGCACTGGACTGCACTGGACTGGACCGGACCGGACTGGACTGGACTGGACTGGATTGTATTGGATTGGATTGGATTGGAAATCGTTTTAGCAGCAGTAGGCATGCTAATCAGCTAATCCTAGACAACCAGGAAACCTAAGAATAACCAGCTGAACCTTAGCTCACGCTACGTATATCCTGGCATAGTCGAGCTAAGCCACTGCTAATTTTTAAGGGGGGAGCGGCGGCAATGTGGCCAATCTCCTTAAGTGGGTGTGCTTGTTTTGGTCAATCTTCGGAATCTACCGAAGCGGCTATGCTCGGCATCTTCTTGGTGTTTTTAACTGCGGACACGAAAAATAACGATTTGCTAAACAGCTTCGCTGTTAAAACATAACCCATCGTTTCTGATGATTTACAACTAAAGCAATCTGTTCCCCACTGTACAAACATCTCTCTTTGTTTCATATATATTGGCCCAAACAATCAAAATTAAAGCTATGCAGCTCTATTGGAGCTGCATAAAGTACGACTAAAACAAGAAAAAGAACACCCCTGCGAGTGATAACAGTGCAGGAAAGCAACGAGCCTGGCGCGTAAAAAGACGACATCAGACAAATAAAACAAAAACTAAAGGCAATAGACTACGATCGCTATCCTATTAACGAGACCAGTCACTCTGGGATAGCTTAAGCAGAGTATGAAAAGCACGTGAATACAGGCTTAAACGCGCCCCTAATGACGCCCCGGGTCATGGGTCTTTATGGGATATTGCATGTGAAGTATACCGGCGATGCTTTTAGTGCGCTTGCGGAGAGCAAGATTTCAGCTGTTCTGGAGGGTTTCCGGGGGGGGGGGACCCTCTGACTATTTTCTGCAGAAACAATAAATATAAAGTTTTTTCTTCAAATAGCGTTCATTGTAATATTATCTAAAGAACGTCTTACATCCCGTGACAGTGATTATGGAGGGATATCATGTACAGTTGAAACTCGATTTTACGAAACCCGATTTTACAAAATTCCCGATTTAACGAACAAATAGGCTTAATGCTTCTACGAACGCGAAATAGCGAAACGAACTCCGCCGCCAAACCCGTTTAACGAAGCATTCCGGGAAAAAAAGTGCATAGAAAAAGAGGGTTTTCCAAATATATGGCGTCTAGAATGTCTGACAGTGTGCTGCCAGCGTAGGAGCGGTTGCACGCTGCCTCCACACTGCCAAAGCAGCTTCCACATTTCTACTTCCGAGGCTGCGTCGGGCTCCACAAGCCCGCAACACGAGCAGGAAGAGGGATCGCCCAGTTGCAAGCTTCGTCGGCGTGAAGAGGTGGCCGCAGATTTGAACTTGGATGATTTCGTGAACGTCGACGCAGACGTGGACAATGACACAACGGAAGTTTTCGACGACGAGGAAATAGTGCAGCTTCTTTCCTGCGCACAAAAAGAGTCTGAAGATGCGAACGATCCGGATACTGTTGAAGCTCCTGTGCTCACACCAAACCAGGTGATGGACGCCGTCGACCTTCTGAGGTGGTTTTCACGAGTAAAAGCGTCCTCGGCATGCCGAGGACGCTTTTACTTCTATGGCCAGCTACGAGAAGTGTGTGCTCCCGCTGTACACGAAGCGCGCGCAGACGAAAATCACGAGCTTCTTCACTAGGCAATAAATTTGTCCTTCTCTCCAACAAAATTTGTCGATCTCTCGATTTTACGAAGTTCCCGATTTAAAGAAGTAATTCGTGGGTCCGGGTGACTTCGTTAAATCGAGGTTCAACTGTAGTACTCGCTCATCGTTTCTGACCCCAAACTTTTCAAGAAAGAGTCTTCCTTGCAATTGAGTACTCGCTCATTCAGAAAAATAAGTAAGTGAACAATTTCTTTTATGCCATGCTCTGAGGAAAGGAGGACGGGGAGGTGGGGGTTGCGCCACAGTAGTTATCACCAGAGTCGTTCCTCTGAAGAGAAGAAACAACACAGCAGAACATTGAGAAGTTATAATTCCATGTCGCGATACAGCCGGCTGACAAGCACTGAGATTCAGCGCCACAGATGAATCGCTACTCGCTTTGTGGCATGCACACAGCGTCCCTTCGTGAGCACCCGATGAGGCTACTTTAAAAAGCCGCGGCTTTATCCATCACAATCTCAGGAAAGGAGAAGATTTCAGTCATGTCTTTCTCTATAAACAGCAAACGCCACATTACAAAGCGATAAAGGTTCGCGCTCCCGTCGGTTGCTGCCTTTATTAGCCGCGTTTATCATAAACGGTCACCAACTGAAGCGCCTATTCCAACTACTATAGCATAACTTCTATCCCTCTGGGTGCAGGCCTTCTTATCAAGTAGGTGTTGCTTCCCCTCACGGTTTACTCGAGGAGAAGGCCCCCGCGATCGAGTCAAGCCGGAGTGATTCTAGCGGCAAAGAGAGATCGATGACGTAATTCGCTCCTCCTCCAAATTGCTTCCTTCCTATTCTTCCCCAATTTGTACTCTTTGTACACTGCGCTCAATCCTGGCCCGTTCGAGCCCCGCGCACCACACAAAGGGGCCGCGGGGCCCGTGTGTAAGAGGAATCTGTGTATTCGTTCTCGTCCGCCTTGCGTATACTTGCACGCGCGTTTCTATATGTGTGCTCTACGTGCCTCGTCCATTGTTCCCCAAAGCCGGGGTCTGCCAGCCACGTGAGAGGGCCCGCTCGCGCACAGACTATCACCGACATAACACGCCCTTGCTTCGCGGCGTTCTAGAAGCTCGCCCGAGACAAGATCCTAACGCAATCTTCCCCCATCCGTGCAGCCTTCAATCCTGGCCAGCAAGTTTCTATCACTTCACTTATTGGGAAGCTAGGCGTTTACACCATTAGCGCTTAGGCGTGCCACCCTGTAGATAACAGGAGAAATGCCCATGGATGGTATAGCGCCGCTGGCGCGAAACCCGAGACAGCCGTGGTTTCACCCATATGTAAGTACACAGCAAGACACAGTCGACTGCGGCCAGTGATGTGTACGTTCCTTGCGTTGCTAAGACACAATCTGCACCTACTTTTCGGAGAACTGTATGTTCGTGGGGGTCTCTTGAAATCACGGGCTGTGATGTGTGTAAGGCTCTAGTGAGAAATTTCTCTGTGCAGCCATACGAACACGACACAGCTACGATGTCGCTAAGGGCTGGCCATAATGTTAGCCCACACCAGGTTACAATCGACGCTGATCAGTGCCATGTTTGTTCCTTCTGTCGCTAAAGCTTAATATTCATGTGATTTTTGGGGTACTGTTTCCCAGCACCATTCTTTTTTCGCTGAAAATGGTATACCGTCCGCCAACAGATTTGCGGCCTTAGCACTGAACAACACTTATAGTGTCAGCAGGCCCAAGTGTATGCCAAAATGCGTCGCAGTTTCCCAGTGCTTCTCAGCGTGTGAAACTGGAGGGCATGCGTTGTTTCATCTGGTGGTGTTTCGGTGGGCAGACTGTGACCTGCTAGCTAAGCTACGTATTTTCGCTAGCCTATTTGGCCATACCCCCATCTCTGTCATTACAATTTTCCTACTTTCCTTCAGTCCACACTCCAGCAACACCCTCTAATCCTCACTTACACCTTTTCGCTAGCATAGACTGAGGTGCACGTAATGGCGCAGAGATGGACAGATAAGCCTTAACGTGTCAAAATGGATGCGTCAAAAGCAGCAATCTTCTTCTTCCCGGTGTTATTTAGGCCGCGCAGCACGAAAAACTTTCCGTGTATTGGGTACAATCGAATTGTTCACAGAGAGGACGCGTCACATTGTAACAATCCTGAGCTCAGTTTCGCGAATCACGGCGAAGATTTTATTCCCAACAAACGCAATTAAATGCTGTTTTTCGTGCGGATTTGGTTAAAACACCGGCTACCTACTTGTCGCTGGTACTTTCACATGGCGTGTAATACTTTGGCTTTTACGCCGAGTCGTAACCCTTTGACCTCACAAGTCCGATTTCAAAGTCTGCAGAGAAAAACTTACGCCTGGTGACATGACGTAGCAGGATACAAAGAAGCCGGAATAAATTTTCTTTAATTTCTGAAAAACAGTAACCCTTTTCTTTCTCAGCCTCATTGAGTGCTGCTTCAGATGGAATTCCACGCATTCGATTCCGTCGCATCAGTACATGTCAGACGAAACCTATATATTTTCATAACTTGCCTCAATACGATTCCAGAGTAGCTTAATCGTATTTAATGTCGCCAATGACGCTTTAGAAAACTTACTGCGATTAAGTTACTTGTTCAGATTCGCGAGCAAGCGATTCATCTCGGCGCCACTTTCGTCTCACCACAGCGCTAGCTATGAAAGAGATATGTAAGCCTAAGCCGCTTTCTGTCACTCCGGTTACTGCTGTGATTGGGCGGGCAAGAAAACTGGCCCGATCGGCAGTCCGGACCACGCCTACGAACCATTTATCAAGGGACGTTTCGGCGACCCAACCTGCCCCGCGCTGTTTTGCTTTGTACCTTCTTTCCCACCATCATTGTGCCCTCTTTCGTTTCCTCCCAAAGTTTGCCGTTCATTCCGGTGCACCGAATCCGCTATCTAAATGGCCTTCGCGTGTCCTGTTCAATTCGCCATAATCGAAACGAAGCAAAGTATAAGGGAAAACGAATGGAAATGGTTCACTGCCTTTCGAGAAAAAAGTGAAACTCTGGTGCTCCGAACATTGACCACTGATGGCAATGAGCTGAAAACGAATCAAAGTCGGTAGAAAAGCAGCTCTACTGACAGGTCAGAAAATTTACACTTGCGGCAAGTGAACGCACAGAAACGCCAGTGAAATAGGAAATATCGTTTGGAACTGTTCCAAGATACCTTTCCGGAACTATTATGTTTCTGCGCGCGCACGCACACACGCACACACACGCACACACGCACGTACACACATGCACGCACGCACACACGCACACACACACACACGCGCGCACGCACGCACACAAAGTTGAACTGTATACAGATGGCTGTAAACTCAAAACACAAAGGCTCAGTATTAAACCTTCATTGCTAGCAGAACTACTGCGATATTTTTGACGTTACAGTTATGTGCTCTGAAAAAGAAAAAAAATGTAAAGGTAGAGTATTTCACTGTGTTTCGATCGACCGTAACATAGCATGGTGGCGCACAAACGCTGTCTTACGAACACGGTTTAACTTAGAACCAAATAAGATTAAAGCTAGGAGAATAAAACCAAGCAATAGCAAAGTCCAGTTATGTTTTTCATAACCTGCACTATTTCTGTCTTGTAACTTATTTCCGCAAAACCCCCATTATATTATTCAGGAATATTGTTCGATTGTTCAGTACACGAGGGTATGAATAAAAAATAAGGAATGTGTCTGACCGTCTCATTATAGTTCGAAAACCATATTTTGAATGTCGGCGGAATGACGTGGATTCCTCCATCATACAACGCGCCACCCGGATTCAGAAACGCGACCTCGTTAGAGGCGCCACAATAATGGGACAGCTTCATTCTGGACGCGAAATTATAGGCGACACCGAAGGCTTTCAATATTTTTTCTTGGCCCCTTAACCATCTTGGGAACTCCTTGCAGCTGTCATTGGTGCGGCGTTGCGAGTCTCCCGAAATACCTAGAATATCTGGCAGACAGGACCAATAAAAATACTCTGGGTCCCGATCGTCCGAAGTCCGCTGTCGCGTTGCGAGACTTTAGAGGACTCCCCAGACAACCATCGTCAAACCACTCGTTAACGGCAGGTTAAAAAGAAGGTTGCGCGATCCTACGGAGTTCTTCTGAACGCGATAGTAACGTAGGTGACATGAACGAATGAACAAGGACGTTCTATTGTTTAGATACGGCTCATGGTTTGTGATTTATGCAACGAAACGTTTTAGGAAAACCAAGCAGATACTCACGGCCACAACTTTTATACATTGCTGGGAAGCAACTATTTCAGCCACCAGCCAGCAAGCTACGCTGTGATTCGCGATCACCCGTGTGTAGCCTCTTTTGGCCTCACTTGGAGGTTACTATTTCAATCACCGGTTTTCCTGGAAAAAAGCGGCTACAAACAGAGATCAATAATTTTGTAGTTGTTCTGTTTTTGTTGTTGTTGTTTTGTCATATGCTATACTCCTTCAAACTATTTTTTCTTCGATATTTCAACACGTGGGTACCAATTTTCTAAGCTAGAAAGGTTTTGTATGTTATTAAGTTAATCACGCGGTTCCAGAGGAGCACGAACAAACAACAAGATAAAATAAAAACACCAAAACAAAGCGGTATGAACGCATAGCCATACAGGCATATCCATAGGGAGACGGAGGATGTCGCATAGCAACATCGCCACGAAAGACAAATGAGAATAGTACAGGGGGAAAACGTGGCTTATTTTTAGGATGACGCGCGTAATTTGAACGAATCCGCCAAAATTTAAATGGTTTCGTTTTTGCAGACGCAAAAGAAAATTATTTGCCTCACAGGTAGTTCCTTAGGTCCGTGGTTATTCTCAAGGGCTATTCAATCAGATTGTGCGCTGAGAGGGCCGCGAACTGGCGTATGATCCGCGGTTGCTGGAGGAAGCAGTATTACATTTTGCACGTGCCTGCACTGCTCTATCAAGTTAAACTCAGACTTATCCTAATTGCTTGTGTCCCATGAAAGTGGGTAAAGTAATAATGAAAAAGGTATTCAAGAGAGAGCTCGAGCGGTAAAAGCTTCTCTACATTATACGTATGTCTATGGGAAGGCCTTGCCTCATCGTCGTATCCCGAAGCAGCAGCGATTACACCGCCCGCTGCATTATAAATTCAAACTATCCCAGCGGTCATTACAAGCATGCCCTCTTTAGGTGGCTGCTGAGTCACCATCCTTTCAAAGCGGGTAATTGAGCGGCTCATTCGTCACGGCACGATACACTGTTCCCAAGAAGGGATCGATGGACACGCGCCAAAATTTAGAGTTCAAAAATAGCGCCTTTTGTTGCTCCGTTCAAGCCCCGTTATCGATCAATCCGACAAAGGTAATTTGCATGCGACGTCGCTGGTGCGAGACGGCAACAAATATGTCTGGGCCCTTAGCAGCTCCGCTCTGTGATCCCAGTCGACCGCTGGCTTGCAGATGAAGGCGATTAGTTTGCTCCATAAGCCCCAGAAGCAACCTTTGTCGACGATGCTCATACGCTATTCAGTACTCTGCCAAACCGATTCACTCGAGAGAGCGGCTATGTCCTCCCGCCTTTGAGAGCATAAACTGCATAAATATGGGTGGAGATTTGCCGTAAATTCAACCATTTCATCCCACTGGCCAGCACTGCCTTCTTTCTGCTTTCCGGCTGGTCTGAGCTAACAAGCTGTGCTGTACCGCCTGCAGGTGAAAGCGGCGCACATCCGGAGCTAATGACCGGATGGAAAGATTCACCGTCATTTGAATTGTATGTTGCGTGGTTGTGCCGGAGAAAATCGACCACTGTTTACGAATATGACCTTAATTCGCCGAAGTGCGAGCAATAATAACTTGTTTCTTTCCTGGTTCCTCTTTATTTCACAGCGCCAAGCCCGTTCTGCATCTAGCGATATTTCGCTTGCGAATTCGCAGATGCGGCGCCGCTTGCGCGGCAAAGGGATCTATTCGCGTTGCTGTGACAAGTTTCCAAATGTTTGAAACAGTCGAACGGCTCCTCTGAACGCCGTTGGGTAATTCGCATTTTGTCGCAGCAAAGAAAAAAAAAATAGATCGCTTTGTCGTACGAGTGTGCCGCATCTGCGAATTCGCACGAGAAATTGGCACCATGTAGAATGGGATTCAGTTGAACTACCCGAATGTCCTGGTTTCACCGCTACGCCACCACAAAAACACCCAGTCATGCTTCACTTTGCGCGTCCACGTAATGCGGCGAAGCTGACACACGTACTCAATTTAGCAAGAGTTGTATGTATGGTAGGCTCGAAATGCAAAAAAAAAAAAAAAAAAGTGAGGCAACCACGTGACGGGATTCAAATTTACAGCATTAAATGAACGTTAATACGGCGATATTGTGTTTGGCTATATCTATTTATTTCGTAATTGATACAGCGTCATGATTTATTTTCAACATTTCGCAGTTGTAGCAAGGGTATCCATTCGATACTGCGTCAATTTTGCGGAATTGAATGATTCTACGATAGCTTGGAATATCCTTATATCTTGAATCGATATTTAGGTTATATTTAAACTCTGTAGTTTGGTGCCGCGTTAATACGCCTTCGGTTTCATATCCTCCGATTGTCCATTGCTTTATTTTTATTTATTTTTATTTTGTTTCCTTGACGGGTTCGCTAGAACGATTTATGAGCACTTCATTCCTTCTTGAGCGGACCATGGCCTGCGCTATTGTAGAAACAAATAAACAAGTAAATAAATAAACTACAGTTAGAGTGTTGCTGCTATTTTCATAGTACACTTACTGCAATTCCAAGCGCTCTTGCAATTATACATTTTAATTTTGCCCACGTGAAATTTATTTACTACATCAACAAAAAGGAACACCTCCTGACACACGCGAGTACGCTATCACTCCATCCTTTCATGGCGTAGCGGTCGAAAAGCCCATTTAGGGCCGCTAATACATTCAATCGGTCTTCTTGATATTGTTCATCCAGGGTATTTTAAATGAAATATTGCTTGGAATTCTGCTTTGAGGATACTATAACGATTAGTGAGAACAATTATGAGCTCCAAATTTCTTTAACTGTACAAAGACTCTGGGAGAGCGCGAGTGCACGCGAAAAAAATATTGACGGAGATCGGGGAGAGGTTATGCAAATTGTCAACGTCTCCTGTGGGACAATCCCTTGGTACTGTGCCAAATTTTTATGACATTCTTAATATTACTTACTAAATCGTTGATACTGCTTCGATTTTCCGTCGATAAATTAGTGAAAGGGAGCGGGTAGTCTTATCTTGAGGTATTATCTTCTTCACGCCACCTGCTATTGGCTCGGTAGTCCCCTTGTCCTTTCTCCACTATCGTCAGTTGTGTACACCTACACGCGCTGTCAGCAGTGATAACAGCGATACAACAATGCGCTCGACCACCAAAGTTTGCCCTTATCATCAGTTTAAGTTCCGCATAGTTTGATGGATGACACTGTCATTTCGCATCTTTTCGCAGGCGATTTTATTAGCTCGGCCATTCTTTCGAGCGCGCATCGAAAAGGGTGGATGCAGCGTTAGGGAGAAAACTGTTGCTCGCTCCTCTACCAAACTACTGTGGACTGAAAAAAAATATATTTATGCCTTTAAGTGCTAAGTGGCTGCAGACTTATAACTAGACGTTGTATCACATGTATATTTATTTCTTGTTTTAATATTTATTTCCACTGAAGTTATTTTTTTCTTTTGCTCTTTTTTTATTTTTTCTCCGTCTGTCATAGTTATCTAACCTCATTACAGCCACCTTCCCCTCACTTAGCGGCTCTGAGTTTGACATTTTTCATCAAAGAGCTCTTTCTCTCTCTCTCTCTCTCTCTCTCTCTCTCTCTCTCTCTCTATATATATATATATATATATATATATATATATATATATATATATATATATATATATATATATATATATATATATATATATATATATATATATATATATATATATATATATATATATATATATATATATATATATATCTATCTATCTATCTATCTATCTATCTATCTCTCATTCCTTACTCCCCTGGATCCCAATATTTCAAGAAAATACAAGTCAATGTGCCAGAAACGTGGAGCTTTGTACTTTGGCAGCGTCCTTGATTTGCTGCATTTTCCGCTACAGAGCGCCGGCGACATGGTGCGCTTTCTTCATCCTCAAGGAAAGCCTTTGTCAAATCGGGGGCATCCAAGTTATGGACCCCTTAGGGACTATTTTCCCGCATGATTGCTAACAATGTCGCAGCGACTACTTTAGAGGCATAGGCCTTTTATATGCCCGCAGGTAATCAGTCGCACGGAAATTTTCAGCAGAAGAGCGAAAACAAGCCATCACAGGCACAGCACTTCAAATACGAGCGATGTATTTAGAGAACTTCAAATTGCGGCGCTTCTCAGTGCGTTCACTCTGGGCGCAAAGAAACCCTGACTATAGAAGAAATTTAAAATAAAGAACGTAGGATTCAGAGTGCCCGTTAAGCACTTTTCTCGCACCGCAGTTGTGTACATTGAGAAAACGCTGTACACGTTTCTCCCTAGTTTCCGTTTTAAACAACCTAATTTGTTTTCCCCGAATTTTGGGCCCGGGTTAGCAGTTAAATGCTTCGTGTTTGGCTGCACGTTTTTGCCAGTGGCTCCCCCACTTCGAAAAAAAAATAGGAAGACCAACTTCAGGTCTGCCCGCATCCCCGAAAAATTACAGCTACATCCCTTGAAAAAAAAATAAAAAACAGCTAGTACCTAGAAAAGAAAGCTTCCAGAACAGCGCAGCGCCGGTCTGTGTCGCGAGAGACAGTCGCGGGGGAAAAACGGCAAAGTGTGTTCATAAGGTCGCCGAGCATGCTTGGGACGGAAGGAAACCACGTGGTGCTCGCGACATGTCAAGTTCTCGCGAGCTTTCTGAGTACCAGGGATGCCTGCGCAGCAAAAACACGCAGACCCTCCAGCTTTCCCGCGAAAAAAAAAAAAATGGCGGGGAAAAAAGGCACACAATTCAGTTGCAACCGGAAGGGCACGTGGTGCAAAAGCGCGAGAGAGAGGACACGAGAACGAGGCAGCTGCGAGCAGCCATATTCGCGGCGGAGCAACCGATTCTATTAACGCCACCATTGCTGCGACTCTAGATTGGCGTGGCTATGCTCTTTTCCGTTCACGCAACTGCTCCCTCCCTCATTCCCCCCTTTTTTTTTGCACTTCCTTCCGCGTCTTTCCAATCCACCTTGCTTCCCGCGCGTTTCTCTTTTCGAATTTTACTTCTCGTGCCGTCCCCTCCTCAGTATTCCCCGCCGAGACGAGCATTCCCTGGAGATGTCCCCATTTTCCCGCGGATCGCGCCGCTTCCGCCTTATCTTCATGCCTTGTGGTTTTTTACTTTTCCCCAGCACGCCTTCGTCCCCGGCACGCCTTGCCTCCGTGTCTCCTTTTGGCGAGCGACACCTTGTTATTGAAATCGACGGACGCCTCTAACAAAAGCAGCCGCGTCCGTTGTCGCCTCAATTCACGGTTCGATACCGAGCCCTTCGTATTTTCCCTGAAAAAGCGGTTCCTTCCCCTCGCGGACGCTGTTTCCCCCTTACTTTCCGTCCGCCTGTTACCTCGCTTTCTTTTTTTACTGTTGCTGTAGTTACTCCTCTTTCTGGATGTGTTGGTTTTCTCTCCTTTATTCGAATAATTCCCCCTGTCCCGACCAGCGTCGATGAGCTCCAGACCCGCCGATCGACTCCGCATATCTATCGAATCACGAAATATGAAGCAAGTGACGGCAACGAGAAAAACCGGCAGCCATTTTGGTGGCGCCGCTGTCTTGGTGCGGCGTTCGTCGATCACCAACCAGCTCCATTATGCGAGCACACTACTGACAGAGCGTAGGCGACGGTATAACGTAGCGCGCCGTGAGGAATAGCCGGCGTGAAAGTAGATTCTACATTGCCAGAAAAGTAAAAAAATGACCCCGTAAGTGCTTGCTTCCTTGCAAATGTAGTCGAAAGACGGTGTCCTTCTGTCGCCACTGCAACGTAAACCTCCTCTCTCCCTCTCGGCTCTCTCATGCTGTTTTCCTCTGCTCTCGTTTCTCTTATGATGAATTTTATAAAGATTAGCTCCCTTCCGTGCATTCTTTCCGCGTTAAAACTGCACGTTTGACCTTTTGTTCGTGTTGTGCTCGTAGAAGCTAGAGACGACACCACTTGTTTCTGTGTTTGCTTTTATCTCACGTCTATCCGGCAGCATTTTCAGCGCATTGTCGTTTTTGTTTGCTATCCTAAAAACAATCCAAGGCGTATTCTTAATTAAAGAAACTCTGGCGCTCTCGGATATGTGCCTTTGCGCTGAATATGTACTTTTACGCTGAACCTCTGCGCTGAATATTGTGGACATGCATGTGCCAAGGGAGCACAAGCATTAAAGTGGCTTTGCCTATATATGAGTTTGTCCAAGAATTTCGGGGAGGGGTGAGGGGGGGCACGCCGTTGAACCAAGTTGTGGACGGGCGTACGAACGGACGGACGGACACACAGACAGACAGACAGACAGACAGACAGACAGACAGACAGACAGACAGACAGACAGACAGACAGACAGACAGACAGACAGACCAAAAGTTTCGCATTTAGTATACCAAGAAAGACAATCGTCGTAAAAATCTGTATTGGTGCCGTGTCTAAAATGCACGCCCTTTCTTTATCCCAGCCAATACGATAAAGGTGGGATTCCTATTCTTTTTCTATTAGGATTAGGATTAGAAAAAAACTTGATTTGTGCCTGTGAAACGACGTTTTAAATACGATAGTTTTTCTTGGGCTACGTGAACGAGAAAATTTAGCTCTGTCTGTATGTATGCCTGTCTATCTGTGACTTGATTCAGCCAGCCGGAAAAAGTAAAGCAGATGCTGCGCAATAGTCTTATATACTCACAGCCAAATCGGAACGTCTAATCCCGGTTTTAATGTTCATACTTGTTAACATTGTTGAACAATAGCAAGACATTACGGAAATATAAGGCAGAAAATAAATAGATGAATAATATTTTCAGGGTTCCTTAATCAACAAATTACGAGTGCTTGCTTTTTGTGATAGCAAATAAAATACTACATCAACTGCAGAAAACCGTCGCCTGCTGTTGCCCACGCTACCTGGCGGAATTTCAAAAAAATCAAACAGCAGCAGCAACGAAAGGTTCCACTAGACATACCGCGTTCCGCTTGGCGAACTCGTGGAAAAGGGCAACGTGGTTCTATAAACGTCGTAGTAAGGTACCTCGATTCACGCGCCTCTCCGCCGTACGATAGTGCTGGCATCGAGACACCCGAGTTGGAGCAGTGGATCGCGGTAAATTTAAATTCCCTTGAGCAAACCTCTAGCGGGTTATCTTGGGAGGAACGAGACGGGAGGGAAACAGCATGAGAAGTGAGCGGGAAAGAGAAAGGGATGCATTTACTTGCCAGGGGCGCCAGTGGACTATCGTCTTGCGTCGACATTTGCAACGAAAGGAGCAGATACGCGGCCAATTTTTAAGCGCCGCGACGCGGGCCCGGCGTCATCCTAGGGTTTGCCGTTACTAGGCGCAGCGTCAACGCTTCCCGTTGCCGGGTCGCTTGGTCTGTGCTTGTCGAGCGCACCCCGGACTTGCTGGGCGGCCCAGAGATGAGTGTCCTGGTCGTCACTGTGCGCAGCGTCCTGGAGCTTCCTGGTACAGAGTCCTTGATTGAGCTTCGTTTGAAAACCGGGCACAGTCCCTGAAAATGTGCCACTGGTCTGCCAGACCCACACCACACGCTTGACACACACCCGTCGAATAAAGTTCTGGATGAAACATGCGCAGTGTTGCCGGAGCGAGGATGGACCCGGCCTGGAGCTGTCGTAGTAGCACTTCCTCCTCCCGACTGGTGGGGGGTTGCATGACCCGTCGAGCTAGGCGGTAGGCCTTGGTGATCTCGTTGTAGCTCACGAGGCGATATGTGTTCGCGAACCACCACGGACGAGTGGTCGCGGAGGGGCGTAGGGTAAGTGCTCGCGCCTCCGAGTGTGCCGTCTCGTTGTGGTTGGATGTAGTTGTGCATTCGCCCATGTTCAGCGGAAACCACTTGACACGAACTTCTCTGCCCTGGAGCCTGGCCTTGCCGATGATGGCGGCTGTCTTGGCGCAAACGCGACCTTTAGCGTAGTTGCGTACGACCATTCTCGAGTCACAGAGCACTGTGCGGAACTCAGCCTCGCAGATGGCCAGGGCGATGGTGACCTCCTCGGTGTCCGTGGCGTCGGTGCACCGTACACTAGCAGTCGTGGTCCTGGTGCCCGGGGAGGCCTTAACGGCGACCGCGACGTATCCTTCGTTCAGGTGTTCTGCCGCGTCGACGTAACGCATTTAACCACATGCTGTACTTTTTTTAACTTTCTTGCAGTCTTTCCCAGGTTCACACGTATTCTTCACAAACAAAAAACACGTTTAAGGCATACATTAGCACATCTTTAAAATAAAAATAAAACTTCTTTCAAGTAAATTTTAAACCCTTCATTTGAACTCCGGCGGACAGAAACATTGTAGCAACAAGAAATAACCCAGAAGCATGTTGAAGCAATTCAAGGACGGCGCCTCCCTTCCCACCTTATATTCTCGATTCTTCGCGTAGACACTCGGCATTCTTAATACCTAGGCGTATATTAAATGCAGAGCATTTCTTAGCCTCGCCTCTTCCTGCGTCGGACGGCGTCCACAGCTCCGCGTCCGCAGCAGGTGCGCCTCTCCTCCTTCCCTCCTCTCTCTCAACAGCAGCTGGCGCGCGCATGCGTCGTAGTCAGCCCGTTCGCTCCGTCGCGGTCTTGGCGTAACAGGTGCGTGATAGCAGCGCGGTGGGGCGTGGAACGGCGCGCGCTGCTTGCGCATGCGCGCTCTCCCACCGCACCCCCTTGTACTGCTCTCCCTCTACTGCGTGCGATGCAAATATAAAGCGGCTACCGGTCGCTCGGGCTTCAGTCACCGCATTGCTCCTTCCTTCCTTGGTTGACGCTCGCTCCACCCTAACGCGACTTTACTCTCCTCTCTCTATCCCAAACCAACACCAACGCAACTACGACCCAACTACCCACCCTAACGCGACTTTACGCGGCGTTAACGATCCCCAATGCTCTGCATTTACTCGTGTTCCCCTCGCGGGAAGGCACGGGAATTTCTTTTTTGATAGGGATCTTTCACTGAACCCTATCTTCCTGTTAAAAGCTGTGAGAGGGGGAGGAGGAAGTACTTTTATTGAGAATTATAAACGGCCAAGACAGCCCTTATCAGTACTATGTAAATAGTTTTGTTTAGTTGGACAGAAATCACGAGATTATGATAAGCTATGGCAGGTGCTCTCATCCTGAAAAATACATTATTATCATGGTGATGATGATGATGATGATGATGATGATGATGATAATGATGTCGTGTTTTACGCACTTTATTTTAATTTTATAGTCGGTTCGACGCGCTCACTGCCTTCAAGAAGCGAACGAATGAAAGTGCCGAGGTAGGCCTAGCAGCTTATAGTACGTCTCCGCGGCGAGCTCTGCGCCGCATGCTGAATGTAGCTAATTCGCTGCTGACGGTGATTGCTCAACTAGCTGAGAACACGCTGAAGTCAGCTGTTTTCATCTGCGAAGCGAGGGACGAGAAAAGGAAAGCATACCGGCCAGCTACGCACTGAGGAGGCGGTTTCGCCATGCTGGAAGAAGCGGCCGCTCCCAGCGACCTCCAATGAAACCTGGGGCGGCAGCGGCTGTCTTCATCAGTGCGGCAGAAGCCGTGCGCGCAAGGATCGACGCGCCTAACGAGCCACCAACAAAGGGCCGCTTGATTCCATTACGCCCCCGATGCTTCCTTCCGGCGTCGAAGCGGACATCCGAACGCTCGTAAACGCTGCCCCTTCTTCTTTGCACTGACCGCTGCGCGGATATCCTGGCCCAAGGGACTAAGATGGAAGTGAAGCGCGTATTCATCATTCCCGTTCGCAAGCAAACAATTGCAGATAATACAGTTACAGCGGTCGTGTAGCGGCGTCGTCATCAAAGTGGAAACGAGGGAGTTGGTACTGCACGAGACGCGGCCAGTGGTAGCTGCGTTTCCGAAAGATCGAACGAAAGACGGAGCGGAATCGGTCGCTGCGCGGACGACACATCAGCTAGCTTGAATTCTTTGAAATCGGCGAAGTCTCTGCAATGAACTCTGTAACTTAGTTCGAAGTTGCGTTAAAAAAATGCAGGAAGAGAGGCGAAGAACCCACGCCGCAGTATTCTGTGTGTCTAGCTATAATCACTGAAAACTCAGGTAGCTTCCTGTAGCTTCTGTAGCTTTCTTTTTGCTGTGGCTATCGCATGCGTTCATTGGTGCAACTGAAGGAGATAGCCGCTACACCGGTCTAATGGCGTAATTCCAGCGGTCCAAGAAAGCCAAGACGGGGAAAGACAGAAAAACCTTTTGAGCAAGTTTCTAACTTGTCTGTTGGGCATAGTAAGTAGTACCTGTTGGCTGAGGTACCTTTCGACCCCTTAATCTATGCTCTGGATGCGTTGGTTGACTACGTACTGCAAGCATTTAGGAACTCAAAACAAAGCTTAAAACATGTTGCAGGGTCCCTTTAACACAAAAGTAATTTATTTTAATTGCAACATCCCTGCGACTACGTTTTCTGCGACTACGTTTGCTGCCACACTACAGTGCCGCAGCAACCAATGCCTTCCAAGAGACCGTCATTTTCAAATGAACGAGAGAATCTTAGCGCGCAAATGTTGCAGCACGTAGTGCACACACTCTAAACGCTCGCTGAGTACAAGCTTTACATTTATTTGTTCGGTGCCGTGTAAGTGCGGACTTCAAATCAGGCCTTGGACCTTCTTTGCTCAAAAGGCTACGGAAAACAAATGGCCAGAGGCTGCAGGAAAAGAAGGGAAGTAGAATCAAGACAAACTAAAACCTTTATACAACGGGATCAGCGGAAACACAGCCAGTAAACCCGTCTCGCGTATTCCGCCAGACGTATGCCGCAAAAGGGAAACAAAAAAAAATACCCTGCATGAAATTCATAACCAGCTCTATTCCGGGAAAAGTTTGAAAAGGAGCGCGATTCTTTGAAAATTATCTTCCTCGCGCTTTCATTCTGCGGCGGCGAAGTTCTGCCGGCAGTGGCTGCCAATAAGAGTCAAATAATCGAATTTAGCAATGAGTGGCTGGCAGCTCCGTGCTGATCAAATTATATCGCTTCTCGATGGAACTCGCACGATAGAGGAGAATCACAGAACTGACTTCGCTACGCCGCCACATTTCTTCCCGCACATTGTTTGCGCCCAACTTTTAGTTTTACCTCGTCGACGTTCCCGAACATAACGCGGTTAGAACAGAACCACGCAACATTTTTATCATTTTTATTTTTTCATTCGTCCGTGCGGTAGAGAGGAAACGAAATGGGGTTGGTCGCTGTTTGCCTAAAACCGCGAGATTTTCTCCCGGAAGTTCTGGTGAGCGTGAAACAAAAGGAATATTTTATTTATTTCTTCTTTAACATGCAGTATCCAACAGTAACATTACTTAAATTTAACCATACGCACAATACAATCGCTTTATGTGTACAGCGAGCAGTCTTCTAGCCTGACTTGCTGTTTAGCTCTATTAGCCCCAGTACACGCAGCATCTCCTAATCCCTAATGCGTTCAAGGGGCAACATACATTAGAAACAAGCGCAATTGTCTTTGCAGAATAATGTGCTTAGCCCACATGTGCACCACCCAAGAGGATAAATGTTATTTAATAGCTTCGAATAGCAAAAACGTTGGCAAACGGTGTCAGCAAAGCGGAGTACTTTCGCTCGACGATTGTGGTGGGGCAAATCTTGAGAGCAGATTTCGGGAGCTTGTTCAACTCTCCCGAAAATTAAAAATCGCAAGGGTTTCCAAACGTAGGGAAAAAGCCTCTCTCAACGATGTGCACTGACCCTGCTCTGGTCTCGAGCTTAGGAGTTCCAGGGAAACAAACCTGGGCAAGTCATACACTACAGCCTCAATTATTTTTTTAATTAGGGAAATTTTCAATCCTTTGCTGCGAGTAGTGTACAGGCTATTAAACCAATACTACATGAATCGCACCTAGGAAGCAACCTTCCGAGAAATACCATGTTTCTTTTCATGAACAGCATTATAGGGCTCATTTCCCAGATAAACCACCGGTGTCCATCTGAAGAAGAACGTGGGGAGAATAACAACGCAGAAAAAGGGAGGGAAACCACTTGGGTGTTTTACGCACCCCAGCTACTCCTTCGCTGTGGGACGCGCCGCAATGGAGGCTTCCGGATTAATTTTGATATTTTTTATTCGTTTTTGAGTGTATGCTTTATTTGTTTTCTTTTTATTATTAAGTGTATTGATTATTTTCCCTTGCATTTTCATAGGTTGTTCACTGTGTAAATGTCTGTATTCGAACGATTTTTTGCCTATTCTTTGCTCTATTTTTGCTGTCATTACCAATTACTTGTTATAACATATACTTCAACCTTAGTCTGTATTTATTTTAAATTTTATCCCTTTTGTTTTTTTTTTACGTTCATTGTTTGTACATTTGCTCATGGAACCTACCCCCCCCCCCTCTCACGAGGGCTTTTAGGAGTATTATGAATAAATAAATAAATAAATAAATAAATAAATAAGTACGCACTTCGAGAGGAACAGGGCAACGTTATGCACAATATGGAAGAGATAATAAAAATCGCAGAACGGTTCTACACCAGGCTATACGCCAGCGATGCTGGAGCGAGACAAAGTACCGAGCCTACAAGCGTTGCTTGCGATGTTCCACCAGCCACGAAAGAGAAAGTAGGAAAGGCACTTAAGGGCATGAAAAAGGGGGTAAGCTGCAGGCGACGATGGCATAACCATTGATCTTCTAAAAGAGGGTGGAGGTATAATTCTAGAAAAGTTTGCTGAAGTATTCTCAGTATGTTTAAGGACTTTAAAATTACCAAAAGCCTAGAAAAACGCCAACGTAGTTTTAATTCACAAGAAAGGAGATAACAAAGATCTTAAGAACTACAGACTCATCAGCTTTCTGTTGGTTGTATACAATCTATTTACCAAGATAACCGCCGCATAACCGCCGCATAACCGCCAGCCTGGAATTCCAACAACCCAGGGAACAGGCTGGGTTCAGAAAAGGATACTCTACAATGGATCACATCCATGTCATCAACAAAGTAATCGAAAAATACGCAGATTATAATAAACCACTTTACATGATATTTATAGTCTATAAAAAAGCGTTCGATTCAGTAAGCACCGCGACAGTGATGGACGCTTTACAAGACCAAGGAATAGAGAAGACCTACCTACGACTCCTAGACGACATATATAAGGAATGAACCGGCAGAATTACACGTCCCAAGCAAAGTGATACATTCCCGATCCGAAGGGGAGTGCGGCAAGGAGATACCATCTCACCAAAATTGTTCACAGCATGTCTGGAGAGTGTATTCAGGAGGCTTAATTGGGAAAACTTAGGCTTACGGATAAACGGCGAATACTTGAGCCATTTAAGGTTTGCAGATGATATAGCCTTACTCAGTGAATTTGCAAAGCAACTCCAAAACATGATTGAGGAACTAAAATCACAGAGCTACGCTGTGGGTCTAAAGATAAACATGAACAAAACTAAAGTGATGATAAATAAACATGCTGAATAAACATGCTTAGACTAGGAGACGAAACACTGGAACAAGTACAAGAATATAACTACCTTGGCCAGATGGTCAGTGCGACCCAAACCACGAGAAAGAAATCATGCGCAGAATATGACTGGGATGGGGTGCATTCGGCAAGCACTCGCAAATAATGAAAAATAACATGTATCTCTCGCTAAAAGAAAGGTATTCAACCAATATTCCTGCCGGTGATGACATACGGAGAGGAAACTTGGCGACTTACTAAACGATTAGAAAGCAAGCTTAGGTCCGCTCAACGTGCCATGGAGAGAATAATGTTAGGAGTAACACTTAGGGACAGAAAACGAGCTACCTGGATTAGGGAACAAACTCGGATAGATAGTCCAGGTTAAGAAAAAGAAACGGACTTGGGCTGGCCATGTGGTACGACGAACGGGCAACAGGTGGACCACAAGGACAACAGAATGGACACCGGGAGACGGAACTAGAAGAAGAGGAAGGCCATTAACTCGCTGGAGAGATGGAATAAGAAAATTCGGAGGCAAGGAACGGACACGGGCAGCACAGGACAGAAACGGGTGGAGGTCAATGGGGGAGGCCTTCGTCCTGCAGTGCACCCAAATAGACTGTTGATGATGATTCCGTAACTTACTCCACTGACAAAAGTTTTAAAACGTGCGGCAGCCCATCAGGTCATAGGACGTTCTCTAGCAAACAAGTTAGGTAAATTTATTAGACGCCATATAAGACCCGTTGAGAGCATAACGTCCCCAACATGTAGTGTGGGGTGATTGTCTGCGCCGTGGCCAAACAGGAAATTGACGCATTATAGGCTTCGCATACACAATTCAAAAGAAGCGACAGGACGGTTTGTCCTGAGAGCGGCGAAGGCGATTGGGTGGTTGGTAACTAAAGACAAGTTCTCGTAAAGGCGCCATCTGTAATGAGTGGTGTGTCGAGGGTCTCCTCCTGCAGCAGCTGCCCTCATCTATTTTTCCCTCCCCGCCGTTTATCTGTGCATATAAAAATTACTGACGCACACCAACAATTGCTTATTGCCGACGCAAGAGTTTCTACTTATCATACTGTTCAACCCATACAAATGAAAGGCAAGAGAATTATTCAGTATGACACAACCCCCTAGAGAATCATTTCTTTTTACTATCTACTTGGGCGAACAGGGAAGTTTGTTCCTTCCAGCGCGGTTTACTTTCTTTAGTCCCTCGCCATTTAGTAATAAAACGTTTTCTGCCTCTTTCCTTTGCAGCCTGTTCTCGTTTTTTCTTCAAGCCGAACTTGTTCGTTAAAAGCGGGAAGCCTTCAGCTTTCAAGCTCCCTTTTTCTTTCCTGCTCCCTCAGTAGGCGCTGAATTCGGCTTTCCCGCATTTCATTTCTACCGTTCCACCTGACGGACCATTTCAGCGCTTCTTTCTTCCTCGGCAGGGGCGGCTAAGTGCAGCTCTCGATGCCGTCGCCTTGGCTCCGTAATCCGCTTACAACCGGCTCCACCTCTCCACGGGCTGTTCGTCATTTCATCCCGGAAGGCTTCGCTAGGTTTCTTTCGTCTGGCGTTCCCCTGCCCGTCAGTCCGCTCTACTTGAAGAGACACACTGGATACGCGGGGTGCAGCAAATGCTTTGAAAAGCGACTTCTTCGTGGGGACAACTTTACCCATAGATTCGGAGGGAAGGCGAGGAAGGAGTCGTTCGTGACACTTCTAATGTGCCGCAATATTGAGAACGTGAAGAACAGCTCTCCAGCTGCGCTGAGAGGTGCTTTTTGGGACAAGTAGTTTCAGTATATTGGTGCATGTAGTGTCAATTGTTCTTTTAATGTTTTACTTGAACGGGTAAAGCCCGAAATCTACGTTATTTTCAAGCTGGCGGCACCGAGATGAATTATGCCAAATAGCACTGCAACCACCACATTTGTTGCGCCATAAATTCCTAAAACGTGTTGGTCCTAAATGCTCATTTGAAACCAAAAGCAAAAGTTATCTACCAAGTGAATACGGAAGTTTACTCGTGCGCCAAAGTGTTTCAACGTAAGAGAACTGTACCTATTGTGGAGGTTGGTGCTCCACACTGTAAAAAATAAACCCAGACACAAAGATATGAAGTGAACGAATCAAGTCTTGCTTGTCTGTTTCATCCGGCCCAAATGTTGCCATTGCCTATTTCTTTTAATATTTCACTCCCGCTACTTCACTTCATAGTGCTATCGAATTTCCACGTACTTAGGGATTTTCAATGAAGTTCTGCAAATTTATTCACAATAGCTTCGGGTTTACCACCATGCATTAAATTAAAACAAGCGCTTTGTTAAACTACTATACCTCAGAGCTCCGAAACTTTATTTATGGCGTTTTAATAAACATTTACATGGTACTTGCCATATAGTGTCCTCAACGTATAATGCTAGGATGCCAATGTTTGAACAACTTAACAGCTTCTTAGTGGACGATTATGACTGGCGAAGTTCATTACAAACTCTTCGGATTGACGGTTTTTGGTAAAAAGGGAGGATATATACCTTACACAAATAAAAACTACAACTTGAGCGCGGAAGCTACCCGTTAGAAAGTACACTTGCACAGAGCAGTCACGTTAGTTTTACGCGCAGCATATAACAACCAGCACTGCAAGACATTTTGAACTTTCTCAAGCTTCCGCAACGAAGATAGAATATTTAAAGTCCAAATTTTACATACAAAATTTTGTTCCACAAAATTCCTTCATAAAAAAGGCAGCTCCGTTCCGAAAAAAAAGTGGCGTGGGCCATTTTCTGCGACGTGAGCTGTTCCGACTGTGATAAAATTTCATGAAATGAAGCCACGCAGTAACTGCCAGGGTTTACAAGAAAAATGTCAATTTTAAACGTTGTGATAACAAGGGTTCTCGTTTCCTTACAATGGCAATTTTTATTTGCGTTCATTGTCCACGCACAATTCTGTCCACGCGCATATGTGGACGGACACTTTAAATTATTTGCCACCTCGTACTTTTTTTAAGTATGTTAATCCGCTGTGGATGCTCAAAGTGAAAGTCGCCGCGCAGCTGAGTGCGAGGTCATGGGCACGATTCCCGTCAGCAGCGACTAGTTTCTAATCAAGACACACGCTAGAGATCCGCAGGTAGCCTAAGTTAATCCACAGCCTTCCAGAACGACACTGCCGACATGCCAGGTCCGGCGCAAAAAGCCCCAATCGGAACTTCTTGGGTATGTCCGCCGCAAAACACCGACACATCTATATGTCGGCTTCGAGACGATACGCGTCCGTTTAACGACACTCTTGCTTTTGCGTACAACTTAGGTACCCGTCTACGTACTAGCGCGCATATAGTACTATCTTAAAGCGACACCTGCTCTTCATCTACCCGCATTTTGCGCTGAGAGGAACGCCAGGCCGAGAAGTTATGCGAAAAGTCGAATCCGGTGTTTGTTCAGCCAACAGATTAGGTCCGGGCTCCGACCTACACATTAAGTGGGCGTGAACCAACCCGAGCTCGTGTGACATCAAGCTTGCCGCATCGGCTCCTATAAGCTCCACTTCGCCAAACATGGGGGCAGCGCATACACGCGCGTTAGTGAAATCCTCAGGGAAAGTCCTTCATCCTTATTGATCGACTAGGGCTCCGAGGCTGTGGAGGAAAAGCCTCCGGAAGGCGGTCATGCATTCCCAGCTTTAATCCGTTTCGGCTCAACTCGGTATTGACGTTGCGACGGCCACGTATGACGAGAAAAGTGGCCGTATTTAATAACAGCTGAGCTTATCCCTTAGCGATTATGCAGCATGGCGAGTTCCGGGTTTATATTTGTCTAAGCTAGTATTGTAGAAGCGTCGGCAAACTTTAATAAGGCAACATGCCACTTCGCTTTTCTCGAGAGGAAGGGCAGCTCATACCTCGCTACAATTTTGTTCGGTGGGAAAAGGGGCTTTCATGACAGACGAGTAAGAGGAGGAAGCAGTTCATTACGAGCGAATTTGGATTTAAAGGGGCAGATTTAAATTATGTGCCCCCATACTTTGCCCCATTAAGTATCAGCTTCCCCTGTGACACATGGTGAGAACCGACAAAGAAGTTGCGAATTCGCTGCTGCGAATACGAAGGCAAACTCGCACCATGTTGAACGGGCTTAACACCCCACTTCCCACGATAGAGGGAGAGAGAGACCCAAATAAAACGGAGGCACTTTTTCAGTGAAACGCGTGTGCATACTTGCGTGTGCGTGCGTGCGCACGCCCATGCGCAACCACCTGTGTGAAGCAGGAACAAATCTGACAGTTATGACCGTTTCAACATTATTTGGACTCCTTTAGGCCTATGACATTTTTGGAGCGCTATCTTTGCATATAGTTTGCATTTCCGCAAAAATGCAAGAAGGACGCAGAAAAAAAAGGGCACAAAACATGGTAACCACGATACAACAAACGACAACGATGACACAAACCTGGAATATTAACGAACATATTTCTGCATATCTGTAGCGTGGCTCAGATTTCATGCACTTGCGCTTTCTCATTCGATTAACTAGAAAATTTCCGGACTGTCACAAAGGAGTACGACCTACCAAGTGTGGCCATGTGATCATTATTTTTCGAACTCAAATATCACATGATACATGCTAACATTATCTAAGTAAAATTATAAACTCTCAAGCATGGGAATGAGCTATTTGTGAATACGTTAATTTTAACCTGGGGAAGCGGACTCTGCATTGCCATTTTCTGTCAATCTCCCGTGAGGTTATGCGTTCCGTGATCAAGAATAAGGAGTATCAGCGGCGTGTGTGGCTGTTTTCACTTTTTGCAAAATCTGCGAGCCAGGATTGATTTTTTATCTTCTTTCCACCTGGTCGAAATTAAAACAGGCCATAAATGTTAATACAAAGCACACGACTATAACTTGTTATTATCGTACACTCGAGGCACAGTGATTATGTTTCCCACTTGTGAAGCAGTTGTGCTGGCCTTGACTCCCAGAATTTCCGAACTGGTTAGCGTACGTGTCATCCTCCGCGCACGCGCCGTGATACCGGGGACGGATGGATGGCGATGGGAAGTAACCCCCTACCCCCGGTAAACTACTAACAGCTACCGCTGTACAAGAATCGAACAGTCTCATGATTTAATAGCGTAGTGGACGAGTCGAGGAGCAGAAAGACATGGGACGAGCGCTTACCGCTCATCGTCTTGTCCCCTGCACTGTTAAACCATGATTCCGAACCAACTGGCCCAAATTTCTCTTTTGCTGTAATCAAACAGCTTTGAACGTCCGTTCCTGAACCGAAAACCGTGAGGTAGGGTTGCTATGTTCTTCGCGATTACACCTAGCCATGTGGCTTTCCCTCAACCATCCAGCCCCATCGAAATCACGGCTGAACTGCGCTCTTACGTGCGCCCAGGCTTACACGCGAGGGCACCGCGTAAGGCCGGTACAAACACCAGCGTGTTTGGGTACGAATCCTTTGCAAGTACACCTTCTCTGCAACTTCGGGTCAGCGGAGAGGGCGGCCACAAACACCGCGGCCACGCATCAGCCACAGCCGTCGCAGCGCCGCCCCGACAATGTGCGGCTGCCAAGGATCGCCGAGCGGCGGCACGGGGCTAATCTCGAGAGCCGCCGCCTCATTTGCATAACCAGAAGTCGGCGACCGCGGCGGGTGTTAAGTACTGCGCGCACGGAAGCAGTCAGCGAGGAGGCTCGTTACGGGCACGCGCTGCGGGACCGGGGGCGCGCGGGGGCATCGCTCTCCAGTCGTCGCCATCCTCAACGATACTCCTCGCATTGTACCCATCGCGCGTCCACCCTATGCATTTTTTTTTCGGAATGGGGAATGGACGTGGAGAAACTCAGGTCGCACCCTGGGGCCGAAATGAGTTTGAGCATCCCGAATTTGCCTGTATAGGAACATTCAGATGTTTCGTGTCACTTAATTTGTTTATTTTACCGAACCGGTGCTTCGTCACCGTTTGGATAGTCCGCGATTTCCATGGAGGGTTTTGTGACAATAACGGCCTTGAGAGCCCGCCTTCCACGACGTTTTTAGCGGCGTCGAGCATCTTCACTCGTGCTGTTTGAAAATTTTATCATTCGTTTCCTTTGCATCACCAAAAGTCCGATTTTTTTTCTAGGTTTTTAAGAGGCCATTCCTAACGCTTATCCAGGTAGGGAAATAAGAAATCACGGTTATTACTTTCCGCGTATCTTCTGCCCCTTCTAGTGGTGTTATGAAAAGGTCCCGTAATTTTTAGCAGGTCGTTAGTGCTGCTCAAATTACACGTTTATTGTAACTCAACCCCAATAAGGAATAAACTCGTATAGTATTAGAACGTGACGCAGCACAAACTAAGACAATCGGCAAAAACAGCAGAAAACTGACCATAATAAATTAGTATTTATTTAGCAAAACGTTTACACTGCAGGAGCATTCATTCAGAAAAACAAGGGAAAAATATATAACCAAGCAACAGGCAAGTATACGATGAGAGTAAAAGATTGTAAGGTGTACACATATCATATTGCAAAAACAATTTGCGGATGAAATAGTAAACTCTTCGCAGGCTCCCCCTCCTTCCTTCCTCCTTGTGTTTTCTGTCTTTCTAAAAGGCCGGGGCGACGATATCCATTGAAAACGCAAAATAACCATGAAACTCGTGGTCTCGCCGTGTCACCCGGTTCTCCCAATAATTTAAGCGAAGGCGCCAGCAGAAGCCAAGAGCATGGAAGTCCCTCTCCGTGAACCCAAAAACCACGTCGACGTCGTTCTTTTTTTCCTCGTCAAAAGAGAGCAGCGAAGCGAGTGCTGATCAGGGAAGGTTCGGCTCTTTCCCATTCGTGCGTTGCGCGGTCGGTGTCGAACCTACAAAGGAACTTTGAGGTGGGCGCAGCGGAAAGTAAACGAGAGCAGAACACAGCTAGAGGAGCAAGTGGCGGGCAGCGCTAAAGGATTCCGCGTAGGCGCTGACATATATGCTCCGGCGGCGGCGCGAGGGTGGCCTGCCAGTCCCGCCGGGGGTGGCGGGCTGCCGACTGCGGGGGCCAAAGGTTTCTGGGGCCTGGCCGAAAAAGAGACAGCCTTTATCAGCTGTCGCCGAGATGGAGCCCGGGCCGGGGCCTCCGGAAGTCTCCGAGCCCCGGTTCGACCATTACTCATCGGCTGGAGACGCGGCCGCCGATAAGGGCCGCGCAGGAGAAGCCTGCCATCGCTGCTGCCTCCGAGATCCTCGCCGTCGCAGCGGCAGTACAGGGCCACGCCGTGCGCCCGTCGGGACACCGGCGATATGTCGTAGACTCGTAGGTTAGATAGTAGTGGCAGCTGGGATCGAGACCCTTACTGAAGAGCCACCGTTAATGTGACGCTGTAGGCGGTCGCCAATAGACGCAGCTTAGCGTCACTGTGCGATCCGGAAAAAAGTTCTCTTTTCGAGCACCGCCGTTTTGCTCTTGTCATTGACAGCAGAGCTGTTTAAGCTAAAGCTTGGTTCGGTGGCGTTGCCAAAAAAAAAAAACCACCAAGAAAAAACTGCGCCGCCTGAAAAGGGTGCACCACCGCAGACAGGGCAAGGTAACAGTGAAGCCTACAGTTTGCACCTGCTTGAGTGTGAGCCCAACAGGCATATGCGTACGCGTATTCCTTAATGCGCCATTTTAAAGGTCTTTCTTGGGGTACTAAAACGCAAAAAAAAGACTAAACAAGTTGGCACAGCTTGCAGTATAGTGGTGCACGGCTGCAGAAAGAGCAGAGCTTGGGTTGACCTAGCGTGTCCGCCCCTGAAATCCGCTGTCAGTGTGGGAGACAAACCAGGACGGCCTTGTAAAATCCGCCTAAACTTAACCTCACACCTCAGCCTAGCTTAGCAAGAACATCGCAAATCCTAGCAAAACCGTAAGAAGCTAGGTTGACCCCCCAACTCCACTGTTTCTCCAGCCTTGCACCACTAGTGCAGGGAACGTCAGCTTTCTTTCACCCATTGAGGTGAATGAAGTGTTTAGAATAATTCGAGCCAACAGTTTCTGGGATTTTTTTAGCTTGTGAATAATAACAAAGACAGGGTATGTCACCGAACGCAGAAAGCCGTCTTATCATGCCCAACACGTTTGAATGCGTACGCTTGTATCCTCGTATTGGGACAGACTTCATTTTCAAGTATGCGCTAGAGACGTCAAACAACGTAGTTCAGAGTGAACACACTTCCAGCTCAGAGGGAACACTCTAGAAGGCGAATACATCTGCAACGCTTGGGCAAGCTAGCGAACAAACAAGCGAGGACGTGAGCAGCGAGCGTGTGAGCTTGCCAACACATACATTGCTCGTAGCACCTGCGACTAATCAGTGTACATTTCTTCTACGCGTACCTTCAATACGGTACCATTGTACCGTATTGAAGGTACTCGATATTGAAGGTACTCGCTATTGGGCTCATCTGTTACCTTTTAATGTCGTCGACTACCTGTGCGTAAACCTTGGCGAAATCATTGACCACCGACACTCACCGCACGCGCTAACAAACGAGAAGACAGAGCTAGGCATTTTTTAAAGCCGGTAACAATCACCCCCCCCCCCCCCCTCCCCGCCTTTCCTTGTGGTCTCAAAAGGCTCCGGTTCTACTTTTCAGAACTAAAACCGGCTGCAGGGCTCTAGCCTTTTAAAAGCGCCACATCGCACGATGGGCTGTATACTGCCATCACTTAAATCATCAGCGTAATATCACACTGTCGCGCGCATCTCTTAATCTGGTGTGAAAAGGCGCACCCTCCGTAATCTATTCCGAGAAATGACTCTCGATTCATAACAGCACAATACCACCAAGAACTGAAGTGTGGTCCCCGCCTCTGGGCAACGTCGCGGCCAAATCTGTACTTAGACTAGCTATTAAACCAAACATGGAGCATCTGGGATCAAACGTTCGCTTCATTTGACTAGTAAGGCTTTTGCCTCGCGAGAGGACACTTGGCTCATCATTTCGGCCCTTCAGTTTTTTTAAACACATACTCAAACGGAAAAACAAAGATTCTAACCCGTTCTTTCGAATTTGAGCAAGATAGGCGCATTCTAGACGGCTTTGATTCGAGCGAGTGGTGGTTGTAAAATTGAGAGTTATGGTTGCATTCATCCCCTAAAGATGAGCGGAAACAGAAAACGTCGAGGACTCATAAAAGCGCCTTTTAACGACCTACCTTGTTTAACCTCGGAAGCTATGAGGCTATATTTCAGTTTGCCTATTTTAACGTGTAAAGTGTCCGACACAAGCATCGGATTAATTTTTCTTCGTCTCTACATCGCGTTATCGCACACACAGACGTAATTCAACGACCCGAGTCATTAAATGCCGCTGTACATACTTTTTGTGAGCCAAGTGAAGCTAAATTAACCCTTAGCTGTTGCTCACGATATACGGCGTGTAAACTTGCATTTTTAGATTTCTTCAATTACAAGAAATGTCAGACATCGATAACCGCAGCCACCAGGGATGCGAGCCTTGACGGGGAAGCAGGCCCCCCCGTTTCTTTCTGCTGGAGAATAAAATAAACATTTGATTGATTGATTGATTGATTGATTGATTGATTGATTGATTGATTGATTGATTGATTGATTGATTGATTGATTGATTGATTGATTGATTGATTGATTGATTGATTGATTGATTGATTGATTGATTGATTGATTGATTGATTGATTGAAAAGTGTACGAACACCATTCCCTATTATATTTTAAGTCCTAATTTCAAATGTTGCACATTGCATACCATTCAGTTCCCTCCTAACATCGATCCTTTGATTTTTCGCCGCAGCGTATTTCCTAAGAAGCGCTAGAGTTTATGATGATAATGATAATGCCTTGGATGTGTTTTGCTCGTGCCCACATTAGGGCGATTGGCCAGGGCGATTGTTGACTGTGCTCAGGTTGGAGCTTATATTATTAATTTATTTTGAAGAAAAGAAAATAATAAGTTTGTTATGAAAGGCCACTTCGATAAAAAAACCGAGATACTGAATAATTATGGTTTCCTTCGCAATGTGAGAGATTTATAGCAGAAAGGTAAGCGTGAATACAATTACCCATCTCCCTTTTTGTGTAGCCCAAATTTGGGGCTCCAAAATGTAAGTAGAATGGAAGGGGTCAGCCCCATATGGTTGATCGGCTCCTACAAAACTTTCTGTCTATACCTGCCGAGAAGCGGTGGCAATTGAGAAAAAAATGTTCGACTGATTCTTACCTTGACTCTAAAGACTACATGAAGCTCCTTCTTTTTTTCACTAATTTGTCGTGGTTTTTACCAAGGTGGCACTGTTCAACCATGGGTTCCGAAGAAGAGGAAAGAGTAACGCGCGAAATATCAGGCCTATCTCTCTTACTTCGAACGTAGTAAAACTAATAGAGCGGATTTTGCCTCACCAAATTATGGAATTTTTGTCTAGGTATAATATTCTTAGCCCTAGTCAAATTGTTTTTCGCCCAGGTTGTTTTATTTGGAGTGCCCACATTGACCTTGAAAGTCATAAAACTTTCCCGTCGATATAAAAAAGTTGCGGCTGTAGTGACCTTGGATATTGCTAAAGCATACGACAGCGTGGAGTACCCTGTGTTAATGTCTAGGTTACAGAAATTAAATTTTCCTAGATACATTACAGCATGGCTGTGTGAATTCGTAAAGGACAGGCAGTTCTGTTGTGTGAGGGGCAACATTTGTTCCTCTCGGCACTTGCAGAGAGCTGTCCACAGAGAGCTGTCCTTTCGCCGGTTCTTTTTAATATCCTGTTAAGCTCGGTCCCTGTTGTTTCGGATGTCCATACTTACGTCTATGCCGAAGATATCGCGTTTTTCGCGTCAGCTTCTGACATACACGAAATGTATGTATTAATGTAGTCGTATCTGTCTCACAATTAATGCCAGCAAATGCTCTGTTATAGAAGGGTATGCTGACGGGCCAGTTGGTATATTGTTAAACTAAGAAAAACAGCGCAAACGACGGGACGAAGAAAGGTAAGTCTAAACCACAGGCTTACCTTTCTTCGTCCCGTCGTTTGCGCTGTTTTTCTTAGTTTAACTCTGTTATAGCTTTTTAGTCCACTTTTTCCTTTAATATTACTCTCTGTTATCGTCAGCACATCATACCACAAGTTGATTCTTTAAAATACCTTGGGGTAGCATACACCAGCCAACTTGACTGGAGTCCACATATAGAGCGCATAGCTACTAAAGGAGCACGTGTTGTTGGCATGTTGAGGCGCTTCAGCCACAGAAAGAGGGGAATGCGTCGTGATTCTCTTCTGATAGCATACCGAATGTACGTGCGCCCTATTGTGGAGTTCGGGTGTGCGCTATTATCGGGGTCCGCAACGTATAAGCTCCATCGCTTAGTTCTCCTGGAACGCCAGGCTCTTCGCTGCTGTTTAGGGGCTACCTTAAAATGCAGCTAATGCGTTACTTTATTTGGAAGCCCGAGTTCCCCCTCTGTTACACCGATTTCGAATACTCACTGTGGATAATTTTCTGAGAGCCTATGGCGCGGGGGTTAACAGGGCACAATTTATCTTTGTGGCTGAGCCAGCTGTGTTTCTGGCGGTCCAGTGGCCCAGGTCTTTTCGGCCGCAAGTTACTCTAGCACAAAGCTTGCTGTCTCTATTAGCGGTTGTGGTCAATAACGTGATTCCATCTCTCGATAGGGGTAATACGTTAGCGGTCAACTTCCGGAACATCTTTCCCCAAAATGCTAAAATGTTACCTGCCCGACTGTTCAATGGTATCCTACAAGATCATTTGGCCTCAATTCAGCAAGGTACTATCATATATACAGACGCTTCTCAACGAGATGGAAAATCCGGAATAGGTATAGTTTCCCCTTCCCTAAATTGGTCCTTTTCGGTTCGCCCGGCGGATTTTATACCTATATTCTATGCGGAATTCTTGGCAATTGTCTTGGCACTACGAAAGCTTGACATATCGAATCGTCTCCAGTCATAATTACAGATTCCCTATCCGTAGGCTTAGCCCTTTCTTCTCCTAAAGACTCACCTCTTCTACGGACGTGTCGATCACTTCTTCCGCCTCACATTACTGAAGTTTACCTTCTTTGGGTCCCTGGGAATGCGAGCATCACCTTTAATGAAACCACAGATCCCCTGGCAAGGGTAGCACTCTCCGGGCCTTTGGTCGATGTCATTGAGACAACGCCTTTATTAACCGCCGCAAGGTTCCGTAGATTGTTGAAGCTGTAAGGGCAGCACGAATCAGTCTATTGTCGTTGAGAGATTTTTGTCACCTAAAATTCTCCTGGAAACCGAATTGGTGCCCTACACGCGACCTGGGGGTGATTGTAACGAGCCTTCGATGTCGTGTGCCCCAGTTGAATAGATACCTCCACAGGTCTCGTCTGGCGCAGTCTGCTATGTGCAGTTACTGTAATGAAGAAGAGTCTGTCGACCATTTTCTTTTGCCCTGTCGACAATTTTCAAGCCCCAGACGTCAGCTCCTTGAGGTGCCGCTTCAAGCCTGGGATTGGCAGTATCGGTGCCGGCTCTATTATCATTTGGGGCTTCAGAAACGGGATATTGCCGTCGGAATATTTGTTCTGCTCTTCTGCGCTTCATAGAAAATTCCAAAAGCTTCACAACGTAATTCCATTCTTATTCTGGCACCTCACCAAAGCCCTCCAAAAGTCTTCATTTCTGAATATTTTTTTAGATGCGACAGCATCTCATTCACTCGCCTTGTCCCTCCATACGGCGTCGTTGTCCATCCACACCCATCTCCCATTCTCCTCGCAGCGCGAGCTGCGCTCTCCGCCGCTCACCCCCTCTCCTCTCTGATAGCGAACACGCTCTCGCGAGGGGCATTGGATTGGATTAGATTGGCTTGGCTTGGCTTGGCTTGGATTGGATTGGATTTGGATTGTATTGAATTGGATTTGGATTGGATTGGATTAAAGTGGATTGTGTTGGATTGTGTTGCGTCATAGCCGCACCACGTTGCGTCATAGCCGCGGCAGGGTGTCCACGGCACGTTTCACGCGATGGGAGAATCAATCTAACGGAAACAACAACGGAACCCCCTATGCGTCGCATCTACGCAGGGGTTCCCGCGAGGGGAGGTGGGAGTAATTTTCTTCTCCCCCCTCCTTCTCCTCCTCCTCCTCCTCCTCCTCCTCCTCCTACTTCTCCTCCTCCTCTTCTTCTTCTTCTTCTTCTTCTTATTTATTTATTTATTTATTTATTTATTTATTTATTTATTTCACTTTTTTGTTTTATTTTAATAATGACTAATTTTGAAACTCGATTCCGCAAACACAAGAAGAAAAAAGCTTCCAAATTTTTCTAATTTTCCTAGAGTAATGTACCTAGTCAGTAATCTCTTTCGGTTTAACGACTGGTGTTTGGCCGATCCCCTGATTGGGTACGCGCCATTAATATAAGGAACAACAACAACGAGCTGGCTCGAGAAGGTTCCGCGGGACTCAGTGAGCAAGTCGCGCGCTTCCATAAGCCCTGTTTCGAACAAGAACGCACCGAGGACCGTTTCAATGCCAGCCATTGACGAGACACGATCAAGCCACGACCCCGGCGCACGCAAGGCCACCCGTGCGGCAAGCGGCGACCTCGGACCAGCGAGGACTGCCGCCGCCACGAGCGGGGCGCTCCCCCCCGGCGCCCACTCGGGCAACAACCCGCGGAGCCCGGAGACCCCATCGGCACCTCCGCCCCCCCAGCAACCCTCGGGGTCGCGTTCCACTTCAGCCCGGTCCACGGCCCGGGCTACGACTGCGGCTTTGACTTCGACCTGGTGCAGAACCATGCAACCTCCAGGTCAGTATACCTGGCTGGGGCACCTAGCCCGCGTAAGGCCGGGGGGGGGGGGGGGGGGGGGATTTTTTTATAGGCTGCGTCTAATCTCACAGCAATCGTGAGAATAGCCTCCGAGAAATTCTCACACAGTTTCCATAAAAGCTGGCTGGCCTAAAATCTGCTGCATAATGTTACCTCCCAGCGTAACCTAACTATCCTAACCTAACCTAAGCTAAAGTAACCTGACCGAACGTATCATAACCTACCCAAGTCCAGCACAACTGCAACAAACCTAATTGAACCCAGCCTAGCGACACAGAACCCAACCTATATAAAGTAAATCTAACGCATTCTAGACATCATGTGCGTCGATCTCGCAATATAATAATAACCGGAATGAGAAAAAGCATCAACAAAATCTCGACGAGCGAGAACTTGAAAATAACATGAAAAAAGATACGTTCCGCCATGCTGGACTCAAACCTGAGCCTTCTGGTTTGAAAGCAAGTGCTATACCACAGCGCCACAGTCGCAACTGCAGGGACATGTTTTAGGGAATATTTGTCCCAAAGAATCTCCGGATGGCCTGCTTAGCTAATCAGACGCGATTTCCGTGTGAAATTTCTGGCGCTAATGATCACGGTTGCCGTGACAATAGGCACTACCTTTTCTATACATAGCTCTCTCAAAACGATAAAACCCCGCCCAGGAAGCAATCAATGCCTCCTGAGTTTGCAAGGTTGTTTAGACCTGTGGTGTTATCAAAGGCCGTGGCCAGAGTTCCAACCAGAGGCACGATAGCGCGAAGAGCATAATTTTAAAACTGTGTGCGTGCTTGTGAGTGACATCGCTACTCCGGATACAATATCCACTCCTTCCGAACCGTGATCGCCCGTCATGCTGGAACCGTGCACTGCAGCGGCCGGCGGGGCACCCGTCGAGGGCGACCTTCCCTTGGCGGCCGTGCCGCCCGTGGCGGTGCCCCCCGTGGCGGAGGAGCCCCGCGCCCTGGGCGCCGACGTGCTAATCTCGGTGGCGTGCCTGCTGTCGGTGCTTGTCTGCCTGTTGGCGCTGGCCATCGCCCTGGAGGCGCTGCTGCTGCGCATGCTCAACCTGGACGGATCCACCTCGACCGCCGAAGCCGGCACCCCCGAGAGGCAACCCAGGCTCCAGAGGCACCAGCAGCAGGTGTGTATAGCGCGAAGCCCGCCGCGTGCGGTGCGGTCTAATGGCCGTCGAGAACGCAGCGAACGGAATCCCTCACTTCAAGTGCGGAGGCTTCGGAACTTGGGGGAGCTGATTTTTAGGAACCGCGTGGTTGAGATGGAAATTTGCCGCTATAACTGCGAGACTTAGTGTGCCCTCGCAGCAAACAGTTATTCCACATCTAAGCCGGGGGTTGCATCTATCAAAGTGCGCTTAGAGAGGTAAACGAGTGCCTGTCGACTTTCTGAAGCGCATCCAATAGCTGCACCCGAAGCAACGCTGCCATCATCACCTTCACTGTGTCCACTGCAGAGTTTGAAGGCCTATCCACTATTCCCCAAGCAATCCCTGTCTTGCGACGCGTCGAATTTTCTCGCTTTATCTCTCTAGTTAATGTAATTCCTCCACTTCTAGACCCGTCCCTCGGTAGCCGCTGTTACCCCGACTGTCCTCCAGTTGTCAGTTCTCCAGGCATGTACCAGGCAACGTTCACTTCTTTCTTTTAATTTCAGCTTTCGTAACACGCTTCCGCTTTTGAATCTTCGGTGGTTACTCGAGCGAAGAATTAAATACGTCGACAAAATGCGAAAGGAGCCCGCCGTATTAACCGGTGGCAGCAAGCGGCCCGTAAAGGGTGCACCCCTGCACACAGGGTCTTCTTGCGGGGAAGCAACATTTAGTACCAAAGAGTACGTTATGCTTAAGGTTGTTCGGTTTCGGGTTTTATATTTTAACACGAACGTGTAATATGCCGGTATCAAGATTTCACTGACGTCATATCCGTCACGGAGATGACTCCAGTACACCTTTGCCGGAGCGAACCGCCAGCAGGACGTCCCAAGCACACCCACAACACAGCCGCCGACCCGCACATCATGCGCAGCTGCAGATTTCGCTGCACATTTCATTTTCGTGTTTTACCGATTCCTATGACAGAGGAATCAACCAGGTTTTTTTCCTTTGTCACCGTGTACAGGTGCACCACGAAGTGAAGTCCAGCCGAGGCCAGCAGGAGCGAGCCCTTCTGCCGTCGCTGCCGACCGGTGCGTACCAGTCCAGCCGCAAAATGTTCTGCGTGTTCAACTGGGCGCTCGAGGGCAACGACAGCGTGCGCCCGGGCTACGGACTGGCCTTCTTCCCGCACCAGCTGTGCACGGACGCAGTGCTGTGCTGCGCGGGCCTCGAGCCGACCACGCTAGCGCTTCAAGCGGACACCATTCAGACGCTGCGCTTCTCCGCCTTGCGCCTCAGCAACGCATGGGTATGCCGCGCTCTCCCGTTTCCCAAACTCTTTCTCGCTGTGACTCCGCTCGTTATGATGTAGTCCCTACCACACTTCCGCACAATAGTACTGCACGCCTTGTATTCACGAGAATAACGTGCATAAGGGTACCTAAGTCGTGCTTAACCACTGTGGCCTTAACGCTTGTGCAGTGAAAAGCTTTGTCGTCGTGGCTTTCAGCTTCGCCTGTGGCTCTGTCTTGGCGGAGACGAGGCGCGCAGTCGGGGCTTCGCGGACGCCGCGGACGACACCGATGCCCGCCGACGCCTGGTGCGCTCCTCCGTCGACTGGCTCCAGGAATCCGGCTTCCAGGGCGTACTCATGCACTGGGCGCCACCGGGGCCCCGTCACCCGAGACAGCTCGTCCGCATCCTCGCGCCCTTCAAGGTGCACCGCCCTCTTTCAATTCTTGCATTTGTTGTTCATTACACGAGTGACCAGCGCTATATTAGTATTCGAAGTAGTTGATTTCAATAACCCATGAAAACTGCTGCCGGTTCTCGTTGCCTAGCAAGGCTTGTTTTATTTTGTTCGTCTTCGGCTTAACTCGACCGCAACCAGACCTGATTTCTCCCCTTTTGCATCTGCTCCTAGGATCGATGGCGCTAGCCGTGTACTGCGTGTTGAGCGGCTCCTGTCGATTGCGCCCGCTTTAGTGTAGCGTAGCAATAGTGGTGTTGTCAATTCCACGTGTGGCGCGGTGAAAGGGACCATCAGGATTTCGATTGTAGGTTTAAAATATTAACCTTTCGTTAGTTTATTCTTACCCTTTGGCGGACGACCTTCACTACAAGTTTCCCAATGCTGTTACCAAGCGGTGCAAACTAGAAAGGTATGAAAAATAAAGAAGCCACTACATTTAGTTCCTTCTGATTGATAAGGCACTCGACCGAAGAGAAAACGTTCAGAAGCATGAAGCAGGAGCATGAATACTGTGACCACGGTTAACAAAACAAAAGCCGGACTCGGTAAGCAACGCTTCAGTGGCTGTCCGGAATAAGTCATCTGATGAAATTATTTCTTTTCTCTATTACGGTTCGTTAACCAGCAGCAAATACATGGTTGCTGACGCAGAGGGTAGAAATTTTCATTGAACTTCTCCACTACTATTTCATATATTGCAGGCAAGGCGCTTTTAGCTACCAGAGCTAGACTGAAAGCTTTGTGCTTCTATGTACAGTGAAGGTAAAGGCTTCTCAACTAATTCAATCATTCCCAGTCTTCCTTTTTTTGAAAATAACGGGTTCTTTGAACACATGAAGGGGTGGAGCAATGGCATCGCTCGTGATGAATCCGCGAGGCCGGAAATTCCTGCCGAAGCCCTTGACTTCATAAATGCTTGGTTTTCTGAAGACGTTCAATGCAGCGATGTCTGTAGCTTTTAAGACATTGTTTTCCTATTTTCTGACGGTGATAAATGTAAAACCCAATGATATAAACGCTTATGAACTATGAGGCACACTTCCCGGGAGCTAAAGATTGAAAGAAAAAATACCGCACGAGTAATCCTCCCTACAAATGGTGAGTGAGCTCGCAATGGCTGGTAGTGCAGCGAGTCTTCCCAGGCCAAAGTACCACCATGGGAGAATACTTCGAAAACTAAAACAGGCAGACGTGTTCTGGGCGGATAGGCAGCGGTGCGGAACAGTTAGTAAGTAGTTGGGTTACTAACGCATTCGGTACATTGATCATATTTTGATTCACAAGCAAATGATTCGCAGTCTGCAAGCATAAAAGCTGCACGGAAGCACTGTAGTTTGGGTGGGTCTAACGTGGATTTCCTATTCTAGGAATTTGTCGCTGATCAATAACGTTAAAGGGGCCATGAAGACAAAATGAAACTTCCTTCAGTTTGAAGGAACTAGCATTTGGTAGCTCACTCAGCTTCATTCCAGCCACAGAAGACGTTTCCTTGACCGAACAAAAAACAAGAAATATTGAGAAGCTTTGAAATTTTGTGCCACTGCGACTCAATATGGCAAGCAGTGATGTAATACCGGCCAGCACTGAAAACGCAGTTATCAGTATGTTAGCTGCAGGTTAGCATTCGAGCGACACGATTAAATGGAACTAGAGGCCTCCCGAAAATTCCGCAGTCATGTTTCCTGGAGGAGGCTTAGGTCGTCTACCGCCAATTACACAAACAAAATACTGTGGCGACTCCCCAGCACCAGAAAGGTGCTGGGTAGTCGCCACTGATCAATCGATTGATTGATTGATTGATTGATTGATTGATTGATTGATTGATTGATTGATTGATTGATTGATTGATTGATTGATTGATTGATTGATTGATTGATTGATTGATTGATTGATTGATTGATTGATTGATTGATTGATTGTATGGTTTAACACGCCGACGCAACGCAAGTGATGAGGCGCGCCGTAGTGGAGGGCTCCGGATTAATTCGGACCACCTCGGGATCTTTAACGTGCGCCGAAATCTCGCACACATGGCCGTTTTTGCTTTTAGCCTCCATCAGAAAAGCGGCCGCCGCGGCCGGAAATCGAACCCGCGTCCTCCGCTGCTTCATATGGTTTCCTCAATTCCTCCATTGTAGTTTAAGATAAAAGTGGTAGCAGCGCTATCGGGAGAAAGCAGTTTTAAATGCAGAGCATTTCAGTAACTCACGATGTCACCCGCGTTGGCGTCCGTAGTCCGCGTCCGCATCGCTCCCCCTACACTATATAAAAAAATACTTGCCGGCGCCAGGTTTCGATCCTACGACTCAGCAGGCGGAACGCAAGGAGCACGGTACTCTACCAACTGAGCCACAAAGCCGACACAGAACGGAAGGTTACGAACGTGCCTTATATCCTTGACTCATTCAACCGTCGGCCAGAGGTGCGCCCTCTCCCCCGCGTCCTCCTCGCCTTCTCTCCGCTCGCAACGCCCTCTCTCGCCGCGTTCGGTTCGGGCGCACAACAGGTGGGGACGTGCGCAACACCCTCTCTCGCCGCGTTAGGTTCGCGCGCAAGAACAGGTGGGGCGCTCGCATCGCGCTCTCTCGCCGCGGTCGGTTCGCGCTTAAACCACATATGTCGTTCGTGCGCGCTGCGGTCGCTAACATCTGTGGCGTGATCGTGACGTCAGCATCACGCGTTCGCGTGGTGGCGATTTCGGCGCTATAACACTCTCTCGCGAGGGGCATTAGATTGGATTCGATTGGATTGGCTTGGATTGGCTTGGATTTGGATTGGATTGGATTAAAGTGGATTGTTTTGGATTGTGTTGCGTCATAGCCGCGCCACGTTGCGTCATAGCCGCGGCAGGGGGTTCACGGCACGTTTCACCATCGACTTCATCGACAATGTCTACGCTGGAAGACAACAATTACAACAACAACAACCAATACGTAATCCATACGACTTGCAGGCGTGCCCCCCCGCAGAAATGCTCTGCATTTGATCGTGCCCCTCGCGAGGGGGATGTTTTTTTTTTAATGACCCAAACCTGTATTTTGTCTTCATGGCCCCTATTAAGATCTATGCAGCTTTCCTGCGGGGAGTAAGATCAGGTTTTGAAGACGTTTCGTGGTTGGAGGGTTGTTTGGCTAGACTACATCTTCTGTGGGGGATCCAGCAAGAAGTTCTTGTGCACTCAGGTGGCCCTAGACCTGACGGGCCAGTCGCTGGGCGCTGTGCTCCCGCTTGACGAGGCGCAGCGGGCGCGCTTTGACTCGGCCGCAGTGGCCGACCTGCTGGAGAGACACTCGGTGCTCGTGTGGCCGCACGGCAGCGACACCTGGCTCTACAATCGCACGTTCCTGCCCTACTCCCTCGAGGTGTGTACTATCACGCGTGGCATTATTGTTACGACCCTGTTCTTCATATAACAGGCCAAGTCCATTATTAGGGGGAGTTAGTGGTCAGCCATGGAGGCCGCTAATCGAAAAGGATGCGTGCTTGCAGAAGGCCCCCCGGCATGGCCACGCTCGAGGCCTGTGGGAGAGGAAAAGGGAAAGTGGAGAACACGAAAGGAGAGAAAATGAAGAAGCGACGAAACAATAGCACAAAAAGCTAAAGCGAGGAATTTATTCAAGTTAAGAATACAAACCGTCTGGATGACGCCGTCTTCCATGTAACTTCCAGTTTGTTTTGTTCATTTTTCCCCAAGTGAAATTTCGATTCGCATTTGGTTGGTGCACGGCCTGCGAGACAAACAGTTATCTGTAGTAATTATTTGTTCAGAGGCAGCGCTATTTTCCTCGTCGTGCTGCTGCCCCCAATATCAGTTTAATGTCCCACCCCCTGTCGTCAGGTGGTGGAGCAGTACGCGCGCGCGGCCGACGAGCTGTCGCACGACGCCTGCTACCTGGTGTCGCTGAGTGGCGCCTCGCTGGCCCTCGAGGACCGCGACCAGTGGGAGCTCGGAGACCCAGCTCTCGGGCCCACGGCTCTCGTCGCCGGCAACCAGCCCGGGCTCGTGGCCCTCGACGAAGTGTGCGTGCTCCAGTGGCTCGGCTCCAAGGTCAGTACGTCAGGACAAGAACCATGAAAGATGCGATGAGCGATCTTTTAACACGAAAGTGTTTGATACCGGGGTCCACCAAGATATAACTGACGTCATATCCGTCACGGAAATGACATCACCAGAAAAACTTTGATGCGGCGGCGCTGGGATTCGAGCCACGAACCCTTCCCAGCAACGGGAGGTACGAAAAGTGCTCCCGACTGTGCTGTGAACAGACGCGTGAATAGGACTACAAACGCGCCTTATAGTCTTCCTTTCATATGGTGCTGCCATCTAGGAGAGGCGAAGCGAAGTAGCGCATCATGACGCTAATGAGCGCCGACAGTTGGCGCCTTGATGAAAGCCTACGTGTACGGGGGACGCGCAACGTAAGCTGCGGAGAAGCCGACTTGCGAATATCGCGCTCGTGACACTAGAGGTCCGCTGGACCGTGTTTTCATTAAACGATTCGCTGACCACCCGTTTGGTTTCGTTCGCACGGACGGTTTGCGAACGCCTGTGGTTTCAGTCGGGTTTACGCAATGCTCTGACGCATGCAATCCATTGACTAACGTTGATGCGTCTAATGGTGCCATACCGACGAAATGCAAATAACGACGTGCAAGTTCACATCGATGCACAATAAACATTCAACTGCTCCATTGAAGGCACATTTCACTTTCGTGTTTTACCGGTTCCTATGGAAGAGGGAACAACCACATTTTTATTGACATGTTCACAAGGCTGCCATGAGGTAGCCCGCGCCGGCTACCCCTACACTAGCTCAGCTTCTTGGTCGTCGGAGGCTGGAACACAGCGCGACGCCGCCGCTCACTTCTTCGTCTTCTCACAACAGTGTATGCCGCGCGCAGATGCTCGCGAGATATGCTTAACGGCACCGCTTCTGGGACCCCATCAAGGCCAACTGCAGTTAAAGTTTTGACCTCTTGAAAAACCCTTCCCGAAGTGTCGCACTGAAGACTGAAACGTAACAAATATGGCAGCAGTAATACGCGCTTGCACGCCGCATGCGACCAGCAGAAATTTGGGAATTTGAAACCAAAACTAAGAAAATCATGGCCAGCCGCTTGGGCGAAAGCGTGCACGCCCCGGGAGAAGCGCGCCGAAATGAAGTTAGGCCGGTTCTCAAACACGTTCCCAAATCTAGTACGACTAAATCATCTATTCCCCACACAATACTCCCCGGAGTGTGCGTTTTGCGGAAATTCGGGCACACTCTCACATCGTCTGGGAGTGCGACTGAAATCCCGACGTTCCCCCCTTTCCCAACCCTTCCCGTGAGCTGTGGGAGAGCATGTTATCCATCTCAAGCCTCGACGACCAGATGATCTTGGTTGACCGACCGGACAGAGCCAGGATTGCCCATGGACTTCCGGAGAAGGAAGCCACCCCACGATTTATTTTTTCTCAGCAAAGTTTCTTCCTTCTCCTCCTCCAGCAGTCTGTGTGACCGGCGGATGGAGCCGACAGGAATGTCACTTCCGCTTCAATGCTGCTTGCACTATCCGCCGCCAGGTGCATTGTCGTCTGCTACGGAGATTAACGAGACATTTCGCGGGGTTACCAGTCTTGTATCAGCTTTGACGATATCTACTGTATCGTACAAAATAAATTTCGCCTGTTCGAAGTTTCGGTGCAGTCGGCCACTACCACCGGAGAAATATTCACCAAAGCCAAATCTATATCATCGACCAACTGGGGAGCCTTGAAGAAAATATACGTTAAGCGGCGGATAATTGTCAGCGTCGTTACCCCGAAGTCTTAACTTAAAGCCCAGTGTCAGAAAAAAATTCCCTCGCACTTCCCCGAGGGGGAGAGTGTGTAAGTGCGAATGCACGGTTGTTGATTGCGCGATTACGGTGGATATCGTGATCTTGGAGTGAAGAGGAGGCGCCCAACACCCGCAGTCACTGAGCGGAGAGAGGAGGAGGAGAGTAGCGCCCACCGTTACGGCGAGGGCTACACGAGCGCCCTCACGCGTCGGAATGCGGAGCGCCCGCTACGCGAGCGAGAGCTCTCCCGCCCGAAGTGGAGAGGAGGCGCCCAACACCCGCAGTCACTGAGCGGAGAGAGGAGGAGGAGAGTAGCGCGCGCCCATCTCCCCCCGTTGCTAGGGAAGACGAGGAGGAAGACGAGGAGCGCGCGCACCCGCAGCTGTTGCTATGCGGACGACGGCGGCGGACGATTCAGGCTCGCTTAAGTGCATTCGCACTTAAAAAATTCACAGCATATCTACGGGGTGAATGATGATGAGTGGGCGAAGCTCCTGAGGGGAAATCGTCGGTAAAACCGTGACTCTTCAGTGAAAGTTCGCCCACTACATCTGTGTCCGAACGTAACGTCTAGAAAGTCTCGCTTAAACCGCGCGTCGGCACCTTGGGGCTGAGCTCGCCTGATGCGTTGTGCAGACGCCTCACGAGCTCTCACTGCATCGGGGTCTGCCTGCCGATACGCGCGCTTTCTCGCCGCTTCCCGTTCTCTGACGTTTTGGAGATCCTCTTCGCGCCGCAGCCGTGCCGCTTCGCGTACGGCAGGGTCCTCGCGCCGTTGCCGTGACGCTTGGGCCTCTCGTTCTCGAACGCTGGGATCTTGGCGGCGTCGTCGCGCAGCCAGACCACACGCTTCGGCCTCCCGCTCTCGTACGGCAGGATCTTGGCGGCGGCGTCGCGCAGCTTCACGGAGCGCTTCTGCCTCACGGGCTCGCACATCTGCAGCCTTATCCATCGGGCCACTCCCAGCGCGCGCCAACAGCGAACGGATTTTATTACAACGCTCCCCGCCATCTAGTAAACAATCCAAGAACTAAACTAGAGGTAGCCACGCCATCTAGTAAACAATCCAAGCGCATCTTTCATCATATACAAGTACCGCCATCTAGTAAACAATCCAAGAACTAAACTAGAGGTGGCTACATACATACGTCGAGGATGGACAGACCCACGCCTTAAGGAGCTTCGCCCCTAAAATTCAGGGACAGACTTGTCCCCTCCGGCTACGTGCTGCGCATCGCGGCCAACGGAATTTTTAACAACCCTTTTTCTGCTACGGATGATGGACACTCGACGGCGGACACCAGCTTTTTTGCCCATTGGACTATAATGCTTTCTCATTTGTACGGTACCCATTTGACTATGCAGCTGTCTCTTTCTCTGGGTATTTTCAAAACCCGCATAGGGCGTTCTTCGAGAGCAGGCGCGCATAACTTGCGCTCTCATGGCTGCGCAGGTGCGGCGGTACGGGACGTTCTCCCGCCGCGGCAGCCAGTGGGCCGGCTACCTGACGGCGGGCACGCTGCGAGACCTGCTGTCGGACCTGGGCAATGCCACGGGCTCGCGCGGAGCCATTGCCTGCCTCGGGGTGGTCGACCCGGAGTGGGACGACTTCTCGGGGCGCTGCCAGCCGGGATTCCGCTTCCCTCTGACCAGGGTGGTTGCGGCCGCCGCGTTGGGAATCAAGGTGACTTGGATGACGTTTAATTGATGGCGACGAGAGCTCAACGTGCGCACCTCGCGCTTGTTTTATGACGCACTCCTTTCAGCACAGAGTACGCCATCGTTATAACAATCGTTTTGTTGAAACACTCGCTTTATTCGAAGTTCGCGATCCTCACTGCAGATCCTGGAGAGCAGAGCCTCACCGCTTTTACGAAGTATCCGTTATAACGAATCGAGTTGCCTGTCTCGAAGACTGAAGGCTTACTGTACGTGATATGCGCCCGTTTACAATAAAAAAAAATTGTACAAAACGTATGTCAAGAAAAATCACACGGTTATAACGAATGTCGAAGCAGGTTGTAGGGCGATTAACTGGTGCGCCGAGAGGGTTTCCTTTAAAAAAAAAATTGCAGCGAAAAGTTCTGGCAAACGACGTACCAGGACTGTGAAGGGTGCACGATAAAATTGGGAAGTGCGGAGTATTCGTACGATTAAGGCGAAATGACTAAACGCAAAGCTCCCACGATTTCTTGGTTTTCTGCTCTTTCGTGCGGCTTAATCAGTTCAGGCTTTACAGAAGTCGTTGAAACGTATTGCACAATACATTTAAATTTCAAACGGGGAATAAAAAACGGATCACCAGTACAGCGTACGATTACCGAATAAAAAAACTTTCTTTTGTTTAGCTTGTCATAAAGATGGCGCTAAAGGATGAATCACCCTTTTTATTTTACTGAAAGATGATCGCAGCCTTCAAATATTTTTCAGCTTTCCGGTTCGATTGCAAACAGCCCTCTATTCATTGAAAAATAAATTATTGTATCTGGTATTGCTATTTACCGCTTCCCCTGCGTCATTTCGCGAGGTGAAACAACCCGTTAAAAATCGAGAACACCCAGTGCCGCTCAAAGCTGGAACAAGGCGTGAGCTGCTGCAATCTAGAATACGTCGTACGAAGTGTGGGTGGTAAAGCCGACGGCCAGCTTGGTCGCCTCATTCGCCTCATTTCTTCCGTTGATCTCCTATTTTTGCGGCATACTGACGGATATACGCTGACAGTGAGAACGGATGGTTGTAGTCCCACCAATCTTCGCAAAGCTTTCGACTACAATTGTTCATCGAGAATGAACATCTGATAGAAATAGAAATGAAACAAAGCTTTCCGCGTGAAGAGAAGGCACCTGCTTGGGGATGCATACTAAGCTATGTCCTCATAAACATTTGTTCAGTTATGCTTGTCAGGTTAATCTCGCATCTACGTGGTTTTACCCTAGCACCAAAACAATCTGCCCATTCGCGCTTGACCAATCACAATTTCGGCCTCAAAAACAGTGGGGGAAAATAGTGACATTTTCATGCTTTACCCCCTTTTTGCGTTACCCGCCGCGGTGGCTCAGTGGCTAAGGCGATGTGCTGCTGAGCACGAGGACGTGAGTTCGATTATCGGCGGCGGCGGCCGCTTTTCTGGTGGAGGCGAAAAGCAAAAACGCCCGTGTGTTCGAGATTTCGGCGCACGTTAGAGATCCCCTGGTGGTCAAAATTAATCCGGAGCCCTCCACTACGGCGCGCCTCATTGCCTGTGTAGCGTCGGCGCGTTAAACCTCATAATCAGTCAAACTTTTGGCGTCAACAACTGCTGCAACCGCTAGTGTAATTTTTTCAAAGCGAAAGCTTTCTTTGTGGTACCGATCGCGTCCTGTAAAAAATCATGCATTTCCACATAGACGGGTTGGTCGATCTGAAAGCTCTTATAATATCTCTGGACACACGACACGTGCGTGGAACCGAGCTTCGGTTACTTGAAAATCGCGGGAAAGGAACGGTTCTAGATAAAACAATACACACATGGTTCATCAAGAAGTAGTACAATAGTATACCTTTATCGCATAGCCCACGTATTTAGATCGTTCGTAGATGTGTCTACCTATTGCTCGAAAAAAAAAGAGGAAGTCGCCATCCCGCCTTGCGAAAGTGGATGTCCAGCGAAATTGTTGTAAACCACAACAAATGGTGATGGGGAGGGTATTAAGTGTTTCTTGTCCTCCGGGCGGGCTTGTCGCTTGTGCTAAGCTTTTCTGGCGGCAAATGCTGCGTCCTACCTATAGCCTGACGCATGTGCACGGCGTCTTGGGCAAGAGCTGCTCTATTTAGTGCCACTAGTCCTGCTTAGCCATCAATCTACAATCTTTGTAGTCCTGGTAAGGATTATGTTTAGGGTTATGTTAAGGACGACGCACACACTCACATCACGCGTTCCTGAACACGTGGTGTGTGTGCGCGGGGGGAGTCCCATTGTTCATAGGCGCCTTATCATCCATAATGCGGTTTCGATGGTTGTTTTGTGGTTTTTTTAAATACCTAGAGCTATTCTGTATGCCTGATTAGCCTGGCAGGTGCGTCTTAGACGAGAACTGCTGGGTTCTGCCCGGGTTCTTGTTTACGACACGAACTTTTCCGACCAACTGAAGGCTAACAGCTTCGCTGTAAAATCGTCGTAACAGTTATTTTTCCAGTTGCGGTTTGGGTTGGGGTCTTTGAAGGTCGGACGATCGATTTGACGCACTTTCAGCGAAGGTTGGGTGCACTTTCACGCAGTTTGATGTCAAAAAGCTCTTGTGCTTCTGTAAACTCCCTTTAGGAAGGGATGTTAAGTTCTTGTTCTAGGCACTTAATCTTCACAATGCAGAGTTCTTTTCAGGCTATATAATGTGTTTCTTTTCCCCGGACGCGACTTTGTAAGCTTTATAGGTAGCTATCGTCTGTGGCCTCCTAAATATTATCTACGCAACTATGCTTTACCGCTCTTTCTAAATTAGCGTCTCGACTGGGGCCAGTTGGTTCATTCTGATCTTAAACAACAGCGCAAAAGACAAGGACTAAGAAAGAAGCACAGACAAGCGCTGACAAACAACTGAGCGTAATTTATTGCTGGTCGCTTATAAATACGCTTGTCACACATAAAAATACACAAAAAACAGAAGATTTACACAACCATAAGAAAACGTAATCACGTCTTGTCATATCTACTGCTCTTTCTAAGCGTTCTTTCTGATATTTGCCTTCCTTTGTTTAGATTTTCCGGGACGTTAATTTTTAAAGTTAACCGCACGCCATCGACGAGGAATGTGTTTTTTTTTTTTTTTTTTGCGCCGATTGTTCACAAGTTTCCCCTTGACAAGCGAACATTGGCAGACCAATGCCGTACGGATTCCGGCGTACTGTTGTCCACCATAAACATCATAGGTTGCGTATGTTTTTTTTTACATCTCACTGCTTCAGGCATGGTTGCCGTAACTTAGGAGCGCATTAATGACCTAAGGTAACATGTTCCAATGAGACATACGCAATTAGCGCGTATGCGAACTGGTGTTCTAGGATACAGGATAATCATTGCTCTTACCGGCAAATAGTCTCAATAATGCTATTTTCATTTTTTCAGGCCTTGGCCGAATACACCGGGGTTCTCCCAGTGCCGCTGTCCACCACGGAAGCGAGGACCACAACGGGAACCGAAGCGCCTTCGTACCCGCTTGATGGCCCGCTCCTCGGCGCCTAGTTCTATCCGCGTTCGGCCTCTTCTCCATAGAGCGGCTACGCTGCCTACGCCGCCGAGTGGAAGAGGAGAGTGGATGGGGCGTTGATCTACTCCAAATTTGTTGACAGTTTCGTTCCTATTTCGACTTATTCTTCACTTTTTCTGTGTCTGGTGGAGGCGGGTCATGTAAATAGAACTATTCGTCTCACGCTTCGATGTGCGAAGCTTGTGATAGAGACGTTATTTTTTTAAACCTATTTCAGCTATATATGCCCGTATTTACACAAGCTAAATGTAGGCAGGAAACATTCCCAGCTACTGGCACGGCTGGCAAGGCTCATATACGTATGTGAACATTCTAACGCGTATAACCGACAGAAGCAGTGCTCTTTTACTGCAACACCGCAGTTTTTTTGCAAATAAATCCCACTACATCTACCTGCCGTGGTGGCTTGCTAAGAGTTCTGCAAGCTATAGGCTAAGAGTTCTGCAAGCCAATCCCAAGACCCCGGGTTCACTCCTGGTTGCGATAGCCGTCTTTCGGAGCCCAGGCGAGGATTCGGCGAATAACACACCCAACATTCGAGAAAAACTACTGAATCTAGGTTTAAGCACTACATAAAAAAATGGGGATGCTTTCACGAGTGGTGCACGGCTGAAAAAACAGCAGAGCTGGGGGGGGGGGGGGGGGGTCGACCTAGCTTCTCCCACAGACAACGGATCCCAGGAGAGAGGGAGAACAAATAGCAAGTCTGTGCAACGTTCCTCGTATGGTGAGCGGCGAATCAATACTCTGGCCCTCAACATTAACGGCCGCCAAGACTTCGCCGCCCACTGGGTCACGTCCGGTTACGTCGCCTCCCTCAGACTTGCCCAAGGCTTCCCCTTCTCAACGACCCCGCCCTTGAATTCCCAAGCTAAACCGACCATAAACGTCTCAAGGGCAACACAACGGCCTCCGGCTCTGCGGATTAAGCGGAGGGGGGAGGAGCCCTGTTGCGACCGGCGCGCCACGGGTCCGCCGCGCAGGAGACGACGATGAAGGCAGGAGCTTTCCACGTAGGGCAAGCCTGGACGACGACGCGGTGTCGCCCAGGCTTGCGCATGGGCTTCCGCCACGCGCACCTAGTGCAAGAGCGTGCGCTCGGTTTTTTGCGAAAGCCACTGCGCGAAGGTCCTGCCATGCGCCTCGCGCACGAAAACTCGCTCTTCTCTCGAGTACTCGACATCGGAGCCGACGAGGAGGCGATGGTAGCGTACCGCCGAAGCGACAACTGTACGCCAGCCGTCTTTGCGCGTGGCTGAACGGCTGTCGGTGTGCAACGTTAATTGCCTCTACATCGATAACACTCCGCTTTCCTCGCCCCCTTCTCGCACACTCTCCACCATTTTGCGGCTAGCGCAACAAAATGGTGTGGACATTTTCACTCTTGTTTCCTTTGTTACCCAAACTCAAGTTGAGAACGTAATTACCAACTCTCAACAGGCTCGTCGCAACTTTTCTTGCGGGAGAATACACAAAACTGCACTTCAACAGGAGCCACTAAGAAGACCCGCCAAGATAATCTGGGCGCCTGCGCACATTGGACTCTCAGGGAACGAGATTGTCCATCTCACAGCTCGAGAATTGACCGGCCGAGCAACTGAAGGAGGAGGAGGAGGATAAACTTTATTGGGAGCATCGTAATGTGGTGTGGGGCCCTCATTCCAGGACTCCATTGGAGACCCCTGCCGCTACGGCCCTTTCCACCAGCCTAAGCTGGGAATCGAGACCGGAGCTGGACAGCTCCTTCTCCCACTGCTCACGGGAAGGGTGCGCGATTCTTGGAATTTTGGGGTTTTCCGAACACTCCCATACCATATGGTACAGGGTGCCCGGGGAAGCGCAAAATTTGCACAGCTGGAAGTACTGAGTAGGATGGAGCAAGTGAAGTTTTGACGGATGAGGAAACGTATTTGTTTGGAGGAGCCGGAGGCAGTGCTCCTGCTCTTTGGTTAGGGATGCATGACCGGGGGGATATATCATTCTTTGGCACTTATAGTACCCCGTTATGTCCTGATACGTAACCAAAGGACACGCAGTCTCTAACCTACACCCTCGTGTCGCCTGGCGGGATAGATCTCGGGCGATGTCATGGGCGGTCGTGTTGCCCTTGAGGGTTGAGTGGGCTGGCGTCCAAATAATCTTTACTTTTCTTTCGGGTGGCTTTTGCAGCAGGATGTTCAGAGCCGTTTTGGAAATTCTACCACGAAGGAAGTTTCGGCAAGCCTGTTGCGAGTCCGTAATAACGGTATCCGCATTTGTCTGGGAGATGGCCAGAGCAATGGCCGCTTCCTCTGCCTGGGTAGTGGTTGTGAAGGGCAAGGTGATGCTGGTGAGGTGGTTCTCTGTTGAAGTAACCACGGCGGTCATGGCTCCCCTTCTGGCGTAGTCGGCGGCGTCGGTGTAAACCGTGCGGTCTCGGTCCCTGTGTCGTTTGTCCAGAGTGCGCGCTCTTGATTCTCTTCTCCCGGCGTGGTGAGTAGGGTCCATTTTGCGGGGTATAGGTGCAACGTCAATGTTTATTCTTATTTTTGGAGGTACGTCGCGTACTTGCTGGGATCTTTCTTCGGGGGACGCCATTCCCAGTCTAGTGAGGAGACTCCTCCCGCATGGCGTCGTGCTTAGTCGCAGACGCTGGCTGGCGAGGTGGGCCTCGACTAGTTCGGCGGCCGTGTTATGTAGGCCCAATTTCAGAAGCCTGTCGGTCGAGGTACTAATAGGGAGCCTCAGAGCATGCTTATAGGCTTTCCGGATCATGGTGTCAATCTTGGCCAAGTCGACCTTGCTTAATATAGCATTGGGAATGGCGTAGGTAATGCGTGAGATGACGAAGGCCTTTACCAGACGAAGGGTGTCCGCCTCCTTCATTCCCCTCGCTTTGGTGGTTATTCTTCGGAGCATGTGGGTAATTTGTCCCGTTGTGTGATTGAGCCGGTTAAGAAGAATGGTATTTGAGCAGTCCTCTTGAAAAGTCATACCGAGGACTTTGATGTGAGGTGACGGTAGGATGGTATGGCCGTCCAGGGTGATCTGGATGCCGGGATCTTGGACTTTTTTCCTTCTTCTCTTCCCGACCATAAGAAGTTCGGACTTGTGTGGTGAGCAGGAAAGCCCGCACGTCCTTGCGTAGTCACTCACAGCATCAGCGGCCAGCTGGAGACGGTCCTGCATCTCGCCTACCGAACCCTCGCCTGTCCACACTGTAATATCATCGGCATATAAGCCGTGGTGCAGATCCGGGATGGCCCCCAGGATGGTAGGTAGGCCTATAAGGGCTATGTTAAAAAGTAGGGGAGATAAAACCGCTCCTTGTGGTGTGCCTCTGCTACCCACGTCAATGGGACCGGAGGACAAGTCACCAAGCCTGAGGATGGCTTTTCTATTTGATAAAAAATCTCGGACGTAATTGTAAGTCCGTGTTCCGCAGTCAAGGCTGTTCAGGTTGGTCAGAATCGCTTGGTGAGTGACGTTATCGAAAGCCCCTTTCAGGTCCAAGGCCAGGATGGCTTTCGGAGTGTGGCGGTTGGCTTGGCCCATTACATCTTCTTTTATCTGCAGGAGGATGTCCTGGGTTGAAAGGTGACGGCGGAAACCAAACATGGTTGATGGCATCTTGTTTGTTTCTTCCAGGTAGGATTGAAGTCTTTCGAGGATGATATGCTCGAGTAGCTTCCCCACACAAGAGGTGAGGGAGATCGGGCGGAGGTTTTCGATATCTGGTTTTTTCCCCGTTTTCGGAATTAAATGGACCTCGGCCGTCTTCCACTCCGCGGGGAGCGTACCGTCCCTCCAACAAGTATTCATAAATGCGGTTAGCGCAATCACCGAGGACGTATCAAGATTCGCCAATGCCTTGTTTGTTATTTGATCTGGTCCGGGAGTGGTGTTCCTGCGAATTTTTGCAAGTGCTGCCTTGACCTCGAAGATTTGAATGTCGTTGTCCAAATTGGGGTTGGGCTGTCCTGTGTAGTTCGGGAAGGGTGGAGTGGAAGATTTTGGTGTATATCTTGTTTGAAGTTCTTGAAGGAGGTCGTCCTGCGTACCGGGGAACGAGTACATAACAGTGGCCATTACTCTGGCGGACTCACCCTTGCTTTTTGTCGGGTCTATAAGGTACCTCAACAACCTCCATGTCTTGGAGGTACTGAGAGTCCCCCTTAACTCGTCACAGAGTGAGAGCCAATTTTCTCGACTGAGCTGCTCTGCGTACCGGGCCGCTTCTTCAGTAAGCAAGGCAATGCGTCTCTTTAATTTCCGGTTATGTCGCTGTCGCTTCCAACGACGAATGAGACTCCTCCGGGCCTCCCACATGTGGAGTATCCTGGGATCGACGTGCGGTATTTGCGTCGTGAGGTGAACCTTCTTCGTCGTGGCTTTAGTGTCCGCCCTGACTTCGCTGGCCCATTCCTCTATACTTTCAATTTCTTTCGGAGACTGAGTCTCTCGACGCTCTCGAAATTTGCTCCAGTCTGTGAGTTTCGCTTCCCCGACATAAGCACTGTAATTGCCCGCAAGCATTACGGTGGAGATTATGTCGTGGTCACTGCCCAGGTTCTCTCCAGTGTTACACCATCGAACTTGGTTAATGTTTCGAATGAGCGTGAGGTCGGGGCACGTATCTCTGGTCACGCTGTTGCCCGTTCTCGTAGGTACCGACGGGTCAGTCACTAGCGTGAGATCCGCCTCCTCGATGGCGAGATTGAGTTCTGTACCCCTGCCATTCGTGTAGCCATAACCCCACAGGGGGTGTGCGGCATTAAAGTCCCCGACCACAATGAGCGGGTTACCTGCCGATTTGGTGACCGCCTGTTTAATAATAGAATGGATTTCAGACGTCCTGTGCGTTGGTCTGCAGTACATGTTTAGTATGAAAAGACTGTTGGCCTCCCCCCGTTTCTCGGTATCAGTTCTGACAAGATTCCTACTTGCTCTTGCTGAATTAAGGAGTGTTGAATCGCAGTTATGCTTTTCCGTATGAGGGTACTTGAATTATGTCTTTCGGTGTCCCCGTGTGTAACATAGCCCGGTAGCTTTGTTGGCGCGTTTGTCTCTTGAAGTGCAATGACATCAGGCATTCCGCAGCCGGACCCCATGTACTGCATTAGAGAAGCGATTTTGGGTTTTATGCTCCTGCAGTTCCACTGCCATAGTATTAGCTCCTCCCTCTTCTTGCGTTCATTTGCCATGGTTGGCGATGTCGGAGTTGTCCTGAGTTTCTTGCAGTGATGGTCGCGCGTACGGTTTATCTCGACGCGAATGTCTGGTCAACTGAAGAAGATCTGCGTCCGCTTCCTCTAGTATCGTTTCATGAGATTACCGCGCACTACCGGCTACAAAGACAAACATACGCCCCACCGCACAAACAACTACCCAAGGGCCACGATAGAATACGTCGTGCCCTGCAAACTAATACTTACCCCCACCCTAGCAGAAACCACTACATAGCCCCCACCCTGTATCCCCGTTTGTGCCGCTTCTGCGGGGAGTTTCGAACACTTTTTCATATGGTCGGCGGCTGTACACAAAGCCCACTTGACCCGCCCAATCCCTTCCACACTTATGAGCCTTGGGAAAGCGCCTTGGCCAGCTCTTCCCTCGACGTCCAGCGCAAGTTGGTGGAGAGGGCAGAAGACGCGGCCCGTGCCAATGGACTCCTAGAATGAGGAGGCCACCCTAAAGACTCTTTACTAAGAAACAATAAATATGTTTAGCCTCTCTCTCTCCTTTGTTGCAACGGTGGTACGCATTGATTATTCAACCAGTTGATGAACCGAGCGGAAAAGCAACTCAGATCTACTTATGATTTCGGTTATTATGATTACGATATGGTATCGTATAAAATTTGGGTTCGAAGATAATGTCAGGCTGCTTCAAATACCACCCGTACGGTACGTTCAATGCCCGCTGGAATTTTCCAATTGAGCAAGAATGTTTAAAACTGTTTCCTAAACAAGTTAAGCTAAGGGAAACGAAAACAGAAGGAAATAAGGTCAATTCGATCTTGTACGCTATCTTTAAGTAGAACAAATAATTTAGACAATTCTACTGCATAGTTATCCTTCCTTTTGACGTTAACGTTGTTGCTCCAGCAAGGCTTTCTTCAACAGTGGCTGATCCTCAACTGAGACGACTGCTCTGATGTATAAAAGTACCAAAGGACGGCAACTTTCATGTTCAAACGTCATTTCAAATCACATCGGTAGTTTAATCATTTCAAGAAAAGTACAAGAATACCGAAAGGTACTACAGAAAGAGGTCCCAAAGTGGTATAGAAATCATTTGGCAAAATAAAAATATTTTGGGCCTCACGATCCTGAGGTGACCCTTTGAGGACAGAAAGCGTGAACATGCTTTCGCGACCCTATAGGCCGGGTGTTATGTCCATTTAAAACAGCTGCGTGCATCTTTCTCTACGCAACCGTTCTCGTTCATCTACGCTCATTACTATCAGCGCTATTTGAAAATGCCGCGTCTTTCCACTATCACAAAGTACGTTTTACCACAATTTACTCGGTTCATCACTTGACCACGTGGCACGCAGTATATATTCCACGATACGCGAAACGGCGACCCGATAAAGTACAACGTTATCACAAAGTTATCTGCCGATGCCGTTTCATATACAGCTGCACCGAAAAAAATCTGAGACCTGCTGCTCGGTGCGCCATGTCAAACAGGCCCCCTTACGAAAGATAAAGCAAGGCTTAACTTTGTAGGCTACAAGATCTGGTGAGCTAGGAGAAAGTGAATCTTAAAGCCGCAGTTCTCTTCATGGAGTACATCGCAACGAGGTCCGACTTAACCCCCTACCTTCAACCCTTCAATCTTTTATACCTTCAACCTTCAAGCGTCAACCCCATACCTTCTGCACGAACGTATGGGGTTGACGGCGGCGACAATGACACCGCACACATATCAAACAACTCAACATAACAAAAACAATAAGGTTAAAAAAATCGAGTTTTTGTTTTCGTTCCCGGGATCAACTACGTGGCACATAGAAAAATGTTGTCTTTCTTTCTAGATTGCAAGCTCGCCACTACTGTTAAAACCCTGTCACAGTGAGAAGATATCAATGTTTTCGATGTAATTGACGCAATGTGTACGAAGGGAAGGTGGGAAAGCTCCTCCCGGAAAGGAACTTTTCAGCTTTTTGTGCATCTTCTCGAGAAAGAAACCGTATGGGGAGTTGTAGGAACGGAAAACTTAGTCCTGCAGGCACTGAGCTTCTGCCGACGGCGACGACTTTAGGTCCAAATCTAAACAATGAGTTGCTTGTCAGCATCCTGAGGCGCTTTTGCTTTGACTACCACGGCGGACCAGGTTTTACGAACACAACACGACACAACACTGAACAATGCAATCCGAGGCAGGGTTTCGCGGAGCTCATTTTTTTCTGCGCTAACACAACAATGTGCTTTCCATGGAGGCTTGTTCTCTTGGCTGCACGATTTGTCAGTTAAGTGCGCTGAAGCTGGAGCACCGGATTGCCTTAGATCTAAGTGCAGCGCGTCGTGTTTAAACACGCCGTCTGCTGGTCCGAAAATTACAACAGTAGGGACGTGCGAACGGGAGCAACGTGGTGCAATATTTTCGCGTTAAAACGCAAAAACAGACAATTCCATATTCCAGGAAGCGAGCTGTACGAAGCGACGAGCTGCGAGCTAACCGCTATCAAGAAGCAGAGACGGCGCCTCGTCCCCCCCCCCTCTACACACACTCCTCCTCTCCCCCCTCTTTTTTTTACTTTCTCTCCGCCAGTTCTCTTACGAACCGGTAATCCTCTTTTAAAAGCGGCAGAACACAAAAGGTTATTTGGCGAGCTCCGACGAGCTCGTACAAGTCGGCGACCGATTTTCCACCGAGGCAGAAACGCTGTAAAAAGGAGCGTTACTGCCGGATAGGCAAACAGGCTTAAAACGGCGCGCGCAACGCGGAAACCCAAGAAAGCACCGGTCGTTCCCCCTCGTTCCCTTACCAGCCTTACCCGACATATTTTTTCCTCTTTCTGCTTTACTTCCCGCGCAGCTAACTCAATTTAAAATAATTACGTCCACTCGTGCATGATGCACGTGCCGGGAATCCTCGCGGTGTTCGTTTTTCCGCCTCCACACTAGCCTGTGCGCGCGCATTTTAAATGCACCTTTGCTTCTAGTCGGCGCCTCCACATAACCGGATACCGACGCCAACGCAGGAGCAAGAGCGGAGATAGGGAGAGGCGACTTTTATTTCGGCCTTTGCTAAGTCAGTAGAAAGGACACAAAAAAGACTTTTTTTTTTTTTCATTTAGCGCTCTTACTGCGCTGGTTTATAGCCTTATAGAGATTTATGGTTGTCGCTGAAAAAGGTAAGCGACATGAAGGCGCAGCGAAAAATGTAAAGAAGTAAAGCGCGCCGTTTCTTAAGTCTCAAATCCTCTCATCCTTTCTCTTCGCGGGCGGCCCCCTGCAGTGTCTTTAGGCGAAAGGGAAGCGTTCGTGCAAGCGAAGACGGGGGGAAGTAGCTAAGCATGCAATCTAAATAATTCCGTACAGCGCAACCTAAGTGAGTCGCGGCGGTGGGACTGAGGTGTACCACTGTCAGGCGGGGATCGAATGTGGCCCCGCAGCACCTTGTCTCTTCAGGCCGTCTTCTTTGTCCACACGCACGGTCCGATTGCAGTGAATTAGAAACACGCGGCCGTGTTGCAGAGCGAGCAAAGGCAGACTTCCAGTTTGTCTGCGCGCGAAAAACAAGAATATTAGTAAAATTTTGGGTGAATTGGAGCTAGGTGGCAGGTTGCGGAGAACTACTTTTAACACATTCTTAAGCGCATAGCTTCTTAGAAATACAGTAGTATAATTGGTCCAGTTAAATACCATAGTGTAAAAACATACTGGTATCTGCTGACGGTATATATCGCACTCAGGAGAACGGATGCGTGAACGACAACTAGAACTGCATTTATCCTTTATCCTGGTATGATCCTTTTTAGTGCGTAAGCATTCTTTAAGGACTTCCCCAGAAATCCACCCGCACGTCCGCCCGTCTGTCTGTGACGCGCAACACAATTTCCTCCATGGGTATACATGAGTAATATGGGGTAATAAATACACATGAAGTAATATGGGGTAATGGGGTGATGGGTATACATGGAGTAACATGGGTCTTAGGGATTCAGAGGCAAACATGAGTGGAGGTGGAGGTGGAAAGATGAGTACCTACAAAGAGTGCTTATGAGCTATAGGGCAGCTGTCACTGCGGGATTTTTACAATTCTTTTTATTTATGCTGCAAAGTATACTTTACGCGAGCAACCGAACTCAAAGCACGATCTCCCCACTGCCTCTCTTTCAAGCTGGTTCTTCAGGCCCCCTTGCGCTCTATAGCGCGTTCATTTAGTCTAAACTGTAAAGGCGAGGGAGAGGCGGACACATTGCGGGATGCCAGAGGTGAAATAAATTTATTGAGAGAGAGAGAGAGAGACAGCCTTTAATAGAAAAGGATGACCACTGGTCACGATGGGGGAAAGGAATGGGGAGGGAGGGTAAGAGAAAAAAAAAACAAATAAATGCTGGTTGTTCTCAGTAGACTCAATAACTGGGCCAGTTCTTAGAACCTGCAATTCATGGGCCAGTTCATGGTGATCGCAATAGGGTTAGAGCACATACACCAGTTCGTTCGGGGGAGGACCCGCTCAAACAACCCGTGCCAGACCGCTTTTAAATGAATAAACCGCTATTTCATATAATAGTTGTGCATCAGTTTGTTGTGGATCAAAACGGCGTGTTTGTAATGAAGAGTGATTTAAATGCAGTGGCCGTCCAATCTCGTTGATCGAGGGACTAGTCCCCACGTGGGAATGGAACACTAGCCGACAACTACCATCTCCTGAGTGTGATCGCGCGGCGCAAGTCGAAGTTCCTGGCCACTTCACCTTGGACTGCTTGTTTCAGGATAGCTCTATCGAGGACTCAGTTATCCGTCTAATAAAACACCTTGCAATTGCCAAAAGGGCTTGGTTTCAAAAAGTATACACACGCTGAGTGTTATCACATGTTTTATCGAGGGATTCCATTCCCAAAGAATCGCAGTGGCGGAGAAGCTGCACATAACAAGCACAGCATGCTCGGAAACCTCTCTCCCCCTGCCCACTTGCGCGTCCTTTTTCCTCTTCATCCTCGCGCGTGGCCGTGAAAGGCTCCTTAGACTGGCGAGGCCGGAGCGGCTGCTCGCAAATGCAGCGGCTCAGCCGCGGTGTTCACTCGTGCGGCCAACGCGGCTGGTCTCCCGGTGGCCTGACACGAGGGGTCCTGGCGGCGATTGTTACGCGCTATCGACCACGGCGAGCGCTCGAGGGTGAAAGCCGCCGAAATTGGTCGAAATCCCACGCAGCGCACCAAAACTGAAGAAAAAAAAACTTGGATGACACCTAATGGTTGCGCGTACGTACCGGTGATTATGGGGAACTCTAGTAGGGACGACGAGAGGCCTTGCATAAAATGAAAAATAATAAAACTTCGGGCAGGGGAGCGAGTAAGTTGAAGGTTGTTCATAGATAAAAAGGTACGCCGCAGGAGATCATGAATGTTGGTAGCCTGTCAAAATTGGTTGTTAGAAGGCTACTTCCGTGATATCATTACCCAGTTAGTGCGTAGCCACGGAATAATAGCCTTTTGCGCAAAACGCAGTCCTTACCTTGGCGTTTGAGGGCCAAGCGACGTTTTTTTGTCGGAAACTTCATGACTACCCATGATCTCAAAAGACGGCTCCTTCTGATTAATCAGCTTAGGAACAGTCGGCGAACCGATACACAGATTCAAGCTAGAAAGTATAAATAAACGTTACCTCTGTCCACCTTCAGAGAATATTTTGGAAGAAAATGGCGTGTAGTTCACTTGAAACCACGTATTACTAACTGGGGTTTTTCGATTTCGAATTTTTAAATACGCGTGAGTCCGTATATGTTTCGTCTGAACGTTATGAGTCACTCCACGTTGTCGCCTAAGCGCCCGCAGCAGGCTTTCATGGCATCTGCTATTATATTTGTTACCGGCAATGCTCGTTGCTAATAGCCAGAAGTGCACAGAATATGTTGAATCATAGAAGAGTTTAGGCCGTTCATCCCTGTCGCTCGCTAAACTAACTAAACTAACAATTAGTCAATGCATCACTATATAGCGAGAGAAAGTTGAACAGGAAAGAAGCAAGCCCAGGTGGAGGTGGCTAGTCAAAACAATTTTTTTTAAATAATTCAAGAAGAGTAAAGGATTCGAATTTATTGTTTCGCGCCACCGTTCACCGGCATATGTGCATGCGAGTCTCTTTCTTTAGGCCTATCTGCTGTTGCTTCAGCTGTTACCCAAGCCAAGTTCTTTAAATAAATCTACATCCGAAACAAGTTTAAAACACATCTGTGTCACCAAAAGAAAAGTTCACTTCCTACGTTTATTCATACAAGTAAAGTGGCTTTCAGCAGCTGGCGTGTTCCCCCGTCCTCCTTGTGTCCTCCGTCTTGTCGTGCAAATACTCGCCCGTTCCCCACCCTGCCTTCTCTCCGCTAGCCTTCGTCCAGCCAAGTCCACGCGAATGACGTCCAGCGTGCAGCGGCTCTTGGCTTTCGCCCAATCCTTGAGAGCAACGGTCCGTTTCGAAACGATCTGCTACTTTACTTCATTCCAGCGCTCCCGTCTTCCTCGGGGGCCGCCGAGGGCAGGTGCCTTACTCGCAGCGTGTTCTACAAATTTCCGCTTTCTTCTCCGCCGCCGCTGGCAAAAATGTACGAGCGCGCGCACGGAAGGCGGACGGCCGGGCCGAAATCTCCGCCCGAGCACTCCACATCAATTTAAGGATTAACGCGGAGCCAAACAAATGCGCAGATCGGGCATTAAGGGACCCGAGGGGGGAAGAGCCGGCCAAAGACAAAGAGCGCGGCCCAACAACACGGCCGTCGTTGGCATCTTCCTTTTGCTTCCTCCTACAGGGAACTCGAGGTACTTTTTTTTCCCATTTTTTTTTTATTTCTCCCTAGGTCTCCGCCGCCGTAAGAGCGAAACTTGGGCGCCATTAGATGGAAAAGCAGGAAAGATTCCCGGCCGGAACAAAACGACCTCGTTCGCCTCTTGCCAGCCATTCCATTTTCCACGGAGGACCGGGCTGTAATTCCTCTTCTTCGTGCCTCTGTTGCTCCCTTTCTCACTGAGTGTCACGCGAGCGCGCTCCGACGAAATGGAGCTGAGTTCCCGAAAGGTCGAAAAGAAAAGAGACTGCTCATAGTTCCGAAGTTTAAGTCTAGATACAAAGTTCCTTTTTGGCGGAACAGCCCCATTTAGAGCCGCTCAACACGAAAGTCCTAAATTACTGGTTTGCTGCACTCGGGTTTTTAAAGCCGTGCGCCTTCTAATTCGACTTTCGCATAGTTTGTTTCGTTTAACAGCACAGACCGAGGTTTTCGCTTAGCCGGTTGAGAAACTTGAGACATGGCGGCCAAGCTGAGGCCTAATTTGGCAACTCTTACCTGGGCTAATTGCTCGAATTTTCTCCTAAAAAGTAGTCTGAAAAGCAAGGAAACGTTTTTTTGCTGGCATTTACCAGCAGCTGTGCTAGGCGCCAAGCCTACATTAAATATTTCGCAATGCAAGTTTCGAAATGTTTCAAAAAACGTTTCTGGCATCCACCAAACAACTTGAAAGATCACTTTTACTTTCACATTAGCTTTCATTCGAGTACATTTGACAAATCAAATATTTCGGGTGCTTTTTCTTTTTCGACAGTATATCAAATCAGGAATCGGTCCGAAATACGGCTAGTTGGCTAACCAGTCGCAAACAAGGGTAGGTTCACGAAAGAAGCCCGTAGATAGTACTAAGTAATTTAAAAGGGCTGCATCATCGCCATTTCTGGGAACATTTAATGCGAAGCTGCTCATGGCCCTCGCGTCGTTTCTTCTCGTTTGCCTATCAAAATACCATTTTCGCCGATTTTGTAAAAGTCGCCTGTAAAGCGCGCTTTTCTGTTAGAAGTTCTTGTCTAGCTAAGGTGCCGACTTAAGAATTTAAGACGAGAGTTACGCACGCGCGGTATTACACGAGTGTGGGAGGGGGGGGGGGGGTATGGAGGGGAAGGGCAAAGGCGCCCTGCAGACATTACATCTGTTGCTACTAGAGGATGCAGTAAGCGAAAGGTTTGCATTCTTAGCCTGTTTTTTTTTTTCGCAAATCATTGTTGCTTCACTTTTGTGTTTTTGAGCTCCTGGTGTCACCTTATAAGATGCCTGCAGAGCTTTTCATTTCAATCTGACTATAGTCGTGCCCACTTATAACGGGCACAGTTATAACGAATGCTCGTTTGCAACGAACAAACGCGACATTACCATCACAGCATGCGTTGAGGAAATGGCATTTTGTTTCAGATATAAAGAACTGGCGCGAGGGAGAAACTCCGGTACAGCGAACGATAGACCATCGCTCGCCCGCTCGTGGCGTTCGCAGTCGTCCCTTGATCGTCTTTCCGCAAACGCCAAGCGTCAAATGAACTGCGTGGGGATCACCCTTTCAAAACAGAACTGATTGCAGGTAGAAAAAGAAAACCAGTGGGAAAGAAAATGTAAACACAAAAAAATACATTGTCGTCGTGAGTTTCATGCTGCGCCCCCTCCCCCCCCTCCCCCCCCCCCCTCCCACAAACTTTGTATGCGGGCGGACAGAGGGAGGATGCGACGGAAGATGGAGGAGGCGAGATAGGGAAGAAAATAGGGGAGACAGAGGCGGACTTGGAGAAAGTTAGCGTTGACCCTGTGCCAAACCTGTGAGGCACATGCGTTTCTACTGTCCAGCTTGTCTGCGGGCGGACAAATCGGCAGACCGGATTTTGTGGGGCCGCAAAATTAGCTACGCAGGAATTTCGGCAGTTCCCGTTCACGCTAGCTAGCGTTTTCCTCTCCAGTTTGGCTGAGAGAAAACTGGAGCAAAAGAACACAGGAAGCAACCTGAAACACGTGCCATGAAGTCGAAACGCATCGAGTGCCATTTAAATGTCATCGGTTGTTCTTTTTGGACATTGTGAACGATCTTACGCAGGGAACGAAAAACTGCGACCTGGTTAAGAAGTACGATCTGCACAAGTCGATAACCTCTAGACTTTTTAAAGACAAAGGAGAAGATCCTGAGCTCCAAGATCACTGCCGACCCGTCAACCAGGAACGGCAACGGCACAAGGACAATGCATAGGACATTTATGCGTATATTATGAGCTCTTTTTCCGCTTGTCTAACTTCTTTTCGGGTCGGGAGTTCTATTCCGGCGGGCGAGCTGCAAACTTCGTTTCACGGCTGCAGCCAGCGCCCTATCATCGCCGCGCGCCGTCAAGGTGATGTCCGCGGCCGCGTCAATGCGCCTGCCGTATGCGTGTCGCGTTTTGACGCGCAGAAAAGGCTTATTACACTTATAACAAACTTTAGATATAACGAAAAAATTGAGTGTGACAGTCACCTTTGTTATAAATGGGCTCTACTTATACGGCAATGTCTCGGAATAACTGTTCATCATCAGCATTAACACCCTATTAAGGTCCACTAGAAAATTACAAAAGGTGTATTGAAAGGCGTGCATAGTCCTTCATTTCCTTGGGAGATTCCAGTAAACGTAAATTCCGGCGCACTATACACTGTTGAAGCCAGAAATGTACGCAACCAAGGAACTAGACATATAAGCACCGCGACAAGAGTGTGAAATCACCAGTAGTCATTATGCTGGAGTATACATAATAATAGAAAGAGGGAGGCCTGCTAATAGGAATAACACCTGCGCCGACTGTCCAGAATCCGAGACGCTCGAGCACGTACTGTGCTCTTGCCGCCAGCATGACACCGCGAGGGATGAACTCCGGGCCGCACTCCAGCGACTCGGTGCGCCAAGCCCCAAGCTGGAAGTCTACCTGTTCCCCACGGGACCGGATGCCATCCGACGTGAGGTCTTCCAGCACTTACTCAACTTCCTGGTCGTTGCAGGACTAGTGCAGCGTGTGTGGCCGTCGACTTGACGAACGCGACATAGTCTGTCTCACACTCTCCTCCCACTCTCCTCTTTCTTCCCTCTCTTCCTATCCTTCGAAACCCCAACTCCCCTTCCCTGCACTTGGTTGTATGAGAGTGAACTCCTTGTTGATTTTTCTCTTCCCTCCTTTCTAAATAAACTACCCCCACCACCACCACCATCTCCCCCAAAGCACTGTGAAGGTCGCATTTTTTGTGGACTCCGAAAGGAAGGCGGGTATGGTTCAGCAAATCGAAAAGGGGAACAGTGATCCAATAAACAATGCACTGAAGCTGGAACTTGGACGGCGAGTGTAAAAGTACAAGGGGTCTTGCAAGAAAAATTATGTGCCTGTAAGCCTAGCAGCCCTCCCATGGGCTATTAGGCTTGAAGAGGGAATGCTTCCAGCCTTCTTCTTTCTCGAGTCACACCTCTATTCCGAGTCCGGATTTAACTGGGCTATTGAGAATAAATATTCCTGCGGACTCTTCACAAACCCCCAGTCCTTTTCAAAGGTTTCAACCTTCGAACTATGACGCAGATTCGAAGTATGAGGGAAAGCCCTGGGGCAGTCATACTCAGCACTTACCAAGGCGAAAGCCTTAGGTGTCTCATCAAATGCGAGCAGTGACCGCTGTCGTAGTCGTCTTTGTTGCTGACGACTTCAACTCGAACGGTACGAAAATGGCTACCACTGTGAAAAGAAAACAAATCGAGTTCGCGAAGGATTTGAACCCGGGTCGCAAGAGCAGCGGCCAAGTGGGCTGACCACGGCGCTAACCCGTTTTTTTTTTTTCTTTATTTCGTGGGAGGGTACACTCAAACATGACAGTACGAGGACACTGCATAGTCGCGCAAAATACCATGGCTGAATGGAGCAAAAATTAGCCTGATGCATGGGCGCATGTGCGCATGCACCGTGACAGGTGCACGGGGGGGCATGTGCGTAGGGCAGGCGTGCGTGAAGGAGAGCGCTGACTGCGGGGGAGCTGCCGTATGCATTGCAGTCAGTCTGCCTGCGGGAGTAAGTTGCGCCAAAAGACCAAGAAAATGAAGGTAGAGGCGCAAACCTGATGTGAAAGTTGCCGCAAGTTGTTCTATCGTAAAAGGAAGCCACGTTGGCTTAGAAAGAGGAGCCGCAGGAGAAGGGAAAGGGAAATCTAGGAGACCCGTCTTCACGGCGAAAGCTGGGAGGGACACCACGACGACCCTGTCTGAGCCTGGTGAGCCTGATGCGGTCCACATCCAGCACCTGAATCCACATCCAGTAAGACGGCACCTGAAGCGTCAGGAGGTGTCGTTCCCGGAGTGGAGAATGGGCCCGACAGTCTCAGAACAGATTGGCCACGGTGGGCGCGTAGCCAGGCCGCCGTCCGGACACTTGAGTTGTTCAATAGGTGGGCATCGTGGTAGATTTTCGGGTGGCTGTTGGGAATAATAGTAGGAGAAGTAATATTAGAGAACTTTATCTCGCAAAAACAAAATAACTGTGGATGAAGAAGGAGAAGGGCGGTCTGATCGTCCCCTTCGTCATGGCTGGTAATATCGCCTCCGTTCGAGTACGCCTGGTGTGGTGACGAAGCCTGAACGTAGCCTGCCCAGCCGTAGGCAGACCTTAAGGAAGTCATTGATAATCGCTAGGCTTTCGCCTTGAAACCACGCAAGCATACGTAAGTGCCCGAGGGATGTTTCTTTTGAGGAAGATGCGGACGTTCCCTCTGGGCTAATCATTTAATTTTGAACGCAATGATGTTGGTTTTGATGTTTATAATGTTTTTGTTATTGATGATGATGATGATGATGATGATGGTGGTGACGGCGACTACAACGATGACGACAGGGGCGCCACGACATAAGCACTGTTTACTTGTTATTAACCCCACATCATTTTCTGTGGGAGAAAATGGCAGGACGCTGTTGAGGAGAAACTCATAACCAGAGGCTTCAGCATAGAGCGCGTCGCTTACAAAATTAAGTAGACAGCCGTCATTGAAAACCCCGAATACTTATAAATAACAGGAAGACACAGGTGCATGCAGATACTTAAGGCCCATGCTGTCTCTCATTTTCGTCCTTATTTTTGCCCACACTCATAATTTCTTTACCCACACTCAGAGACGAACATAACGAGAATTGTCCAGGCCTTCATAATTACCCGAATAATTTACAGTGCATTCGTAAAAATGACGAGATAAACATCATTATACGGAAATGCTATAAACAGGCGCTGGGCCTACCACAATGGACCAATACAGACAGACTAGAAAAACTGGGTCTCCATAACACGATTGATGAACTAATCTCAGCCAATCTGACGTGCCAATACAGAAGGCTCGTAAAAACGAAGGCGGGGGCACACGTACTCCGGCGCCTAGGCCTCCCCAGGCATGGGCCTCCCGAGATCCGATTAAACCGCTTCTTACCGACAACTTGGCGTTCCAGAATACATGCCGATCCCATCCCCAGAAACGTGCATCCCATGCAACATCGTGACCGCAGGTGGAAAAGAGCGGCTACCATCGAAGCTCGCCTATCGTGCATCCCACCACAAGTGGTTCTCTACACAGATGCTGCAGCCCTGCCCATCAGGGGCGCCAGCTACAATCAAAAGCCTCTGGTTGCAGTCGTAGTCGATGGGAATGGACACATCGTCTCCGCTATGACAATCCTTCCACCGGTCTCAGTCCTACAAACCGAAGAAGTGGCAATCGCCTTGGCCATTGCCCAGTCACCAACAATGTCTCCCAACATCTACGTAGTCTCTGACTCAGCAGTGGCATGCAGAAACTTTATCTCCGGGGTCGTCTCAAAGACAGCCCAGAAGATTCTTCTCGCCTCGTCATCAAGGCACCGCCACACAAGTACAACATTCCACCTACTTTGCATCCAGGCACATTTAGGCAACAGGGGCAATGAGCGAGCTCACGCCGCTGCCAGCGCTCTAACCCACCTCGCCCACAAGCGTCGAGCCCCTCAAATTCGCCCTCCTCCGCCCGGTTCCGGAAACACCAATTTCAAGCAAGACGAGGCTGTGGACTCCATACCCGATAGCCTGACGTCTTTCGCCGAAATCATTGAGCATTTTCGGTGCAGGCGGCGACGGCTGTCACATCCCCATCCCAACCTCACCAAGCCACAACAGACAATGCTAAGGCGACTGCAGACAAATACTCTCATGTGTCCAATCAGACTCCACCAGTTTTACCCAACAAAGTTCACCAACCCTCAGTGGAAGTTCTGTGGAGGCGACAGAGCCGTGGAGCACATGGTGTGGCTTTGCAGACACACCCCGGGCCTCCCGCCCGCCCCTCTTCCGGTTCCTCGAATCGGCACTCCTCCTCGCTTGCTTTCGGTACAGGCACCCCAACAAGCCAGCAGTAACAACAGCATCCCTTTTCCATCCCATCAGGCTCCTAGGCCTTAGAGGCTTATCCTGGACAGTTCCTCCCTCGAGGACCAGCTGCTACTGGTCGGCAGAGCAGAGGCCGCGTCCATGGCACTCGGATTCTCCTGAGCCGGAGTTCGGGCCTCCTTTCCCCAACCCCCTCCCCTTCTAAAGGCCAATAAATTGCGTTCCACCACCATGATTTCTTTAACACTGCTTGAGGTATATTTCCGGCTGAACCCTCCAGCTTTAAGAAAGCTTTCCCATCTGCCAACCTCCCGCTCTACCTACTCCCCCCCCCCCCCCCCCTCTCTCTCTCTCTCTCTCTCTCTCTCTCTCTCTCTCTCTCTCTCTCTCTCTCTCTCTCTCTCTCTCTCTCTCTCTCTCTCTCTCTCTCTCTCTCTCTCTCTCTTGTTAATGCGATAGCAATAAATGGCTCATTGGGTGAAAAAGCCTGCGTCCGGCGGTGGTGCCCCTGTTCCTCGCGTTTCGTGAGGAGCGGGTGAAAGGGCGTTGTTACTCCAGCAGGCTGGAGGGGCTGTGGTTCATCATCTCAAGAGGAGATGAGTAATGACGTCAGTGAGCATACGGCGTCTGTGTCACTTCTCACGTTTGTGGAGAGCAGGTGACACGGTACGGTCACTGTATGCTGGAGCGGTTGCGACTCCTTGTATAAAGGGGAGAGGTACAATGATGTTAGTGGGGAGCGGAACGACAGTTTTTGGGTGCAGGTCCAGATAGTGTGCACCAATGTTCAAAAAGGAGCGCGCCCATTGGCTGCGACGCGATCCATGGCACGTGCACACACAGCGGCGTGGATACATGTAGGCGCTGTAATGGCTTCTTTTAAACCTCCCATTTGCTGCGGAGAGGAGCTGATAGCCGTGAACGCGTATTGGCAGTCGACGTCGTTCTGCATTCAATTAGGCAACGGTGATGACGCAGCACCCAACACAAAGACACACTCAGCGGCGTTAAAATGGACATTATAGTCTTTTTTTCCTCCCCCTCTCTCTGTCTCTCTAGGAATGTCGCGCTCTCTTTCTTGCTTTTCTTTCCTCTTCTCCCACTTTTTTTTTCACACCCTTTATTTACCATTGGGTACTTTCCAAATTCTTTATCCGCACGTTGCATGTAAGATTTATGATGGCTGGCAGTCGTACACGTTTCACGTCGGCCGGCCTTAAGAATGTCATAGTCAGCATTAGCGTCGACCCGCGCTCGTCCTCAATCCCTTGGCTGCGAAGAATCATTAGACAAATTACTCACACAGCGATTTTGCCAAAGCGGCATCCATGTTGCGGAAGAGCAAATAAAAAAGAAAAAAAAAGAATACGCAATTGCATCTTCATTATCGCTCATTTGTCACCCCTACATTTTGTTGCGCTACTTTTTATTGACTCGCGGACAAGGCAGAGCCAAGCTCTAGCGTCACCGCGTTCGAAACAGTAGGCTTAATCTTTCCTTTAATCGAAGCAACACTAACTATCGCTGACGCTGCATGCAGGTCGATACAACGCTTGGCTTCCCGACGGCACGCGAAGAAAAAAGAGCACTGCCTGCTGTTAATTTTGGTGTTTTCTTGCACCCCTTTAATCTTTGGGTCCGAAAGAAACCAGAGTCAGAAAAAAAGTTAACAAGCGTGCGGCACTGCGCTTTAGTTTCGAAGCACGCGGGGTGCATGGCAAGTTGCGAAGGAGTCGATTATAAATTAGCCATTAACACTAAAGTAGACGCTTTCCCATCCCCTTCCGCCTCCGTCAACTTCGGTATTTAGATATGCTCTACCGCGCGTATTCTGTGCAGCGCTGTCAGGGTTAAAGGCGTCCAAACGCCACCCGTCTTTTGTGCACGCCACTTTAGGCCTACTTATGACACGCCTTTACAGCAAGCGTGCCTTCTCGTGTCTTGCATTAACGAGTGCAAATAGGAAAATTGCATTTCTACAGCCCGCCATTATAGCTAGCTGTCTTAGTACTGTATGTTTAAATTAACAAACACATGCAACGAATAGCATCGATTCAAGTATTGGCTTTAAGACTCGCTATTCTTGTTATTTTATGCAGGTATGGAAGAAACAGTACGCTTGTGTCAGTCTGGTATACAGTAGCGAATTAGTGGTGGCACGTACGAGCTCCTTAATGTTGTACTTGTAACGCCAAATTGGCTTTGCAATAACGGGCTTTTATTACGCACACCCGCCCTTTTTCTGGGCCTAAAACATAGCTAATGCGTAATCCAGTCCTCATTCTGGCAAGAGCAGAAGCGCTGTAGACATTTTCAGGTAAATGTCGCTGCAATGTTTCACAACAGGGGTCTTGTTAATGCGCCAGCGGACGTTACTGGTTTGGAATGTTGAAACATGCACACTTCACGTTCCTATTTTTTAGCGTTGTGCACGTTGTCTGTTTGTAGATAGTCCCTCAGAGTGTTCTACTTTTTAAGCCACTCACACAGTGCACCTGTAAACGCTAAGGCATTTGCGACTTCGTCTTTCGCCATTGAAAACTCGCACATGGAACCTTTTGCACGTAGCATTGTTCCTTCTGTCAGCTTCTTACAATGCATATATTGGCGCCTTCTCCCTGTAAGTAACGGTTGGTTCACGGCTCAGGAATACAAAAATTTGGATTATATAAAAACAAAAGTGACACACATGGCAAAATTCATGGAGGTTACTTGTCTCGTGACCATCATTCTGGTTTTTTGGCCTGCCGTTTGGGATCTTCTTATGTTGCACTGGTAGCTGCGTTTGTGTTGTGCCATACCACATGACACCATTGCGTATTCTCGCACTACAATTGTCTGCACAGAATTTTAATTGTTCTTATTTCTGCACACGTTACTGCAGGAATTTTGTCCCGTGGTCCTGATGTTCGTTTTTTTTTTTTTCGTTGCAGTTTGTTTCGTGGCTCAGCTACCCGTTTTAACAAACAGCGAATGATGTTCTTTGTTCATGTTCCGCTTAGGCTTTCCAAGACAGCGGAGTCACACGTCGTAGCACACGTCGTAACCACCTGACAACGGGCTAGTTAAACTTCCCCGCTTTACGCATGCCTTCCCAGTGTTCAACCCCAACCGTGGCTTTGATGGCACTGCACTCAATTTCTGAGACGAAGCGTAGGGTGCGGCACCGAGCTTCGCAACGCATCCTTAAATAGATGCGATGAGCACCGTCTCTGGCGTGCGATCGAACTGACCTCCTCACCAGAGCGCCGACTCACACCAGCCTTCCGGGAATCTAGGCGCATCTTTTGTTTTTCCCCTCGTCCCTTCATTCCCCCCAACACCCGAATTTCCTCTGGTTTCCGTGGCTCTGCTCGCACAGCCCTGCCGGGACGTTCATTCACTCGCTTTCTTCTCCAGCACTGCGTTCGCACTCATGCATAGTGGAACGCGGCTTCGTTTTGGCTTACCGCCCTGCTTTACATCTGCCTGCAGCGCGGCCTCGCAGGATCCTCGTTAAACATCGCGGATTATAGACGCAGCTGGCCCTGGCAGGCCGCGGCCTCCCTTGCCGCTTTGGCGGTTTTCGAATCGCTGCCTCCTCCCGCGGCTCTCGACCCCGCGCGCACCCGCTAAGCTTTTTCGTTTGTTCCTGCTCTAAAAGGCGGTCGCTTTCGTCTGAAATTTGAATGCTCATTAGTGAAGATGTGCATGTGCACTAGAACGTAGTCTACCACTGCTTGGGACTTCAAAGGAAGTATAAAAATCGAATTAACGAAGACATTGAAGTGCCTTTACACGCTTCACCTCTGCGGCGTCACAAATCGTTAAAAATAATCAGCAATTCTATGCTATCTAGCTCGCAAAATCAGAACCCAGCAAAAGGGAAAGCAAACAAATGCAGAATGCATCTGCACTTATGCACAGGTAACGTTACCTGGGTAAAGCAAGGCTAATAAAGGTTAATTTGTGACAGTGGTCTGGAACAAAAAAACGACAGAAATTTATGCCTACGTGCCGCGTACTTTGCCTCTCAATGAGCTTCTAAACTCATCCCAACTAAGCAACAAGACCAGAGTCCATTCAAAAGTAGCAGTAGAAACAATAAATCACGTCTTTCGCCTGTCCGCCTACAGAGACCCAATGTAATGCGGCTGGAACTTCGGTATCAACGAGCGCTCAGGACTTCCTTCTGCGCTGTTTTAGCGGAAGCAACATCCAGCACGGAGGTTTTACAATAGCTGACTGCGACGTATACGGTGGAGAACGCCGAGCGACTAGTTCCCTCACGATCATGACAGACCGTGGTAATGCTTCTTGTCAACAGAGGTATCCACTTCGCCGGTGATGCCGCAGACAACAAATAATAGCGAGCGCGCCATCACCAGACCTCCTTTGCTGGCACGGAAGCAGTCCATACAGTGAGCCGTCCGACAGTGGGCGCGTGACGATTTTAAAGCGAAGCTTTACTACTTTCGTCCAGCGGTTTCGCGGAGGATGCTCAAGTTAACGTTTTGACCGGAGACACACCCCCGGGGACACACCCCTTGAAGCGCTTGGCGTGATTCGCCAGGCCCGCTGTCGGCGCCGCGCACAAGGCCCCTTTTTATGTCGTTCTGCTCATGTAGCGGCGGCGGCCGCTTCGGACGCGGCCGCGACGGAAGCGGTCGCTCAGCTGATCGGCAGCCGACCAAACCCGCAGCATCCCACGCATGCGCCGCCGGGCCGTCACGGGCTATGTGACTCGTCTTGTACCGCGTTCGCCGCGAAAGAGGAACGGCGCGTCCGTCGAGAATAAAAGCGAGGCCGGGCCTCCTTCTGCGAGCGTTGCACGGGACCGAACGGCCTTGAGCCGTGGTCGGCAATACAGTTACATCAAAGGTTAACCAAGCGAAACCAAGACTCCACCAGACTGAGCCAAGCTTTTGCTTTGCATGTACAAGTTTAGCTGAGCTAATTCGCAACTATTTTTTTCCCACCGATCTCTGTGCAGTGTTCAGAAAGGTACGTCAGAAATCGGCCAATAGGAAGCGCGCGCGCGGTGGCCTCGAAAGACGAGGGCGGCACGTTCGCTTTCTAAAAACGGGCTTCCACAAAAATCATGTCCGTTGCTCCTGCCCATGCCAAATTGAACTTCTAGTGACGCGCTCATCACCCGCGTTGCTAAACAAACAGCCCCCACCGACACCCCATGGATACATCCTCCCGAATAGATGGATCCGCATGCATCAAGTGCATGCCCAAAATTGTACGCTCGAACTTCTTTCCAAAATTAGCGAGGTGTAACGCATTCTTATAGAAAACTTAAGTTTCAGTCAGGAATACGCTGTCCCAAATAAGGCATGCTGCCTGCAGCAGATCATGAACAAAACCATGAATCCAGAGAAAATACAACTGCACCGCTTGTCTTATTAGGACTGATATCTGCCGGCTTCATGATAACTGCGTTTAAACGGTCTTATGGCCAGGTTGCAACAGCACATTGCCTAAATATAGGGATTGGAGAAAAGTGAATTCGATTTCCGAGGGGAATTCGAAGCGAACAGAGATTTGGTCGAATAATTTCGAATCAAATTGTTCGAATAGTAGACATAACAAATTACAAAGAAAAATGAGAAAGTAATGACCTGACTTAGAAATAAAACTCGCGTAGGCACAACATTTTGTGAAACTATTACCAGTTGAGTACTTATTCCGCAATTACGTGCACAGCTTTTCTTTGCTGCATCCACAAGTTTTCGTTAAGAAATACGAGTTGGTCCACATGCTCCAGGAGAAGCAGCTTCCTCTGGCTGCTGGAACCACTTTCTGATATTGAGAACGTCCTCTCACTCTTGGCCTACGGGACAGTAATTGAAAGGTACTGTCGTGCCACCTTAGCCAACGCTGGATGCAGTCGGCTGCCATGGTTTCTCCGCCACACCACACGGTTTTTCGACCGTCGGTACCCGTGGGAGCCCAGGGGCGCCAGGTGGTCTGTCACATGCCTGTCAGCTGTGGTATAATCAGTAAATACGGCAGCATTTACTGGATTCTAAATTACTAAATACTGAGCAGATACCAAACAAATGTGAACGCGAAAGGGATAGGTCCACATAGGATAAAATATTTGTATTCAAGCGCAATTAGCAGTCGCCAAAATAAAAGTAGTGACATGCAGTTGGCTCCACAGTTATTCGCGCTACCAAGAAGCTCTGCTGAAGAAAGAGTAGTCTAGCCTCTAGTATTCGCCGCTGTAGCCAAGCAAACAGGAAGTTAAATGCCGTCATTTTGACCAGTATACGGCTAATTCCGTATCGCATCAAGCGCACCGCCTTGGTGCCGCCATATTGGCAGTGGTGTCATTTCAGTGCCGCCTTTGAATAAAAAGTGTAATTGTGGTCGAGAGCTATTCAAAGTCAAGCAAGGCAACAACTTCGCACTGATGATGGAAATGTCCACGTTGACGGGGTCTTCCGACAAGCCTACAAAGGCATCTCAGAAAGCTTGACCAAAAAACTTGGCTTTTGGCTGCCTATTCGGGACGCGTCGAATAATTCGAAAATATCGAATACGGGCAATCGGATCGAAGCGCATACCAAATAGAGATCTATTCAATCGAATATTCGACAACACCGAATATTCGCCCATCCCTACATTAAAGCTAATAAAAATGTTCGCGTCTGTTAAACCGGGCTGCTTCTGTTCCATCGCCATTATCATAATCTCCATTTCATACTGAAAAATACACGTGAGAAATGAGAATCGCATAGTAATTCTCCAAAAAGTATTCGGTTAAGAAGCATGCCGTGTTCAACGCTCGTTCACAGGACACCCTCAATTGGAAAAGAAGAGCCCGACTTGCGTCAAAGGCCGTTCCTGCCACGCAAACGAGTCACCCTAAAATAAAATAAAAATAGCGGGGTTTCTTGCGACAATGTAACGGAATCCCGACGATACTTCTTCAGCGAATGAGTTTCATTACCAAACGAGCCAAACATAAACAACAGATAAGTGGTCAGGCCTCTGAAAAACCATTTAGCTCATTTAATATCTCTTTGTGGCTGTTTCCCGTGCTGTTATAGCATTCTCATGTACAGGAAACGTTGCTTCGTCGTGACGCTCGTTAAAGAGAAATTATCGAAGCTCAAACTTCTCGAGCACGTTTCCGAGCCAGAGTTGTTTTCTCGAGGACGAAACTCTGGTTTCACAAAACACTCGCAGCGCCGCACGACGTTACTCGCGACCACCCTCATATCTCAAGTGCGCCTTCGAACGACGTCCTCTAATAAAAAAAAAAAAAAAATTAGCATCTACACTGGCGGGCATCTCGGAGAAAGTCTTCGAAGTTTGATGGGTCTTTGATGATGGTCCTGAGAGTGCGGCTTCTGGTATCAAGAAGATGACGGGAAAATTACGCGACTGAAAGCGAACGCGTCACGACAACACGGGGCCGGAGCTCCTCGTCGCCGGGAGGAAGCGAGCGCTTCCGCCTGACTGGTGAAGAGCATCCTTGACTCTGGAAAACTACCCGCGTGGAGTCTTTAAAGAGGCCTCTTCCTAATCTGCATAACGGGCTTTCTTGGTCGAAGTTTCCGACCGTAGAGCGCTAATGCACTTGATTGTCCCCCTCGAACAGCATTGCTAACATCCCACGTCGTTTTCCCTTTGGCGAGTGGCTTCGAGAAGTCATTTGGGACGCTTCCCGGCGGTTTGCTACCCTCTTCTTTTTTTAACTTCCCGCAAAACAGGGTAGGATGTAACCAGACATTAAGAAGGGCTACATCCTGAGACATATCACTTGTTTTCTGCCTGTTTGCTGCCGTATAAGAAAGTTCTATGCGAAGAAGCTCGAGTAATGGGCGGAATGGGTTTTGCATGTCTGTTTCAATTAAACAAAGCAACCCCAAAGAAAGCTTGTAGCTCCGTTGTTGCTTTTTTTTTGCAGGCGTTGTGAACGCTTTGCCCCACCACAGGCCACGTGCAAGCAGAAACGTCAAAATTGTACATTTGACTAGTTCAGTGACCGCAACATTGTTATGAACTCACAACCTGACAAGATGAACTTCCGTCGATCCGGGTCTAAGGAAGTTTGTTTTTAACATTTTCTCGACCGCACAGACAAATAATAATAGCAAGCGGCGAAATGCTGACTTCTACTGTCTGGACCCAATAGCAGGCTTGCAACGTAATGAGCAACGGCGTGAGAAAAGGGCTGAACGGCTAAAACTATGTTTTGAAAAATACGGGCATTCAGATTAGTGTGGTGAAATATAAAAAAATCAGGCTACAAACACTATCTTTGCTGTTGTTTTATACAAGCAAAAAGATTAGTTTCTATTAAAAAAACTATTGTTTCTTCGCAAGAGTACCGGCACTGGTGCGTAGTTTGAAAGCCTCACCTTGGCATTTAACTGTACTTCTTTGATAATAATTTTAATTACCGATTTTTAAAAAGAAACGGTACTCTACACTAGTTCAGTCAGTTACAGCGTGGTAATGAAAAGCAATGACGTTTTTTCTTGCTGTGGGACAAATTATCCCTGAAGACGCCTTCATGTCTACACCTTCATCAAACACCACATGGCGCAGCTCTTTTGATGACGTTTTTCTGAAAGGCTGGATTTTCGCTTCGTCGCTTTCTGCTGACAGCTGCTTGATAATGGTTGTGCGCAATTCACGACTAATCCCGTTGCACTACGTTGCCTGTAAATGTGCAGGTAGCCTATTTTGGCCTATCCGGTTGAATAGGCCGAAAATTTGACATCTGCATTTGGGCATCAGGAGTTTCACGCCCTCAGATTCGGGCCCGACTTCAGAAAGCCGCAACACTAACATCTTTGTTCCTGCGTCGAAAAGGCCTGGAAATATCTCCGGAGAAATGGGCACTGGTTGCTTTCACCCGCAAAAAATTGTCGCAGTATAAGATTTCTTTAAATGGACAACATATTCCTTACGTCAAAAGTCACCGTTTTCTGGGAGTTATCGTGGACCGGGATTTACCATGGACTCCTCAAGTTTCATACCTGAAAAAAAGGCTAACTGCAGTGGTCCAGCTATTCAAGTTTCTGGCCGGAAAGACGTGGGGTGTCTCCGTACACTCAATGTTACGCCTATACGATGCCCTGTTTCTCGGTGTTTTGCGTTACAGCCTGCCTGTATTAACCAACACATGTAAAACCAACCTACAGGCAATTCAGGCCATACAGGCCCAGGGTCTTCGTACATGTCTCGGTCTCCCGCGTTGCGCCTCAACTGTGGCCACAATTTGCGTTGCAAGGGATCACCCGATCACAACCCACATGATAGTAGAGACACTGAGGGCACACATTAGGCAACTCACCCGGTTGCCCCATCACCACCTTGCATCCCTGCCTTCAACACGACCGCAGGCATCTTTTTGTAAGGTGGTTGCCGCTCACAGTGGGAGCTTGCCATCGAGCTATACACCTCCGTCTCGGCCCTCGTCGCCACTTTGGTGCCTGTCACAGCCACAACTGCACTTAAACATCCCGGGAATAAAAAAGAAAGCGGACCTTCCACCTAGCGGTCTTCAACAGCTACCCCTACTCTTTCTACATGAGGCATACAGAGACCGGGTCCATGTCTACACGGATGGGTCGGTCACCACGTCCAGTTCTGCCGGCGCTGTTATGATACCACAGAAGTCGACCGAAATTCATTTTAAGCTTTCAAACTCTACGACGTCAACCGCTTCTGAATTGGCAGCTATTCGGGAGGCCCTTCTATTCATCCAGCGGGAATCGCCAGAAAAATGGGTTGTGCTATGCGACTCGAGGTCCGCTCTTCAGTGCATCCAATCTGCCCTCCGCCGCGGCCCATACGAACAACTTGTGGCTGAAATCTGATGCTTATATGACACATTAGTCAGGCATAGACATGATATCGTTTTCCAGTGGCCCCCAAGCCACTGCGGCATTACTGGGAACGAACAGGCGGATAGAGCGGCTCATGGCGCCCACACAAGTGCAAGATTGACCCGCATTCCTCTATCACGCACTGATGCAGCAAGGTCGCTGCGGTCCATTGCCCGGGAAGTCACTCTCGCCAAGTGGAATACACCCGAGTTCTCCAACGCTCGTCTTTACTCGCTCGACCCAGATTTGCAGCGCCACCTACCTAATAATGTGCCACGCTCGGACGTCACCTTACTTTGTCGCCTGTGGCTAGGTGTTGCCTTCACCGGTGCTTACTCCTACACCATTGGAATGGCCAACAGCCCTGCTTGTGATGCGTGCGCCACCGACGAGACGATTGAACACCTTCTGTGCCATTGTGACCGCTTCATAACGCCGAGGCAACAGCTCTCCACCACACTTCGCCGACTCGACGACCTCCCCTTTACAGCGCAGACAATTTTGTGCCATAGGCGTTGTCCGACACAGGCCGAAAAGGCTATAAAAGCCCTACTGCTCTTTTTGAAGAACACGGGCCTGTCTCAACGATTGTAAGGACATTACTATAGTGCAGTGCCCTTAGTTCACCCATTTTATCAGTGGACAGTATTAGTTTTGTGCATTTTCTGGTTGTGTGCGTTGTTTGTACCGCCTTTATAGTTGCCTGGTCACGCCTTGTGTTTTTTCTACTTTTCTTTCTCTCATTTGCTCCTTTAATATGTACCGCTGTCCTTTCTTTAACTTTCATTTCCCATATCCCCTCCCCCCTGAGTAGGGTAGCCAACCGGACAGTATTCTGGTTAACCTCCCTGCCTTTCCTATACTATTCCTTCCTTCCTTCCGAAAATTTGTGAGGGCGACACAATATCCGGCAGCAGAAAGTTAAAACGTTTTGAAATTCATAAAAAGGAATATCCACGCTGACCGAATATCGGAGGCAGCCCTTCTTGCACGAAACTTCGAAATACCACAACAAAATTTCAATTTGAGCGTTTAGTTTAACTTGATGGCCTGGCAAGTTTTACTGGCGTATACTCAGCTAACTAATAAACCCGGGACAGATAGCAGGCAAGTTGCGCCCAGACAAGCAACTCCTCTGGGTATGGGTTATTACCGCACCTGTATTCCTTCTTTTCTTTTTTCCATTTTACTGCAGATGCCTCATAATATTTTGATTCTGGGCCTACAATTAATGCCGTTGACGTGAAGTACAATCATTTTTCTCTGGTTTTTGTGGCCAATCGCATGGGTCATTCGCCCACTTAGTCTCGACAATGGGCAGCGCGGCCAAAAAGGCACGTTTGGGGGAGGTTCGGCTCCTGGGGTTAGGGGATCGTATGGCTTGATGCACGTCCACAGAAAAACGTTCGTGTTATCTCTCTCTCTCTCTCTCTCTCTCTCTCTCTCTCTCTCTCTCTCTCTCTCTCTCTCTCTCTCTCTCTCTCTCTCTCTCTCTCTCTCTCTCATTCAGAACTCACAAGAAGTGCTTGGGTGTCCCCACAGATTTTGGTCGACTCGCCACGTGAATATGTGCGAAGTGTCATCTGTGCGTTGACTTAGGTCTGGAGCAGCAATTACACGTATGTTTCACATTGCAATCTACAGCTTGTCGAAGTACCACGCAGATCATCAAAACAGCGACCCGCGAGCGCGCCCTGTGAGGAATTATTTCCGAGATGAAGTTCCCATAACTCGCAATGCCTATAAGCGGTTAGGTGATCCACCTGATTGGTTTGCCGCTCTTGACGCACTTATCGGCATAAATCACCCATTATTTGCATAACTTGAGATTTTTCGCTTAGTTAAGTGGCCGTCCCCTAAAAAGAAAAAAATATTCGCTAAACATAGAAGGGCTAGCTATTGCGTGCAGTTATGAACCCCGCTTCGAAATCAGAGGGTCGCTGGTTCAATCCCTTAAAC
>NW_027526295.1:266932364-267104616 GCF_048455015.1 Haemaphysalis longicornis | reverse complement strand
GCACGACACTTCCAAATACCACAACTAAAATTTTAATTTCAGCGTTTATTTTAACTTGATGGCCTGGCAAGTTTTACTGGCGTATACTCAGCTAACTAATAAACCCGGGACAGATAGCAGGCAAGTTGCGCCCAGACAAGCAACTCCTCTGGGAATGGGTTACTACCGCACCTGCATTCCTTCTTTCTTTTTTTCATTTTACTGCAGATGCCTCATAATAATTTTCATTCTAGGCGTACAATTAATGCCGTTGATGCGAAGTACAATCGCTTTTCTCTGGTTTTTGCGGCCAATCCCATGGGGCATTCGGCCACCTAGTCCCTACAATGGGCAGCGCGGCCAAAAGGCACGTTTGGAGGAGGTTCGGCTCCTAGGGTTAGGGGTCGTATGGCTTGATGCGCGTCCACAGAAAACGTCGTGTTATCTCTCTCTCTCTCTCTCTCTCCTCTCTCCTCTCTCTCTCTCTCTCTCTCTCTCTCTCTCTCTCCTCTCTCTCTCCTCTCTTTCTCTCTCTCTCTCTCTCTCTCTCTCTCTCTCTCTCTCTCTCTCTCTCTCTCTCTCTCTCTCTTCATTCAGAACTCACAAGAAGTGCTTGGGTGTCCCCACAGATTTTGGTCGACTCGCCGTGTGAATATGTGCGAAGTGTCATCTGTGCGTTGACTTAGGTCTGGAGCAGCAATTACGCGTATGTTTCACATTGTAATCTACAGCTTGTCCAAGTACCGCGCATATCATCAAAAAAGCGACCCCGCGAGCGCGCCCTGTGCGAATTATTTCCGAGATTCAGTTCTGTCAACTCGAAATGCCTATGAGCGGTTAGGTGATCCACCTGATTGGTTTGCCACTCTTGACAAACCTTATCGACATAAATCACCCATGATTTGCATATAACTTGGTATTTTTCGCTTAGTTAAGTGGCCGTCCCCTAAAAAGAAAAAAAGATTCGCTGAACAGAAGGACTGGCTATTGAGTGCAGTTATGAACCCCACTTCAAAATCATAGGGGCCCTGGTCAAGGCGTCCGCAGAACTTTTTGCAAGGGGGGGCATGCATTAGCGGGGGGGGGGGGGGGGGGGTTGTACGGTTGGGTAGCACCAAAAAGGCACTATTTGGGGTTACAAAAATACAAACAGCGAACTAGAACTAGACTTGAAGGATATACATTGGATTAATTACCGAGCAAATAAATAAAGTTAATAAAGAAAACGCGAAAAGTTACTGTCACTTTGTAAAGAAGAGTGGCCAGTCTCGCTGCGTGTGGGTTCTTGACTCACGCCAACTGATCCCCAGCACACAGCACAATACATTCACATACCGTAAAAAAACCCGCGTATAATACGGACTCACGTATAATACGAGGTGTAATTCAGGGACAGCAAAATCAGAAAAAAAGTTTTCATCCTCATATAATGCGAGGTAAAGAGCACAGAAAACATTTATTTGCACTGCAGTTACCCTTCAGTCATTGTCAGTTTTCACTGGCACTGTCTCCCGACGTCCGTTCAGTCATCCTCAGGTTCGCTGCCGCTGTCTCCTGAAGTCGCCTTGTTGGAAATGTCTTCCCACGCATCCGCGATCAGCCACAAAGCACCGCTGGAGAAGCCCGCGTGAGCCATCCGGTAGCTGTCCCTTACGGGTCTCCTGACATCATCCACTCTTGGTAAGCAGGACCTGATGCAGTCTTTGAAAGGCTTGTTGATGCAAACGTCTAGCGGTTGCAGCTGGGATGTCATTCCTTCTGGAATGACAATGAGTTCGATGCGGGGTTCGCGCAACAACCTCTTCACAGAATCGGCCAGGCGGCAGCGAAAGGCGTCCAACACGAGCACTGACGGGAACCCCCAACAGTGCTCCAGGCCGCCGACACCACACAGACTTTATCCAGTCAGGCACCAGTTGCTTTCTCCATCCGCGAATGCTGCCTTCGGTGACGCCGAACTGCCGTCCTGCGGCGCAATTCCTGATGGTCTCGGCACATAAAATAGCTTTTTTTTAATTGCCGCTGAATACTGCCTTCGTGCACCCGACATCGTGATAGATTTGCGGTGAACGTGCCGATCCTTCGCGTGGTCAAAACAATCAAAATGGCGCCGGCTGAGAGAAGCAGCAGCCAGCTAACGCCATCGCAAGATGGCCCACCCTCCGCTGAAACCGAAACCGAAAGTGCAAATTTCGGCTGAAAACTTTGGGATCCACATATAATACGAGGCAAGAAATTTTACATAGTAAAATTTGAAAAAAAAACCTCGTATTATACGCGGGTTTTTACGGTACATAGAACTGCACTCCGTCAATCTTCCTTGAATAACAGCTGCAGACACCTCGGTTTTTCTGGGCAAATTGCGAGATGACATGTGTGATGAAGTCTGTTGAAATGGCTCACGCAGTAAAGATACTACTCGCCTCACTGGCCTTCAATGCAGTACAGGCGTTCACGCGTTTTGAGGGGCTCATTTATAGGTTTTGTTTCGGAGCTTAGGTGGTGCCGACATTTCGCAATTTCGAAGGTAAGGGTGTACAAGGTGTTGGGACGGCACGGGAGGATGTTACACAAGTGTAGAGGTGAAGATTTTAAGCTAGATATAGCTGCAAACTTGTCCGAAAACTGAAGTTCTTGCGGTAAGACTGCATAAATCTAGAGTTAAAAAAACAAAAACAAAAAACCGTCAAACCTTTCAGAATAGTTCGCCATCTCCAATAGCCAGCACAAGCAGTCTGTTTCACAGCCGTCACATGACCGGCAATGTTAGTCAGTGTCTAAAGTGCAATGTTGACCGCAGTCCTGAAGGGCGTTCCATACGGATACGCAGGACCTGAGTGTGCCAATCATTTGAGTAGCGTGGATTGTTGCGCTGATTGGTTCACGTACATAACTTAAAAAAACTTTGCACTAAAGGACGGGACAAAGGAGAGAACGTCGGTGTTGTTCTCTCCTCTCTTCCGTTCTTCAGGGCAAAGTTATTTTAATCATGGGTCAACCACGCTGTGCAGCTTTTTTGTAGTGCATAAAAATATCCAAATTTCCAAGGAGGGGCAGTTGCCCCCCCTTGCCCCCCCTTCTGGACGCCCATGGCCCTGGTTCAATCCCTTGAACCACCGAAATGTCTGAAGGATTTTCTTTTTCATATCTCTGCTCAGCAGCACGAGCAGTGGACAAAAGGGGATGGACAAATGGCCCCACAGACACGCTGACAGCCACTCGCCGAGAAAAAGTCCCCGTCATAAAAGTATTGCCATACAATCATAAATTGCCAGCTGTAGCTGCCAAAAAGCATGAATTGTAGGAGTACCAATAAATAGATTCGCGTTGATTACGAAGGCAAAGCATGTGGTCCCAGGCGGCGAAGAAAAGGAGAAGGACGGTGTGAACCAAGGCTGCGCTGGGGTTTCTTTCCAGCCTTTCTTCTGGCAATTTGATTAGGCTCTTCTCTACGTGGACAAACAAAATACGCCAAGTTTCTTCTCGCTTGAAGGCGAGTTTGTTGGCGTAAGTACTCGCGCTCCGCCCTGTTACGAGTACAAAGTGCGTGCATAGCCGACATTTTATCCTTCAGAGACATGTTCATTTCGTGAGTTACATTGCAGTTTCAGTTGGGTGCAGTGACTGAATATATCACGGCGAATTCTTTAAGTGAACAGTTTAACACGGCACGTTTCGATAATGTCTTCAAGCTTTTGTGCTGTCATATTACGAATATAGCTTTGTTTGGGGCCCATCCACTTGTGCGGCATTTACCTCTGGAGATTGGCGCATTGTGTGCGGAGTTATTGTCGAACACTGCAATGGCTTTTTTATTGTGCTTTTTTTTCATGTATTTGGTAGAAAATTGATAAGCTTTCAGTTTGTAATAAATAGTATGCAGCAGCCTCCCACGAAGAAGCGCTGGTGAAATTAGCATGCAGGTTAAGTGTGCAACATGTCAGCATGCAAATCTCCTTACCTAAGCAATTTACGCTCATCTTACCGCATCTAGAGAAGCAGCATGACCTTCTTTCTTCGGCAGCACTGTAAATTTCAAACTTTCCCCCGCTCCATTCTATCATGTCAGGAAAACACCTTAATGATCGGGCGAGAACCGGCGTATTCAGCATGTCACGGCCGATGGCACCTCCTGAAGGCCGTACCAACACCCTTGCCGGTCTCTAAATCACCCACCCGAGTTCTTCGTGTGTACACCATCCCGGGTGGGCAGGCAGAGTGAAAGTGCGCGGTATACTCTAAGGTAACGTTCATACTCACGATATGGAACCGGACCACAGAGTGATTGAGGACTAGATGCGGTGCTGCCAAGGTGGCGCCAGGCGAACGTAGATCTCCCCAACCCCACCGCAAAGGCGTTTCGCGCTACTGGTGTGAATACGCCTCAAGTACGAAACCGCAGGGCTACACCGGGCCGCGATATTCCATTTGGTCAACAGTACAGAAGCGGCCCTTCCTACACAACGCAAAGCATCAATTAAACGAGGTGATAGGTTGCACGCTGAGCCTGAAAAAGTGTAAAACATACCGAACCACTTTCATTTACGAAATAATGGGAACAAGTATTAGTTTAGAATGTTTTTACATAAAACTCACTCACCTATAAAAGGAGAACGCGTAAGATTGCAGGGTCTCGGACCCAGTTCGTTGCAACAGGAACCAGAGACCTATCTACTCCAAAGCGACGAAGTTCAAACGCCCGGTAGTTTTTAGCAGCCGCTCATAAGAGTGTCGCTAGCGTTGAAAGCGAACCAGTATATGGCGCTAGTGGCTTCCACTTCTGTACCGTTCGCGAAATGCAATGGCGTCCCCCTGTTGTGGCGCGCACTGACCCCGACGCAGCATGTGCCCGACGTGCGGCATCTGCATCGAGTCGCTGGTGCGGCACCACGCTCCCCCGGTGGCCACCCTGTGCGGCCACGTGTTCCACTCGCACTGCCTGGGCCAGTGGTGCGAGGCCAAGGGAAGCGAGGCCTCTTGCCCGCAGTGCCGGCTGCCCGTTCGGGACGAGGACCTGCGCGTGCTCTTCCTCGACAGCCACAGGGAGCACCGCCGCATGCACAGGCGCGCCAAGGGCGAAGCCAAAGCGGCCTCATCGAACGACACCGACGCCGCTGCTCAGGGGGCCGCGGAAAATGGTAGAGCCTCCATTCCGTTCAGCCGTCGGGCATGGAAAAAAAAATCCCAGGCCATCTCCACTAGCGTGAAACCTGGGGAGAGGCGAAGCATGCAGTGTATAAGTGTATTCTTCGTGCCTTGGCGTTTTTGCCAACGGAGATTGAACCACTGGGGGGTAGAGCTATACAGCTTTGCTGTAAAAGTGTCGCGTCTTTGAAGCACGAAACGTTCTAGTGCGAGGCGAAGACGAGTGTCCCGGTGTTTTTTAGTACGCGTTACGAAGCGTTCCAGTGCGAGCATAAACGAGTGTCCCGGTGTTACGACGACGACATGAGACGCCAACAGCCTGAGCCCCTAAGGGGTTTCACCCCTAAATAAATGTTTTTATTGGTTTTTTTTTTTTTTTTTTTTTTTTTTTTTTTGCTGTCCCTCACGCCTGCTTGGCTGACCTCGGCATACAGTACGAACGCCCAGGCCTAACGTTTGGGTTTTACGTCCGCGACGCCAATCAGTACCCGCAACTTGACTCATAATGAGTACTTTTTTCTAATGGGTATCGGATTCATAACGTTAGACATTCAAATGTAACGTTAGGCCTAAAGCCCTACGTTAAGGCTTAAAGGGGCCATGAAGACAAAATGCTAGTTGGGTTCATTAAAAAGGCCGTTTAGTCAGGATAACCTTAACATCAATTTTATCGCACACTTCAAAAAATAATGGAGATATTAAAGAGAGCATGCGAAGCAGTGGCGACTGCCTAGCCACTTTCTGTCAACTTTTCTATGACGTCACAGAATCTTGTTTGTTCGACTGGCGGCCGTCGACTTGAGCCACCGCGAAGCAATATGACTGGGCAATTGTAGCGCGGCCTCTAGTTCTGGTTGATCGCATCGCTTGAATGCTAACGTGCAGTTGACACACAACTGTGTTTTAGTGCTCGCCCATACGACGTCACTCATGCCCATATACCGTCACTGTATCGTGAAACTTGGAAGGTATTTAATACTTGTTTTGTTAATTAGTTTGTTTGTTTGTTGTTTGTTGCTTTCGTTGTTTCTTTGTTTCTTTGTTTGTTTCTTTGTTTCTTTGAGTGTTTTTGTTTGTTTCTTTCTTTCTTTGCTTCCTTGTTTGCTTGTTTCCTTGTTTGTTTGTTTGTTTGTTTGTTTGTTTGTTTGTTTGTTTGTTTGTTTGTTTGTTTGTTTGTTTGTTTGTTTGTTTGTTTGTTTGTTTGTTTGTTTGTTTGTTTGTTTGTTTGTTTGTTTGTTTGTTTGTTTGTTTGTTTGTTTGTTTGTTTGTTTGTTTGTTTGTTTGTTTGTTTCAATTAAAAACCGTATTTTGTGGCTGGCATGGAGCTGAAAGAGCCAGCAAAGTGTACTTCTTTGAAATAGAACAAGGTTGTATCTTGCCTTCATGGCCGCTTCAACGTTAGCTGACGTAGTCACACTCACTGCACGTCGGCCTGCTGGTACCAATTGACAGTGTTCACATTACAGCGTGATATAAGGCCTAAATTCGAGCCATCTCAGGGCCGCGTCGCCCCCTCCCTCTACTGTGCATCAGCATTGGCGCTAGTGAGCTTCAAACTGGGAAATACGGGACGCCTAACGAAGGAAGCCTCTTGAGACTTATTTGATTGATTGTAGGGTTTAACGCGCCGACGCAACGCAGACGATAAGGCGCGCAGTAGTGGAGGGCTACGGATTAATTTTGACCACCTGGGGATCTTTAACGTGCGCCGAAATCTCGTACACACGGGCGTCGTCGCTTTTCGCCTCCACCAAAAAAGCGGCCGCCATGGCCGGGAATCGAGCCCGCGACCCGGGATGAGCAGCGCACCGCCTTAGCCACTGAGCCACCGCGGCGAGTCTTGAAGGAGACTTAAAAAAAGGGTTCTTCAAGAGAGGCTCCACAAAACGAATTCTGCGAATTTCCCGCGCAATCGGCAGAGGGAAAGTTATAGTGCTTTCGGGCTAAAACAACTCAAAAAAATTTACACAAAAAAAATGGTTCGCCAATGTATGCTTCCGAAACAAGAACACCCGCTTGTTCTTTTTAAATTCGTGGCAATACAATTGTCTAATTCTTTAAATGTTTACAGTGATAAACTTCCGTTGTTATAATGATATAAAATTAGAGTATTCTTGCGTACAAAAGGTCTCTTCCACCGAACAATAAATTCTGCATATTTCAGTGGCGCTGAATGCAAGAACCTACGCTGTCTGTGTGAACTGACTGGCGTGCTTAACTGACAGTTACACCCCACGCCCGGGAAACAAATATTTGATAAACTAGGAAATTGTGAATAACATAAATCGGGATGCCCCCTCTTCAAACTTCAGGCGTAATTTGAGGTGTCCAAAACTTCTAAAGCGCTTTCTCAGAGTATGTTATAACTCGTAATAAATTATTAGAGCTTTAGTTTCCACTATAATGATGCTTTGACTAGCTGGTGTGCTTGGACGTGAGAAATGGTGCGTAATATCGGGACTTCATGGTTTGTGTCAACTTCCTCTAAGTCACAAGGACAAAAATACAATGGAAAAGAGTTTGTCTTAATGTCCTAGCATCTATATAAACAAAGTACCTTCGGTGCCCGAACAAACTCCAATAAAGCTATACAGTGCGGTATAGCCTGTGACGAAACGAAAGGCGCCTTTCGCATTCCTTTCTTGATTCGCATTCCTTTCTCATTGCCTTCTGCAGAAGTGCTAACTTTTTAGGCGTTGTCGTCGACTCTAATTTGAAGATTAATGAGAATGTGATTTCCATTGTTAAAAAGGCGTCCTTCGGCCTCAGCGTTGATTGGCGCACTCCCATACTTTCATGTCCACACCCTTCGCAGCTTATATTTCGCGTTCGTTCACTCTCATTTGAACTTCTGCATGTCATCGTGCGGTATCTCGTACGCCACTCACCGGTCACCACTCATTACATTACAGAAACAAGCCCTTCGCATTACCATCTCTGCTCCCCGTCAATCACCCTCGTTTCCTATATTTCAGAAACTTCAGATTTTGCCTCCAAGTCAAATTTATCGCTACAGTCTTGGTACCCTGTTTTTCAAAATTCCTGATCATAAACTCGCACTAGACATTTTTCCGGCTCGCTTAATTACTAATACATACAGCACGCGTTTTTCGAGCCAAAACAACCTTCTGCTACCTAACGTTCGAACCAATTATGGCAACCACACAATACAATTTTCTGCTATACCACTTTGGAATTCCTTGCCTACCAATATCAAAACAATATCATTCTACAAGTTTAAAACTTTACTTAAAAACTACCTGCTTGAAATCGAATCTTTGCTCTTAGTGTAATATGGTTGCTTAGTTTTTTTCCTGCTCGTATCTTGTTGTTTACATTTCGGTTGACTTTAAATCTGTCGCATATTGTTATGGTTGTATCTATGGTTTTGTGTAGTTTATGATTATCTATATAGTTATATTTAGTGCTATAGTTATGTATATGTTCTTTCGCTATGCCGCTCGTATTCTCTATTTTGTGTACAGTTGAACCTCGATTTAACGAAGTCACGGAGACCCGCGCATTATTTCGTTAAATCGGAACTTAGAAAAATCTAGAGAACGACAAATTTCGTTCGAGAGAAGGACAAATTTATTGCCTAGTGAAAAGGTCGTGATTTTCGTCTGCGCGCGCTTCGTGAACAGCGGGAGCACACACTTGTCGTAGCTGGCCATTGAAGTCACAGCGTCCTCGGAACACTCGTGTGCCCCAGCAAACCACGTCAGATGGTCGACGGCGTCCATCACCTGGCCTAATGTGGGCACAGGAGCGTCAACAGTATTCGGATCGTTCGTATCTTCGCAGTCCACAGGAAAGACTTTGTGCGCAGAAAAGAAGCTGCACTATCTCCTCGTCATCGAGAACTTCTGGTGTGTCAGCGTTCGTGTCTGTTTTGGCGTTCACGAAGTCGTTCAGATTAGTTCAAATCTTAATCGACCAGATTTAGGGGAAATCCCCAAGGTGGAGCAAGTTTCTGTAAAGGAAAGTTTGACATCCACCTAAATGCAGCCAAATCTGTGACCACCTCGTCACGCCTACGGAGCTCTTCGCAACGACTGGTGGATTCCTTTTTCTGCTCGTGTTGCTGCCTTACGGAGCCTGACACCACCTCGGAAGTAGAAATGTGGTGGAGGAGGAGGAGGAGGAGGAGGAGGAGGAGGAGGAGGAGGAGGAGGAGGAGGAGGAGGAGGGGAAGCAGCTTCGGCAGTTTGGTGGCAGTGTAATACCGCTACTACGCTGGCAACACACTGCCAGGCACTCTAGAGGCCGTAAATATGGAAAAACCTCTTTTTCTATGCATTTTTTCCACTGAATGCTTCGTTAAATCGAATTTGGCGGCGAAGTTTGTTTCGTTATTTTGAGTACGTAAAAGCATTAGGCCTATGCGCAACTGCAGGGGGAATCCGAATTTGTTTGTTAAATCGGGAAGTTCGTATAATCGGGTTTCGTAGCATAGATTTTCAACTGTATTTCAATGGAGGTCCCGCGTACGGCCTCTGCCTTGGGACCTTCCTCTGTACTACAACCCAACTGTAAACATGTGTAAATTACTGCAATAAACTTGAACTTGAACTTGAACTTGAGGCTTCCTCTCTCACTCCACGCAGCCCCGCAAGAAGCAGGCGCTTCGGCGGCGGACCGAAGGGCGCCTTCCCCCTTGGAGAACGAGAGGTGGGTGTTCCCGCCCGAGGCAGCGACGCTGCTCGACCGCGCCATGGTGTTCGTGTCCGAAGTGAACTCGATGGGTCGTGAGGCGGCGCAGAAAATCAGGCTTGGCATACAACTGATCGAAGAGGAACTGAAAAACGTCACCGAGTCCATACGCCTGGGATCGTGCGGCTAGTTTCGGCTCGCTTACCTTTTGGATCTAGGAGATTTGAGCGAAAAATTGTGCCATTTAGGCGGATCGAATGTCCAGCTGCGTAGCTCACCGGACTGAAGCAGAGTGCTGTACAGCGAATTTCTCTGCATGAAGCCTTCTTGTAAAATTATGATTAATAATCGCGCGATTCAACAGAATTAATGATTTTACACGCGATTTTTATCGTTCTGCACGATGGCATTTGCAAAAGCCTTTGTACCTCCCTATCTTAATCACCTGCAGAAACTGTCGAAATAGTGCTACTATAAATCCCGTGTTGAATTGTTATAGTTATGTAGTGCTTATAACGTGTAAATTTGACCCTTTTTCAAACAGCGCTATTAAAACAGGCAATAACGGTAATTGCTTTGTGTGGGGGGAGGGAGGGGGCGAAATATTGTGGGGGTATACAGCTGTGACTGCGAATGTATTTTCGGTTTTTGTTTCTTTAATTTTTACAGGCATTCAAGAACTTACAACAGCAATCTGACTGTTTTCTCTCTCGTTGAACTCCGTCTTTGACCTGTGACTCGAATACGTGACATGCTAAGAAGTACCAGTCGACAATAAACGTAACTTTGTTATCCGCGAGTAATCCTAAAGAGCTTGTGAAGGAGTTTCATAGTGGGTCACAGGAACATAACAGATATCTTTATTCAGACATTTTATACCACAGTTCCCATTCAAATCAGCAGCAAAATATTCTACCGTAATTTTTTTTTAATTTCCTCTCATCGAATATATTCCCCAGCAATACGGAAGCGATATTTTTGCTTTGGATTATTTTGCGGCTTCATTCTACAACTGAAAATAATCTCAGCCGTAATTCAGCGCCGCATCTGGTTTTCTCCAAGCCATGCGAGCACCTGCATCCTGCCAGGCTCGCTTCCCCACCATTGCACGTTTTGCCGTTCATATTGCGCCTTTCTAATAAGGGACACAGATCTAATTACCAGGGATGGTCAAAAGCAAAGGGCAAAAATCAGAGCCGTCCTCAGAACGACGCAACGCAGCGAGCTGGGGCAGAAACAAAATCAGGCGCTAGAGAAGCGGGATCCTGTTCGTAATGAGCAAATAGCAGGAACAAAACTACCAAAAAAACAAACGCAGAAACAGGAGCTGGGGTAAAGTGCACCGGAGGTACCTATTGAAGGGAAGCTCATGGGAAACTTCCCATCGGGCTTTCCACTTCTGTCTGAGTCCGACCTCCCTCGCCTCAACTCCTTGCATTTGTAGCGTGTGCTGGCAAAAACAACCGATCCTTCAGAAGGAAACTGGTGAAGTATTGAAGCAAAGAAGCAAAATGAAGCGAAATAAGAAAAGAAAACGAATTCCCGCGATACTTGAAGATCCTTATCCCTGCTCGAGTCTGTTAACTAATCTGCAGCGCCAATAAAAAGCTTAATTAATTACGGCGGAGCGGCAGCGGCAGGGGGGATATTCCTTGCGTCGCGGACGGGCTTAGCCCCAGGCGCGTAGCAGTATCAACAAACACTTGGCGGCTAATCTGCTTAAGCGTTGCCTCTGTGAGCGCTGAAGATCCGCTGCCTTCTGGCCATTCCTTTCGTCGGGCCCTTCAAATCTGATTCAATCCGACGCGTAAGGGCAGCCCTTGCTCTTTGTTCGGCCCGCCGGGTGAAGCGCCCATCAAAGAATCAGGCCGGGCTCAGAAACACTCCCCGTTCCCTCAACTTGGCTCACCTTGCGGGCTTAGAAACAATGTTCGCTAAGACGCGCGAGTGTTGGGAAATCTTGCGACAAATCATCACTCCAAAAAATTGTGGTTGATTCCTCTGTCATACGAATCGGTAAAGCACGAAAGTGAAATGTGCAGCGAAATTTCCAGCTGAGCATGATTTGCCTGTCGGCGGCTGTCTTGTCGGTGTACTTGGCGAGCGACGTCCTGCTGGCGGATCGCTTCGGCAGAGGTGTACTGGCGTCGTTTCCGTGACGGATATGACGCCAGTGAAATCTTGGTGTATGCCGGCATAAAACACTTTCGTGCTAAAATATAAAACCCGAAAACAAACAACCCTAAGTATAACGTACTCGTTAGTTCTAAAGGTTGCTTTCCCGCAAGAAAAACCTGCAAACGAACAACCCTTAGTATAACGTACTCGTTAGTTCTAAAGGTTGCTTCCCCGCAAGAAAAACCCGCAAACGAACAACCCTAAGTATAACGTACTCGTTAGTTTTAAAGGTTGCTTCCCCGCAAGAAGACCCTGTGTGCAGGGGTGCACCCTTTACAGACCGCTTGCTTTGTTGTACTGGCGTCATTTCCGTGAAGGACATGACGTCACTCAAATGTTTGAGTGTCTCGGAATAAAACACTCTCGTGTTAAAAATCATGTACATTTTTTTTTACTTTTCATTCTAGCCACGGTCGGTACAGAGCATAAAATAATACGTCTGTTCATGAGTATCATTTCAGAGCCTTAAGTGACCCCTTCTCGCAATGAAAATATGCGCAGGATGCTTAGTGCCCGTTATTTTGCTGGTATTTGGCGGACGAGTTATGCTTGTCATATAAAAACTAAACTACCACCAACGGTGTTGGCCTAGAGGTGGCTAAACACGAACAATAGGCTTGATTTTGCCCACCATAGGACTTCGTGGCAGAGGCGAAATGTCGGGCTGCTTGCGTACACGACAATCGGCAAAAATTGAAGACGCTTGGGCGACTTAAATTAACCTGCATCCATACATTGTTCGCTCCATAGTCACGGTTTTCATTCGGTGCGTTCAATTTTGATTTTCGTTTCCCGCTGCCAAATTATGCTGTAGCTTCTCACGCAACTACAACGCTCATACATCAGCTTTCACCTCAGTGGAGTGGTCAGCTTCACGGGGCACGTTGCTACGACAATTACCGCAGCCGAGTCGACGAGACCGAGCGCACGCGGTGACCTTTGGTTTAGGACTGCAACCAAAGTTTTTTGATCGCGATAACAGAAAAATCAGAATCCCCTCGATGTAACGATGACGATGGTTGAAGCTCGAAGCTTTCTTGAGGGGCGAAAATCAAATGGCGAAGTGCAAAAGAAAACGCTGCTGCAACCAAGATACAGAGAGAGAGAGAGAGAGAGAATGATTCTGGTGCAAAGTCAAAGAGTCAACTAACGATCAAAGTGCAAACCGCCTGAGGGTGAAAGTCCAAGCGGCAACGGTCAAAGTCCGAACTGCCTGCAAGTCAAAGTCCAAAAACTCAGACGACAGTATACGAGTTCCCCACGAGGCAGCCGAGCGCCCCTCCCCGAACCCATCGTCCACCATGTTGGAATGGCGCAATGGCAATACGATAGACGTCGGCTTCAGTCCGAGCTTCAATTCAGACCGCGGGAGGCGTTTTTTCTTCTGGCTTTTTTCTGGCTTCATCGTTCGCATCATTATGGGCCCTCCCATTGGGTAAAGTTGGCGTTCCTACAGTGCGCTTTGGTTACGACACCGCCATCAGTGAGACCAAAAAAGCGACGACGTAGGACACGTCCGAAGTGCGCGTGCGCACTTTACTGCAGGCAAATAAACGTTTTCTCTATCCAATTCAATATGAAGTTACAACACTCCGATGCGCTAAGGAACGAGCCTCTTAAATTGGGGAGCAAACCCAGGTGGAAGACAGCCTAACTCCAGAGAAAGAAGGGGAGTTAGGCCTGGCATGTAATGCGGAGAAGCGACAATATCCGGTGCACCGTCAGGACATGCGGAATGATTACCGAGAGACGGTAGTAGGGGAAAACAGATTTGTTTCAGGAATGGAAGAAAAAAATTATTGGCAGGGAATGGCCTGGTTCAGCGCAAGATAGGGGCAAAGCAGTGTGAGATGATTCGTGTTGCAGTGGATGACGATGCGGACGACGATGCTGACGACGATGACGATGGATACGTCTCGTATAAGTGGACGCATAAAGGTGGTTGTAGCACACATCTAACGTAGTCAAAATTTCATTGATACCACCGGTGGCAGGTGTATCCCACCAAAAATGTGCGCTTAGGTCATATCTACATTCATCAACGCTTAGGGCGGGGCCGCACGAAGGTCCAACGAAAAGGCATGTGCCTGGTACGCCCTCAGTAACCTGCATGTTGACCTCGAGCAAATGTTTTTGTGTTCGCCGTCATCTCCCCATTCATAAACTGAGGGGACGTTTTTGCAAGAAGACAGAACAGTGCTGTTCCTATTTATTGCAGACCGCGCTCCCTAACAGTGTTTCATAATAAGGTCAAAGGTGCAGACTGTTATGCGGTGGATCATTTTTTTTATATTTTGCTTACAATTCACTCCGCGTTAAGGTTTCCGGCTCCATCATTACGGTGAGGCAGGTGCGTCTTTTGAAAGAGTGTATCTCAAGGCTTCTTCCCGTTGCTAGCGTTCTTTCAATTTTTTTTGTCTTCTTTAACAGCTGTTTTCTGCGATTACTTTAGAGCTACACGCGTAGGAGAAGCTACCAAATCTTGCCACATTCTCATCCTCCGCAATAGGGCCCACCGTCGCACCCCCAACACCCCAAACCCGACCCCATGCAACTCCCGACATCCTCCGCGTTCTCCCTTTCCTCCGAAGCCTTATTCACGAACCTCTATGCACGGGCGTGTTTGGGCGTGTATGCATTTTCTTTACCTTCAAAGGCAGCCGCGTTTGCGGCCCGTTGTTCCGTCGGCGCTCAATTTCTGTAATCTTATTCCGCGCCTGGGCCGCCGCTCGCTTCCCGGGGCCCGCCACAGCGCGCGTCGAGATTTCGTGGAGCGCGCAAGAAAAATGGAATGCGGCGCGATTTATTACTCCGCGGCGAGCGCGCAATGACCCTTCGACGAGGACGTAGTACGCGTGGGACGACCAGGCCCATCGGCGCGAGCACGCCCATGGCCCGCCGCCGTTTTTCTTTCAACCCGGCACCCTGCGCGCTTTATTAGTTTCCAGAACTTTCACCCCCCCCCCCCCCCTCCGTAGCTTGCTCTTTCTGCTCCCTTTCTTTTTTCCAATCTCTCCCCTTTGTGAAGGGACGGCGCGGTTTTGCCTTTTTGTGGCACCGAAGAGGTGGGAAAAGCGATGGGGTATTCGGTCGCAGATTGTCCCGTAAGCGTCGACGGCGGTCAGCGGTGGTCGCTCTTGCGAAAGATAAAAAAAGGAAGAAGAAATGAGTCGCGCCACACGGGCTGCGCGCGATCGCGTTAACGGAGGCGTAAAATGGCTCCCGCCAGCAGGCCATTCCGGCCGAAAAGGCCGAGGTGGCGATATGGCTTGCTCGATTTCTCGCGCGCAAGACCTTTGCCTCGCTGCTCGTTCCCGTTCTCCCGTCGTCCCCACCGCGAGCCTTCTATTATTCACACAAGCGCGTTTAACTCCTGCTTTGCACCACCGTTTTTCTTATAACCCCCCTCCCCTGTTTTTACCCTTCTATACGCGATTTTGTTTGGGATGCAAATGCCTGTGTCAAGACCCAGCGTTAGTGAACGTATAATATTCTTGCGTAAGTGTCTTGCGGGTCAAATCAGGGCGTTTTAAAAAACGAGGAGCGAGAGCTTAATTGTGCTCACACACGCTACGTGTGGCCACTTGCCTAATATGTGGTGTCAAAGAGTACAAAACACGTCGTTTGTTGTGGGAACGGCGGTGATACTGTAGCCATGCAGGCTAAATATTTGCAAAAATGAGGCCTTCGAAGCTGAATCTGTGTGCTATTCTGTGTTAGGGAACATTGAAGCGGATACCTTTTCTAAGCTGGGTCATTATGAAAGGCCCAAGAAATTTACGCCAGCTCTTTGCCGTCTTATCCAAATTTTAGTATGCCGGATATTCGGGATTTCTTATTATTTTTAGTGTGTGCGAGGGCTATGAGGTTGACCACAAGAAATCTGTGCGAGTGTCTGAAGCTTTTTTCAAAGCGTTTGAATCTTCAAAACAGCGAGAACATGGAGGAAAAAAGTTCAGGAGAGACCCCAAGTACATTGCAGAAAGTACATTGCAAAAAGTGTTGTGGTGGCAGTTAACGTCATTTTTGGCGGCCTCTGCCTCCAAGGATAGACTTCTTGTAGACTTCGCGACTACGGTAGACTTCTTGTAGACTTCGCGACATCCTCCGGTTTCTTAGGCGTTCGCGCCCACGCGTTCGAAGAAAATTAGCGGCGGAAAGGGCGAGTACGGCTGTTTGTCTGTACGTCCAGTGCGTTCTTTTCAGTTTATTTTTGTATTATACCCTGCTCAATCCGACAAATGATGTTCAGTCAACTAACCCAACACCAAGCGTTACTAGTACGGCTGGTTTCGACATATTTCGCCGGGTATTGCGATTTATTCGGCGTTCACGTGCCTCTGAGTGACTGATCAGCTGCTATTAAAACGGAAGTAGTGGCAGAGAAGGCGAGATGCAGAGAGGAGGAAAAGAAATTATGGTGAAGGGAACGAGCGCGACGAAAGGAACAACAGTACAGCGCGAGCGCCGAGAGGAACAGAACGAGCGATGGCCGAGTAGAGAAGAAACGGGACGGGTAATATCCTGCGCCGCGCCTGCGCAGTAAGGGAGCAGGGTGAAGTTGTGGAGATGTGGAGATGTTGAGCCGAGGCGGGCTCAGCTGCTGCTGCAACTACAGCTCCACAGCCGCAACTCCTCGTTCGGCTGATTGGCTGCAGATGTACCACGTCATTTTCTTCTGCCACAATCGCGCTTTGCTTCCCTTCCCCTCTGCCCTGATCCGTGCACCCTTCCTCCGTTCTGTTCATGGAATGATGCCATCACATTTTTTGCTCTCATTTCCATTCTGTTGCTAATGCAATAAAACAAACAGAAGCAGTCCCGACCTGCCGCATGAGCCGCAAAGTCCTTGGTGGTAGTGGTGCACACCTCTTCCGACAATGACTGCGTCACGCCGCTGGGCTACTCTCACGCTACTTTACTGAAAGAACGAAGAAAACGTGGCGCAAACAAAGGAGAGAAGATACTACAGATACATGCGCCACTTCGTATCTTCTCTCCTTCGTCCACGTCTAGTTTGTGCCACGTTTTCTTCGTTCTTTCAGTAAAGTAGCGTACCAGCTCAGCAACATGTTTTGTTAAACTTTACTGAAGTACGTGTATTTAGCAAGAACTGGATTAATGGTCCGCTTTCTCTCCAATTAACAAATGAACTGTGCGTGTGCGTGTGCGTGTGTGTTATTCTTATCATTTCGTCCTTAGTTTTGCATATGCAGTGTTGAGTCTTTAGCATTGTATTTATTGTACATATATGTAATTATTAGTCTTATATTTAAGTATATGTGCATGCGCTCCCTCTCTTCTTTTCCTGTCTGCCTGTATTCCCCATTCTCCACACCCCCCCACCAGCTGGCGTTCCGGTGTCAACCCCTAGGTGAGACAAACTACACCTGCTGGTGGTCTTTCCTTTCCAAGCCAACAATAAATTCATTCATTCATTCATTCATTCATTCATTCATTCATTCATTCATTCATTCATTCATTCATTCATTCATGAAATAGGAGCAGTAGTCTTATTGCATGTGCGTGCATAAGCGTTGCACCTCAACACTTTGTATATTTTTGCCCCTTTAAAGCGTCGACCACCACGTTGCCACTTTTTATGCGTTAAAACAAGCTTCTATGGAGGGGAAGGGGGGGGAGGGTAAGCAGGAGGAAAGTAAGGACTTTCCTTACAATTTCCACTCAACGTAGCGAAGAACACCTGCGCTCAAAGGTGAGTCACTTATATCAGGGGGCCCGGGTCAGCTTAATGACGCTCGGGTTTTTTAACAAGCCCCTTGCGCCGAAGCGAAAGCTCGTAAAAGGGGGGTGCCATTGAAACCAGAAAAATGTACCCAAGACATGAGCCTTGATGACATGCTTGCTATCAGGCCATATCCGGAATTTTTATATTCATGAGACTGGAAAGAGAGATACGGGAATACAAAAATACTGTAGGTAAAAGAAGGAGGAGGAGGGATACTCGGAAGTTGCCCGGGCCAACTACCAAGAAATGCGAATTTGTTTAGCCGGCTACGACCTCGAAGGCCCGTAGCAGCAAGTACCGTAGCTGAGTGCAGCGCACTACCTTCACGCGATCGCTAGTATTAGCCTTCTTGATCTTATTCTTTTTGATCTTCTTTCAGTTTGATTGCACGGCGCCTGTCGCTAACGTTCGCGTGGTACTTGTACTATCCGAGCAGATGATGGGGCAACGTTGATGGGGCATACAGCAATAGGCAGTCATTGAATTAATTAACCAGTACTTCTCCATGTGGAAGAGACGTTAAAGGGACCCTGCAACATTTTCTTCAACTTGTTTTGAAATCTTAAATGCTTGCATAACGTAGTCACCCAACACACCCAGTACTTAGATTAGGGGTCGCAAAGTACCTTAACCAAAAATTATTTCTCTATGCCCATCAGATAACTTGGAAATTCCCTAAAAAAATTTCTATTTTTCCCGGTCTTGTCGTTCTTCGACGGCACGAATTACGTCACTGAGGCCATGTAGCGGCTGTTGGCCGGTTGTCCTTCAATTGCAGCAATGAACGCTTTTCAAACGAAGCAGAAACAAAACTTCTAGTGCGACGAGCTAATCACGCAGTGCCGCTCCGTGCTGGCGATAACTGTAGCTTTTACAGTGCTTCCAGACGCGAAGGAAAGAGTGGAAGCGTTTATCAAAAGTGTTGCAGGTTCCCTTTAAACAGCGCGAAATAAACATTTTCGCTGTTTTTTTTACGGCAATGTCCCGATGCAGCAGCTTGAGAACTGACCTCAAGGTGAAACGTTAGGCCTAAGGTATGGCGCATATTGTGCAGTTACCGCTGTTATTCCAGCAATATTATACATTCCCACAGAGTACCACACGCCTGCAGTGGTGTATTGTCTAACATTTCATGACAAGAAATGTACGGTGATTTCATCCGATATTTCGGGATTGGAAATTCAAGCCACCTGTCGTATTTTTAACTCAATTACGGGGTGTTTTTGAATTTGGCTTTATTTCTGCCCTGTAGTTTTCCCGGGGGTTTAATTACGAAGTGCTACTAGCTCCCAACTTCTCCCGCTATGAGTTCAATAAACGTGGCCGATTCGTACCCCTCGAAAACCTTCTGTTCACCCATGCGAGCTACGTAGCTGAGAACTTGGAAGCGCGGAGCCATAAAGGCCGTACACAGCGAAACGACCCAACGCCGTCTCGGGCATCCCAGACAGCCCATTCGGGCGACCCGAATGCGCCCCCCGAGACGTCTTATAGACAGCAGCGTGAAGGCTGCAGAATGGCGCCCGCAAAAGAGGCGCGCATATGCGGGAATGTGCGATCACTCCGCACAAACAAAGATGCAGGGGTTCCTTTCTCCTTTCGGAATGGGCTCGTTTGCATAGACCTTCGGGCTCCGCAGAGGCACAATCGCACGGAACAAAGTAGCTCGCAAAAAAACTTGCCCCCTTTTGCGCCTAGCCTGTTTCTTTGTAACGGCGGCAACGCTTCCGGCTCAATGGTACTTTCGAAATATATCTGCAGCTGGCCCGTTGCTGGTGGAAAGGTTCAAGTGACTGAAGTGAAATGCCATCTAAACTATCCCTCCTGTCCTTGGTCGCGCTCCAAGCGGTGATATCGGTCAGAAAACGGCTGCCTTTATGCAGACAAACACGAATACTGATCTGGTCTTCAACTCACTCACTACAAGGTGGTTTCTAATTTCGATAGCCTTTACAACCCCTGATTTCACGTCCGCGCATATTGTTTGTAACTTGGCGCCACCCTCCACTCACTTTTGCCCTTTTCGCATCGATGGTGTCGTCCTGGAGATTTCATACAGTACGTGTAGGTGAGGAAAAACAATTGTGGGAGAATGGGACAAAGAGTTCTGCTGCAAGCGGTTCCTTTTCCGGCCGCGTAGGCCCTTCCGCAACAATCACGCGTATAAAAGCTACGGCATTGAGAGCACCCTTCGTGCTATTACCTAGGCAGCAGCGGCCAAGCCAACTTTGCCGTCTTGTCCTGCCCGCTTTCAAGAACTGCTGCCGAGCAGACTGCGGTAGCACGTCGTGCATAAAGTTTAGTTTTTTAACACAACCATGGCCACAAGGCCCCTGGTTAAGAAAAGGAGACTGCCGCTTACTTTAGATCGTTCTTAATCTATTGTGCTTCCGATAGTGCAGCGTTTTCATAAAACAACCATGCTGTTGGCCGTCGTATTACAACACGCAGCATCCTCCACCCCTTTCTTTTTCGGTCGGGCAATGTGGCACGTATGGCTGGATAAGCGTTAACCGTATGAATCCCATCCTCCTGATGAAAGCATTACTGTGTAGCAAGGTCTCCTAGATTTTTCTAAGAATAGAATAGAAGTTTATTTCCTGTTCTTTACGAGACAAGACGGGGCGAGAGAAAACTGCTGTGGACAGTAGGACGAACCCTCGCCCCGTACGTATGTATGCCGCTATTATGCGAGAAGTACCGGTTTGCGTGTGTACTGGCCCAGTTCTCTCTCTCTATCTTTCTCTCTCTCCGAGGGGAGAACCTTCTGATACACCTCCCCCCCCCCCTTTTTTTTTTTGGTCATGGGCATTGTTTCGGTATGTTGGTGGAGTCCTTGTGTCGTAACTTCACGCGTGGACGCATATTCTGTTCCACTGCAAATATACAGCGCATGGTTATGCGCCAGTCTCTGCTTCGCCATCTTAATCAGAGAAGACAAATCAGAAGAAAGCGAGCTATTTCGTACTTACGCCGAGGGATCCCGTTTCGAACCAACCTTCACTCACAAGAACCCAAGAAATTTTTATTAAAACATTTTATGCAGGTGCATCATTTACATCAGAAACAATCTGCAAATGGCACTAACCCCGCATCAACCCGAAATGCCCATACTACCAGCAGGCCGTCAATGCTGATTTACACCACCTTGTCTGGAAATTTATTTAGTATTCATTTATTTATTTTTACATACTGCAGACCACTTACATACATACCCTTTTTACATACTGCAGACCACTTACATACCACTTACACTTTTACATACCGCAGGAGTGGGTAGGTAGGTGAAATGCAAAAACACTCTTCTGCGCAGAATATCAAGCAGATAATTGCCAATACAGTGAAACTCACGTATGTTTCGCGAGGTTTAGACATAACAGGTAATCCTAAATACAGCAAAAACAATGAAACTATGCAAAAATTTCTACAACACAGTCCATTCAAATTATACGAAAAATTTTCTAAAGGCAATGACCTGGTAGTAAATTCTATTTTTCAATGGTTCATGAGAAGAAGCTGTACTGAAATAGATTAGTACGTGGATAAAAAAGGTTCAAGGCTAAGTTTGTGGCTATTTCTAGTGGATCTCGGTTTGTCAGGCGACAAATAGTTGCTCTCTGACGAGTAGAGTGGAGTATTCGTAAGAATATGCCAAAGTTTGAGGCATTCGTGATCACGGCGCTCGGACAATGGTTGTAATTCTAATGTAGCCAGGTGGGATGACGGTGAAAAGCTTCACTCAAAACATCAGGAAATAAAACGGATTGATTTATTTTGAACCGATTCAGGCGTGTTAATTTTAGATAGTTTACAAGTGTTCCAAAGTACAGGTGTATGCTATGATGGTACGGATGAGCGATTTATATGTCATCACTTTTGTCTCGAGTGGAGCTTCTCGCAATGTACGATTTAAGCAGCCAAATTCTTTTTTGTGCTTTATTGCATGTATATTCAATATTCTTCGACCATGACAAGGTAGGCGTGAAGATGACGCCCATTTACTTATATTAAAACACCCGCTGTAGGAAAGAGCCGTTAAATGCATAATTAAACAAAGTGACTGTTTCTGTAAAATTAATATTCATTTGCCATTTGTCGCACCACTTGCAAAATTGTGCAAAAAAATCATTTAGCAAAATATGGTCCTCATTCATGTTAATTACGTTGTATAATACACAATCGTCAGCGTGATGATGAACACGTATGCCCCAAATTCTCTGGATACCGGACTTTCATCTCCTATCACCCAGATCCCGCAACCAATATCAATCCCCTTACATTAGATGAACACACCACCAACCCGACTATACAGTTCGCCACTAAGAGCGGCCTAACTAATTATATAGCGATGGCCTACACCAGTGAATAGACCATTCAGTGCTTACCCCCCCCCCCCCCCTGTAAAAATTTCGTGCTGACTCTAGACAACCCGAACTCATGACCTACGAACCCTGTTGATCAATGAATCCCTTCCCCCGGTCCCAACTCCCCAGGTGGCCTCCGGCCTTCCCTTTTTGAAAACAGGATTTCAGCAACGTGATATTGCAGCTGAACGGTCACCCAGAAAGACTGAGATGCAACAGAAGCACCCCCGAAGAAACCGTGAATCTATCAATACCAAAGTCGTCGCAAGACGCCAAGCCGAACCTGCTCGCCAACATAATACAGCAACACCAACGGATCAGAGTGAATGAGGAAAGAAATAAAACAGTCACTTATAATGCACAGAATTGGGCTGTCCTTAAGTAGGATTAAAATAAGGTCATCAGACAACAATAACAAACCATCGGACACGAAAAATATAATGGTTAGGTGAAAATTGCGGCCGAAATGAAAAGTGCGCCCACGCGAAATACGAGTTTCCTTCGTGGACCGGCCCTCTCATTTTTTAGCACGAACGAGGCTTATGCTATTCCGGAATTCAAGAGGATTTCACCGACGTCATATCCGTCACGGAAGTGACGCCAGTACAACTAAGCAAGCCACCTGTAAAGGGTGCACCCCTGCACACAGCGTCTTCTTGCGGGGAAGCAACCTTTTGTACTAAAGAGTACGTTATACTTGGGGTGGTCGTTTTCGGGTTTTGTATTTTAACTCGAAAGTGTTTTATGCCGGGATACACCAAGATTTCTCTGGCGTCATATTCATCACGGAAATGAAGCCAGCACACTTTTCTCGAAGCGACCCGTCAGACGGACGTCGCTCGCCAAGCACACCGACAAGACAGCCGCCGACACGCAAATCATGCTCAGCCGGAGTTTTCGCTACACATTTCACTTTCGTGTTTTACCGATTCCTATGACAGAGGCATCAACCACAGTTTTTTTTTTTTTGACACCTGGTGACCCTTCAGATCTCTCCATCAACCACAAGTCTCAGTTTTGTCAAGGGCAGGGAGCACTGAAAGGTTTTAGCGCACAGTCGTTGACGGCGCCTTTTGCCGAAACAGATCTAAGCTACAAAACCTCCAAATTTCCGGATGAAATGCACAATATCGTACGCTGTATAAATTTTTGATAAACACATTGGTCAAGCGGAAAGAAGAAAAAACTAAATATAGCCACGACTGAAACTAGCGTCACCAGTATGCTAGCCTGATGCGACACCTGATGCTGAAAAAAGTTTGCATGTGTTCAGAGAACGCTCGTACATGGAGTGCGCACACATCCACCCAAATCAAGGTAATATATATTATATGTAATAAATTTGGGTATTCACTCAAGAAGAGCTAACTGCTTCTCTCGAAGGTGTGCTGGACAAGTCACTATCCCGTCCTTCCACTTGTTTATTGGAACGCCTCCAGCGCCATTGGTCATGTGGCCTTCTTTGTGATGACGTCGTTACACGCATACGAAGCCACCTCGGAGTGTAGTGATTATAATAGACGACGCGGTAAAACCTGACACATCTTTTACGCAATTCTAAGGTGAATGCAGTCAAAGCTATGCACCACTGCAGACATTTAGCCCCCACTGCAATAGTTATGCCATACCAAATCTCTTCCACTTAATTTGGATCTGTCCCATATTCGCCCGTAACCGCCGTCAACTGTCCTGCACCCACGACTGAACTGGAGCACGTTAGCCGTGTCCGTGAAGACCCCGCTACTCTAGAAATAATTACCCAGTACGCGCTTGAAAACGGTCTGTACAAGATGGTGTAGCGGTCTCACAGACTTTCCCGGACTGGCCATACACACCCACGACCAATGTCAACAGTGCAAACTGTGCATTTTGGTGCCACTGATAGAGTGAAATGTGCATCTTGTGAATAGGACCTTAAACTTAGAAATCCCCCCCCGCCCCCCCTCCCTTCCGCCATCCTCACTTCCCCACAGGGCCTCATGGCCCTTCGTCCTTAATAAAGTGTTTCACTCACTCACTCATTTAGCTTCTCTGCCAAGCTCGTGCGCCAACGGAGACGACGACGACGTGAATAATGGTTATTGTCCTGGCTGCGGGCAGCCCGCGGTTCAAGACGACGACGATTACTGTGGCGTATATCACATCATTTAATGTGATGGTATTCGCATCAAATTTTAGTGGCCGTTTTTTTTTCTTAGCAACACTGACAACCGCCATAGCAGTGTCGACCGTGTCTGTCTATGCGTCCGCATCTCGTAGTAAAAAGAACTGGCTCGGTGGCCGTGTCTGCGTCGTTACCACCCGATTCTCGACTGTGGCGTCAAGGAAACATATATGAATAACAGTAGTGACCTTGTGTCGTGGTGCTCTACTTTCCCTAGATAACTACACATCACCACTGGAAAATGGTGCCGCGGTTGCGAAAGGAAGCGGAACGACGCACGAAATGCCTACGTACAATGCAGTTGCCTGCGAACACGGGGATCAAAACGTGTGCGCCCCCACCTTGCCCACGGGGTAGTCTTTCAGTACAAAAGCCAAATAATGCTTCCGAAGAAACTGTGAATGTTCACGCGCACGGTGGTTGAGATACAAGGGCGGCGTAGCAGTGCGCGCATTGTTAGCGGGGAGACTAGCGACATCTATCGACAAGCGGCCGAAAGAGAAAGCGCTCGCCGATAGGAGAGCAATCAGTGGCCGGTACCAAAACACGGCAGCTGGCAATCAGCTGTGCTGTGCCGACGACTTCCCTCGTGTCTTACGACAGGTAGGCTGTAGTAATGCTTTGTAGGTCGCTGGGACGGCCTCACGCGTGCGCCGCCATGCCCGAGCCCGCGCGTCCACGGTTCTAAGGGGACACACATGGTTGCCGGCATGCGCGCCACGCTAGTGAATACAACATATTGTCTCTTGGGAAACGACATCTTGCGTCAACAAAGATGGCAAGGGCGATTTTCGTTTGATGACATCCACTGGCAAATCCCCCTTGTGGGTACGTGTGATACTCATCGAGAGCACCGTTACCGTCATCATCACCAATAACTATGCCATCTTAGGGGGTAGTGGCTACGCACTGCCTATTCTGTGGCCCAGGCCACTGAATAATGTTTAGCTTTATTCTGTGGACCAGACTACAGGGTTCTGTTCTGTTCTTAGGTACTGTAGACGCGAGGCCGACGCGACAATATTTCCGCGAAACTGTTTCTAAGTTCATTGAAATTCAGAGAGCGAAGTTTTCTGTTCCTGAGTGGTTTCCAAGGGTGGAACCCCTCGCCATGCTTAGGGAATTTTAAATGACAACGCCAGTCCACCATGGCATGGCGGCCTTTTTGCAGATTGTGTGTTTTCTGTAGTACCTTTATGTTGTGTTGCACTGTCGAAGACCGGCAATAAAGAAAGAAAAAAGAAAGAGCATCCGTGGCGCAGGGGAGTCTTGGGTTTTGGTGCTAACGGCCTGGGTTCGAGCCTCAGCAGTTCCTCAGATTTTTTTTCAGCTGTGAATTTTTTAAGTGCGAATGCACTTTTTAAGCGAGCCTGAAGCGTCCGCCGCCGTCCGCATTCCGCCGCCGTCCGCATAGCAACAGCTGCGGGTGCGCGCGCTCCTCGTCTTCCTTGGCAACGGGGGGAGATGGGCGCGCGCTGCCTGGCCGCTGACATGGCACATACCCACGTGGGGGATTGGCCAGGAATCTCCTTGTCTTCCTTGGCAACGGGGGGAGATGGGCGCGCGCTGCCTGGCCGCTGACATAGCACATACCCACGTGGGGGATTGGCCAGGAATCGGGCGTGAGAAGGGCTAATGCACCCGCTTAAAGGAGTACTGACACGAAATTTCAAAGCTGAGATCCGCTCTAGCAATGAAGTACAACGACAACACAAATAGGTGTCTGTGAATAAATGCATCTTTCTTTCTTTGTAGTTGTGTGTGTGTGTGTGATCTCTCTTTCGCGAACATTACCGAACCGCGCAAATTCAACTCCTGCATTCGCACTTTCACATTTTTCCCCTCGGGTAAATGCGGGGAATTTTTTGCTGTAAGCTGTTCTCTTAAGTACGCACACTTTATGCAAGTGGGAATTGGCTCATTTAGGTCTCTTTAGACGAATAGGATCATCTATACCGGTGTACAATCCACAGAATAAATCTGAACGTTACGCTGTGGTCTGGTCCATAGAATAATTATGCGCATTATCCTATGTTTGTCATTATTATCATCAGCAGAAGCAGCCTATTCCACAGAATAGGCACTGCCTAGTGGCTATAAGTAAGGCACGATGTGCTAAACTAAACCGCGGCCTCCGTGTGCACGCGAGCACGAGAAGTCTTTAAAATCGCATCTGCCGTGTGAAGCCTGTAAATAAAAGTCATTTAGCGAAAGAATGCTGCGCGAGTGACGTGCATTGCTTAAAACGGCCGCCAGTGCTGGCGTCAGGAACGTTCGAAGCGCATCGCCTGCTACCGTTTTTTTTTTTTTTCGGCCGTTGGCCGTCTACCCAGCACTGCGACTACTTCGGAACTACCTATAGCGGCTGTATCAGTGAGCATGGTCGGCACAGTGGATGCTGTATGGGTCATAGGAGAGTGCAATACTGCTCAGGATACACAGAGGACGATACTTTAGAGAGGAAGGTAGCGTTTGTATTGTCAGGTTCGGGCTTAAGTGGCCTTAATGTGCAGACTATTGCCTCTATCACTTTTATCGCCTCGAACGGTACAAGTACTTCTACCGATATCGTTGCTTGGCATCGCGCTCGTCGGACTTAAGAACACCGTAAACGACATCAAGCTCGTAAGCATTCGTTGACTCGGAGAAGGCGAAACTAACTAAAGAAGAGGAGGAATAAACGTTTATTGTGCACACCACGATGTGCTCAGCCTCCCAAGTCCAGGAGGCCGCGAGTCCGAGCTGCGTCCAGAGCTCGTTGCACCAGGGCTTGCTGTCGCTCTGGTGCTGAGCTGGTCAGCTCGGACTCCCACTGCTCAGAGTTGGGGGATGGGATGGGGTTAGGGTGGTGAGGACAAGAGAAAACAAGGTGGTAAGTCGTGAGAGGTATGTGACAGTGCGGGCAGTTGTAGGGGAAAAGGGACGGCGAGATGTGGTGTAGGATGGGGTGATTATAGAAGGTTTCAGTTTGCAGGCGGCGATAAAGGGTGGCGTGGTGTGTTGGGAGGGAGGGGTGGGGCGGGGGGTATACTCTTCGTGTGTGCCTGTAGTGGGACAGTATGGCACTGAAGGTGGAATCAAGGGCAGGGAGCGTGTCTTCAGTGGTGGCAGGGTAGCACCCAGTGTCGGTCCTTGAAGTTGGGAGTGCCCGGTAGTGCAGATCGCGGGCTGCGGCATGAGCCGCTTCATTCCCAACCAGGCCGGCATGGCCAGGAGTCCATACAATGGTCACTTCTAGGTCCGGAGGTAGGCAGCGTAGCATGGGTAAGGCTTGCTGTGGGGCGAGACCGGCCTGGTAAAGGCGGCAGGCTTGCTGTGAATCGCTAATGATGGTGAGATAAGGCTGATTTCGATGTGTAGTAATGGCATGGGCGATGGCCAGGGCTTCGGCTTCGGGTGTAGGCATATTTCGGTAAGTTGCCGCAGTAAGGGTGTGGCCAGAAGTATCCAGGGTGACAAGCGTAACCGGAGAACTGGGGGAGGGAGAAGACAAAAAAAAATAATATAACCAAGACTAACCAAGCGGGACTCCTCCTGGTAGGACACTAACATTTGCATTTATCTTGGTAAATAGTTAAACTCTAAATTTTTTTGAGCAAGCAGTTGCGCAGTTATGGGGGAAGAGGGGTGGGGAGAAGCGTGTGACCTTCCTCTTACTGCCTACCCCCTAGTCGTCTTCTGCCCGCATCACCCAACCCCCCTTCACTCCCCCACCCTTGAGCAGTGGGAGTCCGCTCTGACCAGCTCGGCACCGGAGCAGCAACTCGCCCTGGTGAAACGAGCTCTGGAATCGGCGCGGGCTCGCGGCCTCCCTGACATGGGAGGCTGACCACTTGCCCTTCCCTTTCCCCTCAAGCTCAAATAAATGTTTTTGCCACGAAGCAGTTGCGCAAACTTTCCCAGGCAATGGTCAAGCAGGCAACAGTGAAATGTGCAACAAAACTTGACATGCGCTTAGCATGTGCTCTGGGCCTTAATATAAGTACGTTTGTTATAAAAAACGTGCAGTTCCATTTCGCAAACCATAAAACGTTAAGAAACCAAGAAAACACACACGAGATATAGGGCTCCACAATATGACGCTATGCAACTCTGCCCACTTTTTATAAAGAGCTACGTCTTATGCTTGCGTCGCTAATTCAGACATAAATGCGCAGCAGATCCAGCAAGCATTTCCGAAACCATAGCGCAGCCCTTTGTTTCGCTTCCGGGGCACATCGTCCACTGGCACACAGGAGTCGGAACGATTACTGGCGTTCGCCAACAAGCCGAAACCCAAGAACGTCGCTAAAGACCCAAGGAATTAAGTAGGAAGCAGGCGCCAAATTAACGGTTTATGCACTTATTCAGCCCCCAAAGCAAGAGCAGCACTACACTTTTAATCGCCTTCATCTGTTATATCAAAACGTTTCCAGTAATTTTGGTTATCAACGCACTGCACAATTGCCACATGGCGTGAATAGGCGTGCTGCCGTGTGCATTGCATACGCTTTGCATCTCGCGTCAACAAGGGACACCTCAGAATAAAACAGAAAACTATAACTTCTAGCAACCTAAACACGTTACATCTTGTTAAATATCATCTGCCAATGGAGGTTCCAAAATAAGGGCTCACAACGACAAGTAAAACGGCTGATTTTGACTATAGACGACAGGCAACAAACTCGCTACGCGAATGAAAAGTTGAAGTTAATAATGCAAACTTGGCACAAAATCAGAAATTAACGCGGCGCTGCAGGCGTAACGTGTTCCACGCAAAATCAACGGCCGCGGTCCAGGGCTCTATAGGTGACCATTTCGAATACGGCCTTTGTAAGTGGGAACCGCTGGCCGGATGCCCTCCGGCACAGTCCAGTGACGTCGTCCCACTCGGGGTCTGCGACGCCCACACAGCGCGTGATAGCTTTCGTGCTGTTAGTCAACTCGCCAACCAAGGCGCGGATTGTGTCGGGGCTGTGCGTCGCCGTCCAAAATATTCCGGAGTGGGCCACCAGGGCGTACGGTACGGCGCTAGTCCCCGCCCAGGCCCTGTTGCACACGTCGTCCAGAGACACCCACCCATTCGCGACACTGCCTCCTGTCCAGGGTCCGACGGCTGGAGCGCCGACACTGGCGTTGTTCGGGTCGGCCAGTATGAGCGCCGTGCCCACCAGCGACACCAGAAAGCACGCGTTCCACAACGCGCCGGCTCCGCGAGCAAGGCGTAGTACGTTTACGTCGCGCCTTAGGGCCACCAGTGAGTCGACGACGGGCTGGTTGTATGCGATGAACGTCTTCGAGAATAGACGTCTTTGGTCTTCCAGCGAGTTTAATGCGGGAGGTTTGACGATCACCACGCTGTCGTCGAGAGCCCCGAGAAGGCGCGCGAACTCTCCGGAGCCGCTGGAAACAGGCACGTCTACCAGTAGGGCCAGTTCCAGGCCGGCTTCGTTCAGCACCTGTTTCATGATCTTCATAAGCGCCTCGAGCCGGTCCACGTCGTAAGGGTCGGGACGAGGACGACGATCTGCTTTCCACGGGAAGGCGAGCGCGTCATAGTTGTACGCCTTCATCCAACCGACCACGTGTAACAGGAGCCCTCGCTGCGTTTCTGGCCTAAAATTGACGAGGCTTCTGAGGGCTTCGGCGCCGCTGGATTCGACAAACAACCACAGCTTCGCGTACTGGTTGTTCCTCTTTACCGCGGAGAAAGCGCGAAATTGCACAGAGCTGGGCTCTTTGACCGTGCCGTACGTCAGCGCCGCGCAGCAGTACGCAGCGTCCGTGCAGAGGTGGTAGGGGAAGAGGGGCAAGTCGTACGTTACTCCGCGCCGCGACTTGCCCAGGCTGGCCTCATTGAACACGCAGAACGACCTCGCGCCCGTGAAGTAGGCATCGCGCGGGTAAACCTCATAGCTGGCCGCGGGCTCTACCTTAACACTCACATGGGACGTGCTTGCGTTCAGCATTTCGTTGCGTTGCCGCCAGGCATCGATGTACTGGCGCCTCCAGCCGTCCCCGTCCTCGATAAGGGCGTCGGTATTGTTCAGAAGGTAAGAGCTAATCCAGAGCATGCTGCTGATGGAGGCAAAGAGGACTGCGATGGTGGCGAAGCACACGAAGAAAGCGGGGCTCTGTGTCAGCGTGTGGCATCTTGCAGCAGCTTGTCGAACCGTACGGTTGTCACGAACACCGGTATGCTGGGCACTAGACTGATCTGCAGGACCCTCGGCTACGTCACGGTGCAGCTGAGCCAAGGAACTGCCGTCGCTTCGCGGTTCGGCCAGCCAGTTGCCGGGCTCGGCAACGTCTTCTGATGCCTTAACAATCCCCGTCTCCGCACTCGCACTGTGATACATCCCGTTTCTTTGGAGCGGCGATGCTGCTAAAGAAATCGAACCCGGATGGGGCATCACGGGACCTAGAGCGTGCCGGCACGCTGGCCAGTCAGAGTTCTTTTACTTCGCCCTCAGGCCGTTGGCGTGTACGCGCGAAGGATAATTGCCCAGCGCTCATGACAGGGCTATTTCGTTATAAGTAGCGAGAGTACGAAGCATAATTACAGATATGGGGCACAAAAAAGCACCTATCAACAGAATATAGCCCTCGGGTACTCGGGGTGAAATTGAGGAGGCAGTAATATTTTTTTTTCTTTGCGTGTCTGAGGCTGGTAACGCCGAATGAAAGCGAAGCCAGCTAAAGGATTCGCTGTCTCACGAAGCACCATACCCATATGCCAAGAAACCCACCCATCATGCAAAAATGATGTGATTGGAAATGAAGTGCTGAATATTTTTTAAATGAGCAGGTTTTTCGGTTTCTTCAAACGAAGTACAAGTACAGTCTATTATAAAAATTATATACGGTGCATAGCTACAATTTTTTCCAATAGCCAGAGCCATGACCTGAAGTCCTGCCTCAAGGATGGGAGTGTAGTCTGCCAATACAAAGAAGAAAAAAACTCCACTTTTGGTACTAAAACAGAATGCCCACAGCTTGATTACAATGAAAAAGAACTCTTCTTGGCCCCTCCCCCTTAGTGGGTAAGCGCCACTTTTCGGGCCAACACCATCACCACCACCACAGCTACTTCAGCTTTATATTTCAAACCATCGGCGCCAATAACAACATGACCAGGAAAATGTGCTAGGTGTTCTAAGGTACTCGAACACACAGCCAGGCAACAGTTCGGGATTCTTCGGAAATACTGATTGATTTATTATGAGGTTTAACGCGCCGACGCTGAATAGGCATTGAGGCGCTCTGCAGTAGGGGCTCTGGATTACTTATCACCTGGGAATCTTTAACCTCCGCCGAAACCTTGAACGCACGGGCGTTTCGCTGCTCGCCTCCTTCACAAAAGCGGCCGCCGCGGATTCTTCGGAAATATGTCATACGCGTGAACCGTTACTTCTTTAATGTTTACCCCGTGCAGATAATGGTTCAATAGACAAGAAGTGAGGGCATATCCGGGAACGGATTGAATGAATAAGCAAAAGCTGATGTCGGTGAAACTGGGACATATTGGAGTTAATGACACCAGTGGTTGTTGCAAGTATATCGTCTGCGCTCTCCCAAGCTCCGTCATCCTTCAGCACGTTTGCTCTTACAGCTGTTTAATCTTCATGGCTAGTGGTTAGTTAAGCCTAGTTAGGACTAACTTAGGCTAGTTAGGCTTAACTTAAGCTAGTTAGGCCTCGTAACTGAGTTCGTACCTAACTTATATGGAAAGAAATGCGAGTCGAAAAAAACGAAAAATGCAGCAGAAACGTAATCGCAGCTGCCATTTCTTCAGGGACGGCTACAAGCAAGGCAAGGCGTCGCAACTTTCTCCTCTCATCTTCACATTCGGGAACGGTGGCCTCCACGACAAACCCTCCCATATTACGCTGAATAGTTTGGTTGGGCGAAAGGGCTTTTTGAAAGAATAGAGCAGAGCGAATACCTATGCCAAGAACAGTAGTAAGAAAAGCCTGTCATGCCAAATCAGTTCTCATAGTGTTAAATTGCGCTAAAACGAAGGTTTTATGGCTGTTCTCTTGTCCCCTGTTGGGGTGTATCCGTCTCAGGAGCAAATCCTCCACCGATAACATGGAGCAGGGGTGGTTGTCCTCCCATAAGGCTGCAGTTCTTACCGAGGCGTACTTTCTACTTTCAGAAGTTCGTTTATTTCAAACATACGGACCGCTATCATTTTCTCCTGGCTTCATCACCAACCATGGTTCCCGACATCTGTTCATCCGCCATCAAACAATATATATGCGGCCGTATTTAAAGGGGCCCTAAACAGGATTCCAAAGGTTGAGATTTTACGTGCACATTCGCTGGAGTACTATCCAAGGATCACCCTGTAGCAAAATTTATTTAAAAGCGTTGAGTGTTAGCCAAGTTATCGTTCATTAAAAAGGGCCAGCAATAAGGCCTGGAGCTTCCACCCCCTCATCGCGCCTCCAAAGCACTGTGGAAGCTATGACGTCGCCGACCAGGCGCAAGTCCACCTAGCGGAACAGGGCAAGGACCTTGTAGGTTCGAGATGTGCGCAGCCATTGACTCCACTTGACGGAACGTCACGCTTTTTTTTAGCAGCCGACGCGCATGCTCCTCCTACTGTTGCCTAGCGGGGCCGGTCGGCGGTCGGCCCGCTCGAAATTTCCGGCGGCCGTGCTCCTCGCGTCAGCCGTGCTCGAATCGGCCCGTCAGTTTTGGAATAGGGGAAACGAGCGTTTGAAGTCCAGATAGGGGGGTCCCAAACACAACATACTCGCTCACGACAGTAACTGAAGATTTCCACAGACGAGTGGCGGCACGCTAAAGTTTCTGCATGCGGTGCTATCGCGGCGAACAGGTGCAGTCGGCAAATCTTTAACTAGCGTTCGGGAGAGTCGACTTTTCATACGTCAGCGGCGTATGACGGAAGCAAAGTTGCAAACCCGTCGAGATCCGAACAGGTTGGAAGACAAGTTGTAAACAGGCCCATCGTCTGCTAGGTTGGTCCTTCCCCGTGGTCCTTCCTAAGAGCGTCACAAGACTGAAAAATCGCAGCTCACGCCCGCTAGTAAGATTTTCCAACGGTACGTCCCTTCGAGGCCCAGTCACTCAGAAAAGGCTTAGCCGCAGTTATACAGTCGCCGCTTTACGAAGCTGCAGCCACGATCACCAGCGCAATCTTTCACCGCCCTATCACCCCCTTTTACGCATTTATAAACTGATTTTCAGCAATAGTCCCGCTCTACCGGGCGGTGACAAGTTTTAACTGCAGCTGTGTATGCCGTAACGTGCATACACCGCACAGTGGGCTCCTAGTCGACCGTGCAGGCAGATACTTGCCGTAGCCGCGCGTGTAGCGGCGTTTCCGCCTGCAGAGACTCTCCGCGTTTTAAATGCAGAGCATTTCTTTAACTCACATGTAGCGTCCGATGTCCGTCCGCAACAGCTCAGCGCGCAGGCGCGCCCTCTCCCCCACTCCTCCTCTCCCGCATCACGCTATCCTCCTCGCTCTCAACAACAGGTCCGCACCCCTCCCCCTACACTATATAAAAAAATAATACTTACTGGCGCCAGGTTTCGATCCCACGACTCTGCGGGCAGAACGCGAGGTACATGGTGCTCTACCCACTGCGCCACAAAGTCCGCACAGATTGGAAGGCTACGAACGCGCCTTGTATCCTTGACTCATTCAAACTACGTCAAGAAGCTGCTGATACAACGCATTCACTACCACCAACTCCCCAAACACTAAACGTTAACGCAATACACCCACCCCCTATGCGACGCATTTACTCGAGTCCCCCTCGCGGGGAGATGGGCCCTTTTTCAGCGTTATTCACATCTTGTAAACGATGCGCGATATCTACAAACTCAGAGAAGCTCATGTGACGGATGGCAACGATCGACATTCGTCTCTACTAAGATACGCCGAGCCACCATTGCTGGAGTGCCACTCACCGGTGTGCTGTTATCACCCGCCGGTTGGATTTGACGAGTACATACGTGGCCTCAATGTCGTCTTTGAAACGGATCACAAGCCTTTGGTGTCTCTATTGGGCCAGATGGCCATTGACGACATGCCGCCGCGAATTCAACGATTCCGGCTGCGCCTTATGCGATATCTGTTCAGTGTGCAGTACGTGCCGGGTAAATCGCTTATCACAGCCGACACACTACCACGGTCACCGGTGGCACTCGGCGTTGGCGAAAAAACGTCGAGTGTATCAGACGTCACGGCGTATTCTAAGGCGTGTTTGCTGAGTTTGTAAACGGGGACAATTTTTTGGTCAGAGTGAAAGAGTGTCAAATGAAAGACGACATTTGTAAATGGTTGCACAGGCTGTGCCAAACCGGTTGGCCTAGAAAACCCACCGTTCCTTCGTTCCTGATTCCATACTGGCAAGATCGAGCGTGCCTCAACATCATTGATGGCCTCTTGTTGAAAGGAACGAGGCTGGTAATCCCGCAATATTTAAGGGCAGAAGTGCTGCGCAAACTGCATGATGGGCATCAGGGCATCGGTCGATGTCGCAGCGTAGCTAAAGGTTCGGTTTGGTGGTCTGGATTAAGCACCGAACTGGCCCAGTTCGTGAACCAGTGTGATGTTTGCGCACAACATGCGCCGTAACGAACTGAGCCCATGATAGCGACTGCGACCACTTCATTCCCTTGGGAGAGGGTTGGGGTGGACTTATGCGTGATCAAAGGTCAGGCCTACCTTGTCGTGGTTGATTACCTTTCGCGCTACCCCGAGGTTGCTATCCTTCCTTCCACACAATCTGGCGTGGTAATTGAAAGACTGAACAGCATTTTTGCACGGCACGGAATCCCTGAGTGCGTGGTGACCGATAACGGTCCTCAGTTTGTAGCGACTGACTTTGAACAGTTCGCTAGGGCTTATGGGTTCCGCCATGTCACCGTCAGTCCGAGGCACCCGCAGGGCAACGGGGAAGTTGAACGAATGGTTCAGACGATTAAACACCTCATTTTAAAGTCCAAGGACCCTTACCTCGCACTTTTGGCTTATAGGGCAACTCCCGGAGTACTTGGAGTGAGTCCTGCGGAAATACTTATGGGTAGGCGACTCAAGACAAGAGTCCCAATGCTACCCCGTCTCCGAAACCCAGGACAAAGCAGCACGACAGTAGCAGTGGCCAATGATTAAGAGGTCAGGAGGCGGCAGTGCCGTTATTACAACCAGCGCCACCGCGCCAGGCCACTTCCTAAGTTGGAAGTAGGGGACCGGGTGTGGATGACCGACTTGAAACGCAAGGCCACAGTCCTTGCACCAACGCCGCAACCCCGTTCATACGTGGTGCGGACAGACGACGGGGTTGATCTCCGCAGGAACAGGAGAAGGCTTAACCGCCTACCGAGAGGACGTGCAAGCCCAGAAACCTTTGAGTTTCCAGGGAATGAAGAGCAGCCGGGCGCTGCACAGATGGTCAACGGCACTGATCTCCACAGTAACCGGGGGTCGCTTAACCGTAGTCAATGAAAGGGGAAACGCGGATATTTCTGCGCAGGCGAGTACTGCCCAATTGGATGGTATCACAGGCGACTTGAATGCAACAGACGCGGTACCTCGAACTGGCGACGTGGCCCATGGTGACTCTGCACGCACAGTAACGAGATACGGTAGAGTGGTGAAGAAGCCCATAAGGCTGGGTATTTATGAGAAGTTCTCTGCGGTGTTGTTGTTTTGGTGGAATTGTTTTTGTTTGTATAATGTATATTCTTTACCTCGATGGTGCACGGGGATGTGTAGCTGTTGTCTTTGAAAGGGGGATGTGCTGTTATCACCCGCCGGTGTTCGAAGTGTTCCGCCACAACAGATAGCGGGCGCAAGCTGCGTCCGCCAAGCTGTATGTCACGTGATGTTTGAGAGTGTATATTATCAGCCATCGGAATAAACGGGGGGGGTCTTTCGTTCGTAACCTTCGGCGTGGCTGTACGATTCCCGTCTGGCTTGCGCCGACGCTTCCCGCATGCGGGCTGTGTCTCGACAACCGGAACCGCCAAAACATGCACCCGCATTTCCCCCAGAGCCAGGAACGCTAATTGGCTAGGGGCCCACCAACCGCGGTGCCGTACTGTTCAGTGCTTCGTGCGTCATAGAGGCTGCGTCAGAGCAAAAATTTACGTCAGAGTGCGGCAGAATAGCGACGAGGATCGGTAGGTAAACAAGGAAAAAAAGGAAGATATTTTTGGAAGTTTGTGCGGCCCCTGCTTTACGCAGAGGTGTAATAATTGGTACACGTTGTCGTGAAGGGGTACTCTAGCGATTGCGCGATTGAAGTGGACCTTCAGAAACCTATTTAGGGCCCTTTAAGTGGCAAGTAACGTTTTATGCGGACTTTTAAAACGCGTTTACCTGCACATCCAAGTCCTACAAGATATGTGTTCCTTAGAAGGGCCCCAACAGTAAGTTAGTTGACATGCTATTTATGGCGGCATTACATTCTAACTCACGTAATCCAAAATATGCGGTTTAGTGGAATTATAAAACCTTAGTTCATCTGTAGACGAAAGAGGAAACGCCATGTGCTGTTCGCGCCCGCCAGAATATCAACCGGAGTGTTTTCATGAAATTTGTTTCTCATTTGTTTTCATGCTATTAGTTTCCATGCCAATTGTGTTTTAATGCAATCTGGTTCTTTCAGACATCGATGTTCCCACATTTCATCGTTAATACCTATTTTCCCGGTGTTTATCCGAAGGTCCTTCAAGTTATAAACATGCTAGGAATCCGCTAAATTCAGCACCGCGGACTTATCAATGTGCCGTCTTAGTGGACTAGCCGACATCATCAGGGGGGGGGGGGGGGTAATGGTGCGAGGAAACTTCTCTTTCGAACGCAGTTTTCTAATTATGTATATCAGCGGTAAGTGCGCAAAACATGTCTCGCGCATTATTGACCTTAACCTGCTTGTGAGCTTTAATAACTCGCTTCTGTGTCCCTTTAAGGCTTTCTACCAAGCCGGAGTCAAAGCCTTCAAATACCGGACCAAAATTGATCAAATCACCTTCACTTCTCGTTTAATACTACACCGCCAGCCGACCGAAAGCACAGTCAAACATTCTCAGATTCACCGAACAGGGCAAAGCGTTCCTCGTGCCAGCATAAGTGGCTTGTGTCGCACGTACGCGACTGCAGCCGAATTTGCCGGCCATATCTTCCGGGTGGCATTAGAACAACGGCAGAGCGCCATCCCATCTTGCGAACCGATGTCCACACGTCTCTCGGGGGTCTTCACCTTCAGGCAACTGGCGGAGGGGCGGGAAAGTGCACTCACGTCCCGCTCAGTTCTCAATTTCTGACCGAGAGAATAGAACTCACTGACGCACTGAATTGAATGGCTGCGCTCCCACGCTCAACCTAGACAGGGAAAGGAACGCTTTGAAGGCGGGAGAACTCAGGGCCTTGCAGAGAGGAGACAGGAATCTGAACTGGCAATACAAGAACAGGTCGTAAACGGGCAGGGAGGAAGACTGTCTCCCGAACGGAGGAGTCGTTACGGGGCCCCCAATTTGTCGCCAAGACGCGATGGAACGAAAAACCAATCAGGCTTAACTGCCTTGTAGTGGGGGTACGGTGAACGACAGAAAAATGGATGACGCGTTTTCCACTCTGAAGGCACGCGTCAGAGCTAAGAAGTGTTCTGTGCGGCTTGCCTGCGGAAGTATTGAGAGTAAATACGCCAGTAATCGTAAATTCCGCGTAAAAAGCGTGTGGTGCGTACACGAAACGTTACGTGACATCAATATCATAAAATTAATATCGAGATGCAACTAAATTTAACCTTCATTGTAACTTCAACTTCGGTTGGTTATGGAAGCCTGGAAGTGTTATTTCGCGTGGGAAAGTGTATATCTGTATAAAAAAGGACGTGTGGCTTCATCAGACTAAAACCCGTTGTCGAATTTTCGTTTCGTCGGTTGACTTGGCAACCACCTTAGAAAACGATTTCTTTGCTGTATCCTGTAAGCTGCCCCGGGTGACATAGCACGATTATTTCATGAATGTTACTTAAGCAGGTCACCTAGATTTTTTTGTTGACGAGAAAAATGTCTAGCGTGACTTAAAACACAGGCAGCAAACAAACAACTATATAACTCGGCTCGTTCGACACAATAAATCAAGCGCAACTGAAAGCTTCGGAACAGTAAAGAAGGGGGAGGAAAGGGGGACGCATCGTTTACGGACTGTTTCACGGTCGACTGACTTTTTTCTCCGTGCCGGGCCCGTTCTCGGCGACCAGAGAGGCCGTTTCGCGAAACAATCTGTCAGCTGACGTAGCAGTCCGGGATTAATCAAGGTTCGCCAGACGAAAGAATGGGTTGGGCAGCTTTCCAAGGAGGGGGAGGTGAAACAAGAGAAAGTGACGAAAGAGGCGCATGTTCTCAAAGGGCAGCCCCAAGGGGCCTTGGAGGTCACGTACATCGCTTCAGCGGAGCGCGGGAAAGGAGCCGGCGCATGGCCGTCGGGCCAATCGTTAACCGTCAGCTCAACGAATTGACGATAGCCTCGCGCATTAAATGAAGCTTCCCGGGGACGCTGCGAACTGAAACAAATGTTGTTCCTGCTGCTGCTGTTTGTTCTTTCTTTTTTGGGCACAGCTTGGGATCAGAAAGTTTGAGGCTGTCCTGCTGGTTACGCCCTGCTTAAATCTTCGTGATGACTTGTGGTGCGTTGTCTGAGACGGATGACCTAATGAACACTGGAAATATAACATTGAGTACTTCATATTCCATTGGTAGCCGTTCTACGGACGTTTAATGCCTATTCGTATCTGGGATAAACAAAAAAAAAGTCATGGCGCTTTTAGATTTCCCAGGGGAAGGTCACCGCGCGCATTAAATGCGAAAAAAATTGGTGAAAACACCCAAGAATATTAATGCGTCGGAATGCGGCGAAAGCATAGGTGGGGTGTACCCGCCGCGGTGGCTCAGTGGCTAAGGCGTTGTGCAGCTCAGCACGAGGTCACGGGTTTGATTCCCGGCTGCGGCGGCCGCTGTTCTGATGGAGGCGAAAAGCAAAAACGCCCGTGTGTACGAGATTTCGGCGCACTTTAAATCCCCAGGTGGTCAAATATAATCCTGAGCTCTCCACTACGACGCGCCTCATCGCCTACGTCGCGTCAGCGCGTTAAACCCTACAATCAATCAATCAATCAATCAATCAATCAATCAATCAATCAATCAATCAATCAATCAATAGGTGTGGCGCGCTTTGTTCGAGAGATTGCTTTGCCTCACTTGACCGCACACATTTGGTTGCAGGAGTCGCCGCAGTCGATGTCAAGGTAGCCGTATAGCTCGGCGTGGCGCGTGCCGAAATCCTGTGTTCTCTCACCATTATTATTATTGTTATTCTTTCTTCGGAAGGGGGGACTCAAGATAAAAATAAAATTGTGCTAAAAGGACGGGAAGACCGAAGAAGACACACACACAGCGCAGACTAACAAACTGAGTTGATTTCCACGCTCATATAAACTACTATATATGAAGTAGACACGTGGAACCAAGAGAAGCTTAAAAGTCAACTAAAATCACAAAATAAAACCAAATAAAAAATGAAAGAAAAAGAATAAAAATAAAAATAAATATTAAAACCTTACACGTCCACGTATATAAAAACGTACGCGATTTGTTTCCCCAACAACGATAGTGAAGCAACACTAATGCAAACATCACCCGCGTGCACATTTTCACGTGCCTCTATTATTTCCCGCGTGAGCGAGTCCCGGCTCCTAGCGAGCACCTTAGTTTTTTTCAAAAAATGGAGCACACTTGCAATCACGGCAATGAATGCGAAGATTAGTAAGGTTATTAGTAAGGTCAGTAAGGTTATTCTTGTGCTCACGGAGTCCATCATTAATACATCTGCCAGTTTGGCCGATTTATACTTTCCTGCAGGGCAACGGAATCAAGTCTCAAAGTCTAGTCAGGGATGGGGAAGGAGGTAAAGGAGGTGAGAGCATCCACATCCTATGTATCCCCGTGGTACTTGCGAAATTCCACAGGGACATTACAGTCTCTTTTGGGTGAGGCCAGCCCAGAGGAGGCGATGCCCACTCCTGGAGGGTCTGGATGTTCGCCGGAAGATGGGCTCTTCTCTCCGCCGCGATCCCCTAGCCCTCCCACAACATGTGCTGCATTGCGGGCCTCGTTGGCGCGTGACACGAGGAGCAGGTCACGATTGTCGCCTCCCTGGAATTCTCGAAGAGTAACGTTAGCCTAGCGCTAGGCCTATCGCCAGGACGACGCATATCCGGGTCTCCCCCTCCCGCTGCGCCTCCAGCAGCTTGGCACAGCGGGCTTCATACCAACGATGACGCCGTTGCACGCGATCTTTCTGGTTTGTGTTCTGCCTTAATTTCTAAGGCACGGTACGCGCTTTGTAGTGCTTGACGATGTGCTTGACACTATGATAGAAACATTTTGCCGGGGTCGAACGCAGTTCAAACCAAGTTTGTCGATCGATAGATCGGTTTTCGCGCCAAGAGCGCCCAGTGAACGCGCACCTAATAAGTGACCGCTAAAAAGCGCAAGGCGCATGGGTACGTCGTCTGCTCCCGCCCCTTCCGGTTCGAGATGTCGCCTGGCCTCCCGTGCGCCGACAGCTTTCAGACCCGTGTGTGCGTGTTGTTTATTTGTCACAGGGTGCTTACCTTTCAGAGGAGCCCTTAGAAGGATTCATCGTTGTTATTAATAGAATGCGCGACGCGTGAGCGTTTTTTATTTCGGTAGAAACAGATAAACAAGAACACGCGCGCGTGAAAGCCGCCGCCGTACGGGAGCTAGGAGAGCTCTCGAAGCGGAAGTGGCGGAGCTCCGCGAGAGCAGACATTGGGCCTCCTCGATTTACGAGTCCAGGACGGTCTGCGGGTAGTCTGAGGACTGTCCTCGGACCGGAAGCTTTATAGGAATACATGGGGAAAACGAGTGCGGATCGCGTCTTGGGCAGTCCGCGGACGATCCGGGACTGATGATAGAAGAGGCCCAATGTACACATGAACCTCTGCGCTTTTTACCGGTCACCTATTGCGCCGCAAGACAAATACAGACGCTGCGAAGCGCAGTCGGCGCTGTAGGCACGAACACGCAGTGAGCTTGGGTGCAGCCAGAGTCTCCTGGTTCGTATCATTTCCTGATAACATGCGCCCTTACTTTTCCACTCTATCCCCCTCTCCGCACCCTTCTTTTGGAACGAGTGCGAAATTTGACGCTTTCACTGCGCATCCGCACGAGGCATTCGCTTGACCTTGGCTGAGATGTAAGGTCAGCTTGGCGATACGAGGCATTGATGGAACGAGGCGTTTTCTGGGTTTGTACCTGGATAGAGCCTTCGCTCAGAAAAATAATAAATGTTGCCCGGTCCTATCAGGGGCGCTGAAAGAGGCAGCCCTTATCGATTTCAGGTAGGTTTTTACCCCCTTATGATAGGGCAATTGTTCTAATAGTCTTCCCATAAAAGCAGGTGAGAGAGCAAGGGTGAGGTTGGCACAGAGCAATCAACACTTACTGAGCCGCAGCCAGCGGCATCACTGCTTATGCGAGCAACCTTTTATGCTCCCAACAATCGTAATTACCATGCGCGGCCCGGCAGGAGGAAAGAGTCCCAGGAATCCTTCCGAGCTCAATTCACGGATTTATTAAATGGCGCACGAATCGCCGGAATTTCATGACAAAGCCCCTGTCGACAAAGCGCACCCCGCATGCCTTCGACGCTCGCAGCGCGGGGAGAAGCGGGCTCCCGCTCGAAGAAGAGACGAGGAGGGTCCGCGCGCGGATAACGCTAAAAACGCGCTTCCCTCCCTCGCCCCGTCTCGCCGCCGTCGATTGCGCCGGTCGTTAAAATGCGAGAAATTGTCGTGCCGACAAGATTGGCAGTGGAGTGGGGCGCACGAACGATACAAACTTTCTCACGGCCCTATCATTCCCATCGCCACGCTGTAGTCGTATTAAAAGGGAAGCGGGGGGTGCGCGGCTATTTCCTGCATCGCTCGCTGCTGCGTACCGTATAGCCGGCCTGCGTGGTCGATGGTGATGAGCTCGGCCCGGAGTAATCGCCATTGTAATCGCCCCCGTGACCGCCCATTCGTTCTCGGCCGGTCGAAGGAATCGCCCAGCGTCGCGCCAGCCAGCGCCTTTAACGAGTTCGCAGACTTTCTTCTTTGCTCCGTCCTCGGCTCATTGTGATGTCCCAGGTTAAGCGCACTCCCATAGATCGGCTGCATCCGCTTTGCCGGGCCTCTCACAAGGCCCGCGCAGGTATTGAGCCCTCCTTGGGCCGCCCCTGCATTGGCTCATTTATTTAAGCTGGTACGAGATGACGTGGAAGAGATTGTTGCGTGCTCTGGGCAGTGTATTGCTCGCTTTAAAGAGCACGAAAGTAACTTGTGATGAGAAGCAGCCCAATGATGATCGGCTGCGTACGTCGTTGAGGCGCTGAGCAGCACAATCGCGTTAGTGCTTTTGCTTATCCGGTAAGTAAGGTGCCCCCGTGTCGATGTGAATGTTTCTGAACGCAGCAGGCTGGTAACCAATGTATGGATTGATGGTAAGGTTTAGCGCGCCGACCCAACGCAGGCGATGAGGCGCGCCGTAGTGGAAGGCTACGGATTAATTTTGACCACCTGGGGAACTTTAACGTGCGCCGAAATCTCGTAAACAGGTGCGCTTTTACTTTTCGCCTACATAGAACCCCCGTCTTCGTGCTCATCAGCGCAACGCCTTAGCCGCTGAGCCACCGCGGCGGGTTGGTAACCAATGTAGAAGCACTAAATACAGCATGCGTAACAGGCTTAAGCCCACAATAAGTACGTGCTTCGCGAATAAGCATGTTTAGAGGATTCTGTGAGGATTATGTATACGACGGCTTATTGCGTGAGCAAACCTATTTCGTGCGGAACAAGCTCTATAGATAGTATTCACTGAAAAGTTTAACTGTCAATTTCTTCACTTGGCAACACTGGAAACGGCCACGGATATGGCGCGGCTTGTGCCACTGCGCCCGCACGCCGCAGAAAAGAAAACACCGGCGTGCGCCATCTCATCATCATCATCATCACGAGCCTATCTACGACCCCTGCAGGGCAAAGGCATCTCACATTAATCGCCAATTACCCCGGTCCTGTGCTAACTGCGACCAATTTATCCCCGCAAACTTCCTGATCTCATCTGCCCATCTAACTTTCTGCCGCCCTCTGCCACGCTTGCCTTCGCTAGGGATCCACTCTGTTACCCTTAATGACCAACGGTTATCTTGCCTTCGCAATACATGCCCTGCCCACGTCCATTTCTTCTTAATTTCTACATTTATGTCCTTAACGCGCGTTTGCTCCCTGATCCACTCCGCTCTCTTCTTGTCCCTTAATGCTACACCTATCATCTTCCGTTCCATTGCTCGCTGAGTCGTCCTCAATTTCAGTTGAACCCTCTTAGTGAGCCTCCACGTTTCTGCCCCTTAGGTGAGTGCCGGTAAGATGCAGGTGTCATACACTTTCTTCTTCAGCGACAATGGTAGGCTGCTGTTCATTATCTGATAATGCCTGCCGAATGCACTCCATCCTATTCTTATCCTTCTAATTTTCTCTACCTCATGGTTGGGATACGGGGTCACAACTTGGCCTAAGTATATATATTCGCCTACTACTTCTACCGCCTCGCCACCTATCTCAAATCGCTGTGCTGTCCCGAGGTTATTTATCATTACTTTAGTTTTCTGCATATTAATTTTCAGGCCCACGGTTCTACTCTGTTCGCCCAGTGCGGAAAGCATGCTTTGCAATTCGTCCCCCGAGTTACTTAGCAAGGCAACGTCATCAGCAAATCTGAGGTTACTGAGGTATTCTCCATTAACCCTTACTCCCACCTGTTCCAATCCAACGTTCTGAATACTTCTTGTAAACATGCTGTGAATAACATTGGGGAGATTGTGTCTCCTTGTCTGACGCCCTTCCTGATAGGTATTTTTCTGCTCTCATTATGGAGGATTATGGTAGCTGTGGACCCATTGTAGATATCCTCTAGTATTCTTACATAATGCTTATCTACACCCTTGTTCTGTAGTGCCTGAATGACTGCTGAGGTTTCGACCTAGTCAAATGCTTTCTCATAATTTATGAAGGCTATATAAAGGGGTTCAGTATACTCCCCGCACTTCTCTATCACATGATGGATCGTGTGAATATGGTACATTGTTGAATAGCCTGTACGAAATCCTGCTTGTTCGTTATTTTGACCGAAATCTAAGGTGGCAGAAATTCTGTTTGCAATTACCTTCGTAATTGCTAATCTTGTGGACGACGGACAGTAAGCTGATCGGCCTGTTTTTTCAAGTCCTTCATGTCACCTTTCTTACGAATTAGGATGATGTTCGCGTTCTTCCAAGATTCTGTTACACTCGCGGTCATTAGGCACTGCGTATACAGGGTGTTGCAACGATAACTGGAACACTTTAAAAAATTTTCCTGAGCGATCCGCCGCTCAGTTCACGCTCAAACTTCACACAAAGGTCGCATTTTGTGGTCTATTTTGTTTGACACCGGGAACAACAACGGTACTTACCTGTTTATTCTGAAAATAAATAAAAACGATTTTCGCCTATGGGAAAATGGCGGCGATTTGGACGTGCGAGCCCGAAAACCGGGTTTTCTGATCGTCTGTTAGCTCATTTCTAGGTGCATTTTCTGATCGTCTGCTGCACCATTTGGCTCCGTACGTGAATCCCAAACGTGCGTTTCACTCTGCAGGTGGTTCCGTCGTTCCAGCATCAACTTGCACTGGCTCGCACGTTCAAATCAGCGGCCATTTTCCCATAGGCGAAAATCGTTTTCATTTATTTTCAGAATAAACACGTAAGTACCGTTGTTGTTCCCGGTGTCAAACAAAATAGACCACAAAATGCGACCTTTGTGTGAAGTTTGAGCGCGAACAGAGCGGCGGATCGCTCAGGAAAAATTTTTAAAGTGTTCCAGTTATCGTTGCAACACCCTGTACAAGTTTGCCAGTTTTTCAAGTACAATTTCTCCGCCATCCTTCAAGAGGTCTGCTGTTATTTGATCCTCACCAAGTGCTTTCCCCCTTTCATTTCTTTCAACGCCTTCCTTACTTCTTCTGTCGTTACTGGTGGGATGTTTATCTCCTATGAACAACTATCTCGTTCGGCATTATCCTGGATGTCCTGGATGCTGTACAGATCCCTACAGATCCCTCGACTACTATGACTATTCTATCCCTATTTGTGATGACATTGCCGACTGGTCCGTTTCAAACCGATTCTCAACGGTGGTGTCAACAGAGATGTTATTAATCACACCCCGAAAAGCAAAAACGCCCGTGTGTACGAGATTTCGGCGCACGTTAAAGATCCCCAGGTAGTCAAAATTAATCCGGAGCCCTCCACTACGGCGCGCCTCATCGCCTGCGTTGCGTTGGTGCGTTAAACCCCACAATCAATCAATCAATCAATTAATCACACCCACACTGGAGTCGAGGCATTACTTTGCGTTCGGTGGGGTAGAGTTTGGAATGTCCAACACACATCATTAGCTTAGGACGGACAAGTAGCGCCATCCCGCGGAGCACGGCGTAACCTGTGACGGCGCACTCCCATGGTTACCTGCATGCGGGCCTCGCCGGTGAATACAACCTATACTAAAGCTACACTAAACCGTGCTTTCGCTACCACTTACAGTGATTGTTGACTGTGCATGCGGGAGCTATTATTACTCAGAGCGGGCCCTTACTGGCGCAGATTATACTGTTGTCGCCGGCTGCCTTGATTAAAGCAAAAGCACTGCTCTCGGTGCTTAACGCTTGGTGGCGTCGATAAAAGTAACCTTCGTTCATGTTGTTGCCGAATAGCGCCTTATTGAACCGGGTTCGTCAAACTGGCGATAAATATGGCCGCCTCTACTTGTGCTAAGCGTCGCCCGCCTCAAATAGATCGGATAAGTTGTTCAGCTCTCAGTGTACTTACCTCTGCTAAACAGTGCTGAGCAAGGGCATCCAAGTTATTGCGTAGCCACTACAACATATTTTACTCGTTTTGTGTCGAAATAGGTCGCGTAGGCGTGAATTCTAGTCACCGTGTTTTTGTGTCCCTCGTGCACAGAGTGTGCGGCCATCAAAAACATGCCTGTCTCTTTAAGCAGCACGGAGAATGTTTGCAATACTATCAAAAGGAATTCATTATTTCGTAATTGTCTGATCTAAAAACTATATAGCGCTGTTTCACTTCGGGAACGCAGGTTACCCACAAGCGCGTAGAATGCTTTATAAGGGCTTTAATATAAAATGGCCCGGCCGCGCCAAACACGCAACTAGCATTGAACACACTGCGCAGTATTTTATTGGCCGCTTACTAGAGCTCTAATAACCGCAAAGTTGCACAAAGCAATGCTTATTATTGAACAAAACTACTTATGAAGTTATTGATCCAGTGCCCTGTTCGTATTTAATAACGACTGCACAGCGTCTGAAAGCGTTGGCTACAATTCATTTATACAGTTTGATTCTATGCAACACCTTATACTCCACATCACTCGGATATGCATTCTGATTGGATTAGTTATTAATAGGCGTCATTTTCAAGATCACTAGACTACCGTGTAGATAACGAAGGTTCCTTAAAAATTTGAGAAACACTCGCTTAGGTTATGTCTTATACCTCGATCGGCGCGCAGGCATCAAGGCACCCTAGTCTACGTTCTCTCGGCCCTCTATTTGCCGTTATTCAAGTGCATATATGTGTCTGGCTTCCTCTGGCTATTCGGGGTAGGGGTCCCCTCGTGAAGACAAGTCGCCGTCGTCAATTTTGAGTTTCGCTTCTCTTCTGTCGTCGTAATGGGGAGGCCGAGCTAGTCCGCACTCAAGCTTCACTGGTCACCCACATTCACAGAATGGAATGGCTCATGATTTTTCGGTGTTACTGTTTCCTTCAATGACAAAATCTAAAAGCCATGATGATGAATTCAGAATTCTTCTGTCTTCTGGTCTTGGCAATATGCCCTAAAAATTGAATGCAAAACACCCAGTTCTAACTTGCTATTAGCGAAGACGCGCTGCTGAATAGTTACGATTCTTGCTTCAGAAGAGGAAGGTCTTCCCAAAAACATTTTGTTTTTAAGACATTGGGTCGGCCACGCACGCGCGGTGATACCAGCGACGGACACCCAGCGACAGACACACGCCAAGAAAAAGTACCCTTTGTAACTATCTCTTGGTATACGTCGGTGGAAAACTTTGAGCTTACATACGGTTGATGACGGGAATCACGAGTCGAGGCGGCGTAGAGGCAATGAACCAACAAATGCACCTTAAAATGACAACGCTTACATCCGCCAACGCAATGCAAGTTAAAACTGAACTTGTCCCCTTCGACACAGCCGTGTACCTACCCATCGGAGCCAACAGGCGTAAGGACGGAATCAGGCTGTTGTAGCAACTGTCGTAATATCTTTAAATAATGACGCCATTTCACGTCTCAGCTAACCTAACTGCGTAAAACGCTTTTTTTTTACGTCCATAGTGCGCGATATGGCTGTTACGTCGGTTGTCTGAACATAGCATAACCAACGACGGCGTATCTAGTCATACCTCGGGCCACGAAGCCCAGGATGAATGCCAATATCCCGCAACTTATCTCGCTACACACCTACTGATGATGACCGCACGAAGCCACACGCTTCGCGCGCGCCCACTGAGTCCATCCCTTGCAAAGTGCTGCCGCTGCGCAAAGAACAAAGGGCGAAGGTGAAAAGGTGCGCGTCGCGACACGCTCAGCTCACGGCCGTTCTACGCTCCAAAATAAGTCACAAGCGTTCCCGCATACGGTACGGGCACCTGGCTCGTCGTGCGCGCGCTTTGCCTGCGAATAAAGAGGACAATAGGGTTGCAGCGGGAGAGGCAGAGCGCCGGGAGGGGAGGAGGAGGGCACAGGAGACACGCGGTGGTCCAACTCTTGCCCGTTCCCGGCGCGCGTGTGTCGGGCTCCCGGATTCCCGATTACGGGGCCTCTAATTTAATTAGAGACGACTCCGGCGGCAGAGGCGCCCCGGTGCACGCCAGCAACGAGATTAAAACCGGCTGCAACATGAGGACACCGGCGCTCCATGTCCCGTCCCGTCGGTTGCGTGCACCGCCGCCGAGGCTGGGTGGCGACACAAAGCGAGGCGCTAATTTAAGCGACACTTAGCGTTTCTGGCCTCCAGTGATCTTGTACCAGTGTCGCTGGCAGGCGTGATCTTCTGCCGTGCTTTCGGCGCTCGAAAATGCAACAATGTATTCCGTGTTCCCCAATTTCCCGGCGTTTTTCGTCTTGCGATTTGCGACGAAACGAGTGAAGTAGTTTCGCCTGGTTCGAAATTTACGATTGACCATCATCACGGGCGTGCACCCACTATTCTGGCCCGCGCTGGCCGTCCCACCAAGGACATTTATTTGAATCAGCTGCTCAAATATCCGATGAAACAGCTCGTAACTATTGCTTTGAAAAGCGGGCCTCATTTGAACTCTTCTGTAGATGACAAGTGACTACCTTTCCTCCGCTGTCGCCAAGGCTCCAATTGCCCCCAGCTGCGCTGACCTATGTAATGCATCACTTTCCAGCAACAGTGCGTGTATATTGCGAAATGTGAAAAATAACGCAGATGGACTGAAATTTCAATGTGCGCGATAGAATCCATGTCTTGCATCGCCTGTACAATCGGCTTCGAAACGTGAAAGGCCACATTTTCGCTCTTTGAGACGAAATAAGTGTGGATGACGTTCGATATCGAGTTGGGTGTTGAGGCAAAGTGACTGCGGTTCCTGAAAACACTTGACTGCCATGGCGAGGTAAGCGGTCGTAGTGCTGTACGTAATTATTGTCAGTGAACACGGCTGCCTCTTTCGCCGAGAGGACAGGGAGGCCAAACGGATGTCCCAGAGGAGCGGGAAACACCGGGCCCGAACTCATCGACTATACACATAGCGGGTGCCCGTTCCAGGAACGCGCAGCCAAATGACATTACCAGGCAGAACGCTTACAGCGCTGTTGGGTCCGGAGCGCATCTGGGCGCACTGAGTTAACGCGTCGGACAAGCATACATTCGGCAAGCATTGCCGGAGAAACGTGGCGGTCATGAAAGGTCGGTAGAGAGGAGGTAAGGTTGGACTGGATGCAGAAACATTAACACTCGGGGTGTTGAGCTTCATAGCAACGATGTGCAAGCACACGAATGAGACCACAGAGATGTCGAAATTCGTTTGGAGAGCCTCTATACACTTCTCTACAGTGTATTAAAATTTAGTTATGCAGGTCGCTTAGCGGAAATACCCCAAAGCGGCTTGAAACATAGATTATGATGTTCTGTCGATCGTCATCGACATTACCTACCGGAATCAATATTAACATGGAAGTGTTTTATTCCGGGATACACAGATTTCACTGACGTCATATCCGTCACGGAAATGACTCCAGTAAAACGAAGCAAGCGGCCTGTAAAGGGTGCACCTCGGCACACAGGGTCTTCTTGCGGGGAAGCAACCTTTAGTACTAAAGATTGCTTTAGTATTAAAGATGGATTTAGACAAGACAGGCGACTGGATGACAATTTGTTCGTGATAACGCAATGCATTGAAATTGCGAAAGCACAGAATAGACCCCTATGGATTACGTTCTTGGACATTAAAGGGGCATATGACAACGTAAACAGAGAACGGCTGTGGAGAACGCTGAAACTCCAGGGATTAGATGACGAGTTAGTACAGTTCCTTATAGCAATCTATAAAGACAATAGAGTGCACCTTACTTGGGAAGGACAGAAATGCGCCCAGCAGGTCAACATCCATCGGGGACTGAAACAGGGATGCCCTTTGAGCCCAATACTGTTCATGCTTTACATGGCAGGGTTAGAAAAGAAACTGGAAGAAAGTCAAGTAGGGTTTAGCCTAACCCATATGCTGCAAGGCGAAGTGGTACAACAGCATATTCCGGGAATGTTATACGCAGACGACATTGTTCTTTTAGCTGATAACCAAACCGATATGCAGCGGCTAATAACTATTAGCGGCCAGGAAGCCACCGACCTCGGGTTAGATTTCAGTGCAGAAAAATCAGGAATAATGGTTTTCAATGACGCTACCACTGATGTAGTGTCTATCCAGCAAGGCGAATTACCTAGAGTGAAGGAATATAAATATTTGGGAGAGTGGATAAACGAAGGGGATAACTACTTAAGAACTCACGAGGACCAACTTAAGGTTAAGGGAAAGCGAAACGCAGCTATAATGAAGCATAGAGCTCTGTGGGGGTATAACAAATATGAAGTAGTAAGAGGAATGTGGAAAGGAGTAATGGTTCCGGGTCTCACGTTTGCGAATGGTGTACTCTGCCTAAAATCAGACGTTCTATCAGGCCTTGAAGTAAACCAGAGAACGGTAGGACGTTTGGCCTTAGGCGCGCATGGAAAAACAACTAACGAAGCAGTTCAGGGAGATATGGGCTGGGCGTCGTTTGAAGTTAGAGAAGCTCAGAGTAAAATATGCTTTGAGATGAGGTTGAGGGCAATGAATCAACGAAGGTGGGCAGCTAAGCTTTTTAGGTACCTATACTTGAAAAGCGTGGACACGCAGTGGTTAAGGAAGACTAGAAGGCTAACGATGAAATACGGAAAGAACAGTGGAGAATCCAAAACAGCCAAGGTAACCAAAAAAGAGGCAAGGCAGATTGAAACGAATAAATGGAGAGAAAAAATGGAAGGTAAAACGTCGTTAGAGATCTACAGGGCTGAGAAATTGAACATCAGAAAGGAAAATTTCTACGATAATTCCTAGGGCAGTGCTTTGCTTTTTGAGACTAGATCAGGTTGCCTGCAAACTAAGAGTTTTGTGGGGAAGTATTCACAAAATGATGGGGTATGCGTGGTCTGCGGAAAAGAAACAGAAACTATGCGGCACATAGTGTTAGAATGTGAGGGTATCCATCCAGATCTACATGAAGGGAATATGGGGCTTTCAGAAGCCCTAGGATTTAAGGGTATCACAGAGGAAGTTAACTTCGAGGCTGTCGAGGGGCCGAAAAGAAGATTAGAATGCTGGTGGACGAAAAGCAGTGATGGGAATATTGCCTAGGACAGTTACCACGTGTAACAGGGAAAAAAAAGTATTTCGGGCCTAATAAGCTTTAGTGCCTGCCCTAAGCAGCGCTAGTATTAAACCGAGAGTGTACAACATGGTTATATTAGTCCTTTTTGATAAGATGACATGTCATCACCCCGCTTCAAAGGGGAGACCAATAGCAATTATCATCATCATCATTACGTTATACTTAGGGTTGTTCGTTCTCGGGTTTTATATTTTAACACGAAAGTGTTTTATGCCGGGATACCCCAAGATTTCACTGACGTCATATCCGTCACGGAAATGACCCCAGTATACCCTTGATGAAGCGACCCGCCAACAGGACGTCGCTCGCCAAGCGCACCCACAAGACAGCCGCCGACTTGCAAATCATGCTCAGCTGCAGATTTCGCTGCACATTCCTCTTTCGTGTTTTACCCATTCCTAGGACAGATGAACCAACATAATTTTTTAAATCGTATTTTCTCGGATTCTGGGCCTCAGGCCATAACCGGAGAGCCCGGATGTGTACGCGCCCTCCCTAACAATGCCATGCATGCCCCACGTAATGATGAACAGCGCGTTGGGCTGTGAAATTGGCTTACACGTCTAGGTTTGCGCGCTGGTTATCTTGGAACAATCCTTATTTAAAGATTTCCTAAACCCGACGCTGAACAAAAAGATGCCTCGCATGGCAATAGTCACGCCCTGCCCCGTTCTGCTTTTGTTTTCATTTAGTTGCATCCTTTTACACCATTCTGCATACCGTTGACCTTCAATGCAATTTCCGCTTACCGTGACGCCTACAAAAGCAAACTGAGGGTGTCCTTCACCGACTACGCCTGAACGTTGCCTTCACTGGTAGTTTTCTTTTTAAGATAGGCTGGGCGGATTCGCCATTGTGCTCTGTGTGCTCAGTGAGAGAAGATATACGGCATGTAATTGTGTTACTGCCCGCAGCATACAACTCAACGCGAAACAGCTACAAGAACTCTTAGGCGACTGCTACGTGGAAACTCTTAAGAACTGATTGATTGATTGTAAGGTTTAACGCACCGACGCAACGCAGGCGATGAGGCGCGCCGTAGCGGAGGGCTCCGGATTAATTTTGACCACCTGGGGATCTTTAACGTGCGCCGAAATCTCGTACACACGGGCATTTTTGCTTTTCGCCTCCATCAGAAAAGCGACCGCCGCGGCCGGGAATCGAACCCGCGACCTCGTGCTCAGCAGCGCAACGCCTTAGCCACTGAGCCACCACGGCGGGTAACTCTTAAAAACTGCAATACTTTCTCGGTCCGTGGCAAAATCACGCTGACGCGGCGCGAGGGAGTAAGGCTCTTTTAACTTCTTGTCTGATTCGGTATTAACCGAGGTTCTTAAACCTTGGGATCCTCAGATTTTTTTTCTCCTATTTTCTACGCCCCGAACTGATTTCATTTTCTTCTCCCTCTTATTCATTGTTACTTCGTACTTCTTTCCCCTTTTCCTTTCTTTTTCGCCTCACTATGTTCATTCCATAAAGTAGCAAGCCCCGCCGTATGTGGGGCTAACATCTTCAGCATTCATTAAAGCTCTCTCTCTCTCTCTCTCTCTCTCTCTCTCTCTCTCTCTCTCTCTCTCTCTCTCTCTCTCTCTCTCTCTCTCTCTCTCTCTCTCTCTCTCTCTCTCTCTACTCCCTCTCCACCATTGGGGCTGGTGTGGTGTGCTTGCTCCCAAATTTAGTCGGATAATATTTTGGGGAACGAGAAGGTACAATGCCTATGGTTGGAAGGACACCCATCTGGACAGGAAAATTCAAGGCAATAATAACGTGGGGGAGATATCGGTCACAGAGGAAAGAGAATGGTAAATTCCTCTGGCCGATTCTATGACTTTTTCACCAATAACTTCGACTGTCTGAAAACAAAGTCAGTAAATACATTACTGTAGGCATGCCTGTGCCCTTTTTGAGGGACTCCGACATTGCGCAGCTACATCAGCCCTGGTGTGACACCACTCGGGCCCTGAATAGCGGTCGATCCCAAACCTATGATGAACAGCGTGTTCAGCTGCCACGCATCTTTCACAGCAATGTGCCAGTTTCTCGCTGCCCGTGGAAGTGTCATATTTGGCTCGGATGTTTCTGCCTGTATTATCTAAATAAAGCCCTGCAGGCTTATTTGGAGAGTTCAAAAAGTGTTTCAGGGAACCTTTAAAGTCAGTATGAAAATCAGATATACCCGGTCTATTTCACTCGACCAACCTGTAGAGATAACTTTTGTCGCACACGTTACACAACTTCGTGTTGTCCTTCTGGCGCTATAGCAACATCAATTTGAGCCCTGAAAAAAAAAGGCGAATGAACTCAGTTCTCAAGACACACGCCGCCAATTTCAAGAGGTCAAGCACGCCAGAAACGCATCGCTTGGCGTCCTCAGCAATTAGGAGCCACAGGAAAGGAAAGGCGATATAAAGAAAGCCGGTATTGATGAAACGAAATTTTTCACTCCAACAAAATTGCGCGTGCCGACCCTGTGGCGAATTGCGCTGCCCCCCAGGGGCGGCTCTTGACATCGCATCGAGAAAAGCAAGGATCAATAATCGCTGGCTTTACTACTCTGCTGAAATACAAGTTATAATTTATTTTCCTCCATGATTTATTTCGTCCGTACTTGTGGGATGTCTATTCGTGTGACCAATAATTTTACGGGAAAAAAAGGAAAAAAAAACTGTACGACGCGATCGTTGCCCCCTCATTTTTCGCGTATTCCGCCATCAAGATTCTTTGTCTTTCAAGAGTAACGGTACCATCACGCTTCAACATGTTATATTCTTCATCTCGGAAAACAAACTGCGCGCAAATTAACGGGGACAAGAACACATGAAGACGGCTGCGCTTGTGCCGCCTTCATGTGTTCTTGTCCCCGTTAATTTGCGCGCAGTTTGTTTTTCGAGATGCATCATTACCAACTCGCCCAACTCTCAACCTTTTATATTCTTCAGTCACGCCAAAACAGTGAGCAAAACAGCACGCACAGAAAATTGGGCTACTGAAGATAAAAAAAGAGAAAGCATGAGAACGGGCTCGAAAACAGCTGACGAACGTAATGTCAAATGTCGCTTTTGTATCTACTATTTCACTGCTCCCAGAGGCATTTCTGAAGACCTCTATGTTTTTAAGCATGGATATCAGCCAAATTATAAACCGTCCGAAAAAGGCTGTACCAAATGATTCCAGAATGAAAGCAAGGAAATGAGAGCCAAATACATATGTGGCTCCGTCTGTGTGACTCCATATTCGGGTAATGCAGGGTGTTTCAAGATTATTTATTTATTAAAGCGAAAGAAGTTGTCCTGTCAAAAAACTAATCTATTTCCCCATAGATCTGTCGGGAGACCAGACATCTCTGATAACAACTATGGACAGACTTCTAGTGCGGGAAACCGGGTTTTCATTGTGCCAAAATGGCTACTTGAAACCGCGAAAAAGAACGGTTCTAGAAGACAATGCACCTATCTACCACGGAAAAGGAGTTCAATAGTATATCTTTATCCTGTAAACCACGCATTTGTACAGGAGGTATTCCTTGGCGTGGAAAGCATGCAAACAACCATGTGTGTGCGCCGCCATATCCATGGCCAAGCGTCTGTTGCTAAGGCGACGTTGTGCGCACGGCCCGTACGCCCCCCAGATCAGGCACCCCTCTTTTCTCCATGCCTTCATGGCGGCCAGGCAGGCCGCAACGTGACCTTGTGTTTTCGCGCAAGGCGTGTGCGAGTAGTTGTATCACGATAGCGTTGGTTACGCGAAAAGTCATGGTTCCGCTCCTGAGTGTGACAACCTTATCTGCAATTCAACCCCCATCCTCTGCGCACACCTACGAGCGAGTGCGAGTTGGTCGTGCCACAAAGGTTGCAATGTGTTAAGGACGGAAAGTATGGCTAGTTGGTTGGACGATAGTGGTTACATTTTACTAGCGCAAAAGACTGACCCCAAAAGTAAAAAAATCACAGGACGAACGCTGGCGTTCGTCCTGTGATTTTCTTACTCTTGTGGTCCGTTTTTTGCGCTGGTAAAATGTACCCAGTTGCAATGTGAGCGCAGTGGTCCGTTTGACAGAAGGAACTGCATCATTTCCAAACTGTTTCCCACAGAAAGTAAAGTAATACCTCGACGCCAAGTACTGTTGAGTGCAGCACAGTGCGATCTACCTATCGCCAGACGCGTATGAAGTCACCGCCGCAGATCAGCTGATTGCCAGCCGCCACGCTGTAATGTCACAGGTGAGTTATTTTGCTGAGTGTGAAACAGTTAGCGCACGTTAAAGCCAGCGCTAAATCGGCGTACGCATGAAACATTTCTTCAAAGAAATTATTCGGTTTTCGTACTCAACCACCTATTAGAGGGCACTTACAAGACCACTTACTTACCAAGACACTTACCAGCAGTTTCATCTTCTGGTGATGCGAAGTGTGCGTGTGCGTGTGTGTGTGTGTGCGTGTGCGTGTGCGTGTGCGTGTGCGTGTGCGTGCGTGTGCGTGCGTGCGTGCGTGTGTGTGTGTGTGTGCGTGCGTGTGTGCGTGTGGGTGTGTGTGTGTGTGTGCGTGCGTGCGTGTGTGTGCGTGTATGTGTGTGCGTGCATGCGTGTGTGCGTGTGTGTGTGTGCGTGCGTGTGTGTGTGTACGTGTGTGTGTGTGCGTGCGTGCGTGCGTGTGTGTGTGCGTGTGTGCGTGTGCGTGTGTGTGTGTGCGTGTGTGTGTGTGTGTGTGTGTGTGTGTGTGTGGTGTGTGTGTGTGTGTGTGTGTGTGTTTTGCGAAATGCGGACGTAAGGCGCATGCGCTGGTACAGTGGCCACGGACACGGCGGTTTCAGTGTTACCAAGCGAAGAAGTCACCCGCTAAAGTTTTCAATGAATACCACCTATACATTTAGATTGTTCGTAGATGCGTTTACTTAGTGCACCAAAAATCGTCACATCGGTTCCTCCTTAGTCAGCGATTTGGGTCCTTAATGTTGTTGGTTGTGGGGTTTAACGCCCCGACGCTAAAAGGCGACGAGGCGTGCCGTAGCGGAGGGATACGGATTAGTTTTGACCACGTGGGGATCTTTGACGTGCGCCGAAATACCGAACACACGGGCGTTTTAAAGCAAAACTTTCTGCCGTAGCGGAGGGATACGGATTAGTTTTGACCACGTGGGGATCTTTGACGTGCGCCGAAATACCGAACACACGGGCGTTTTAAAGCAAAACTTTCTACTTCTACCAGTCAACGCTTCTTTCGTGGCGTGCGGAACAAGGAACTCCCAACGCGGCTGGGCAGGCGGAGGGCGCTTTTCACTCTCGGAGCACAGTGTAGATGGCGCGGCGATAGGGAGCTATTACCCAGCGTTCCCCGTGCTCACCCAGGCGGGAGCGTCGGCGGTACCCTTCCGTCGGCTTTGTCGTCTGCTTTAGCGACGGTGTTGGGCCTGTTTTGGCGCAGCTTCGCGTCCATTGCGCGCTTACTTCGCATGGCTTGATTAACTTGTTCGACAGCAACTTCTCGGTAACCCGGACCCGACGGAATTAAGTGGTCGTACGGCAAAGAAACGCTAAGGATTGATTTATTTGCAGGGCGAGAAAACAAAACGTAGATACTACTTACGGACATCTGGCCGCTAATGAAACGCCACCTTTTGCACACTGCTTGTCACGAATGGGACTGGGAATACCAATTCGGTTGTGTTTTAACACGTATTACAAAAGACGAATGGGGCAACTGGTTCTGATAAATAGCGATTATAACAGTTCCGTCAGCTTTCTCGAAATTCTCAAACTTACGAAAATATTTAGTTTAAATCTGTATAAATGGGAAACACTAAGCTCACATGCCGGATTGTATCGGTGTCTGCGCTTGTGTCGCGCGGTGGTGTAGCCCCGAGCTAGAACATTAGGATGGCTAGGTTCCCCTGTCTCACCCTTCAAAACACGCTCCACTCCGTTTTCTTTTTTCTGACGCACAGCCGGGCTACAGCGGCGGCGTCCGCCGCTCGAACGCGGCCGTGGCCGACGATGCTACGCTCGGGACGGCGCCCCCCGCGAATCCCAGGTAACGGTTGGCAGAATCTCTGTTTTCACTCTTTCTAGAGCCACGTGTGTGAATTTAAGTGACGTCGCATGGGGAATTGTTGGAAGGGGGGAGGGGTGGGGGGTCGTTCACAGCTTTGTTTTCCAACCACCCTTACAGCGTGGGATGGGGCCAATTTTTTTTTCATAATGTATGAACCAACTCGCTCAGCAACAAGTTCTGTTAAACTGTAGCTGACGGTCGGCGTACCGGTTCACTATGAAGGTGACGTTTGCGTAGGCACCCTCAGAAACATTTTTGAGCTCCTTAAACAACTCAGTATTATTACAAATAATGGAAAAATAATAAAATAAGAGTATCTAATGAGTTTCCCCCAAAATATTGACATTGCTGTTAACTACCAGCTTGGCCTGCAGAATGTTAGGCACAACCCTTTATGTAAAAATACGCTTTACTTTCTTTTTCCTTAGCTTTAAAACGGCCGGTTTTATTTTCCACTTATATAATAACAGACCATTCTTTGCGTTTTTTGTGGCACTGTGTTGGAATATACGGCCACTAAAGCATTTCAATCCAAGCGAATCATGAAACGAAGGCAAGCGCATGATGTAATGGCGGTCCATTACTGCACATAACTTTGATGTGAGCCGCATAGACGCTAGCGCCAGATTCCATTCTAGTGTATATTGTAAGAAACTCTATGGATACGATATTAGAGTTCCACCACTGAGGCACACAAGTCAGCAGCGGTGACCGTTTCAGCGTTTATCAGTGCTGCGAGATTGCCGCATCTATATACGGCCTCGCCGTTAACTTCGACCGGGTCATTTATAAACATTACCGAAGATGCGGCAAAACGGCACATTTGTAGTGGTTTACAACAGCTTTGCTGGACATTCACTTTCACAGGGCGGGATGACGAGCAATTTTTTTATTGTACCGCCAGGGAATCAAGCTTTCTGGTTTAACCTAACGGGCTTAACCGTCATTTATTGTACCTTCAGTTTTCTGATACACGATAATTTAAAAAATACTATAAAAGCCACACTAAGTTTACCTTTGCCGACGGTTGATTCAGCCTGACACTGTAAGATGACTGTATATATATATATATATATATATATATTCATCTTCACCTCTTTCTTCATCTCTTCTTCATCTCTTTATCTCTTTCTATGACCCACCACAACCTCCCCTTTGCTTTCCGAGGTTTTCTTGACTGCCAACCCTTATTTTCTGTCTTATTTCCCGGAGCCCCTCATTTCCCATATTCTGATTCGCTCTATATATATATATATATATATATAACATCCGTGCTTGGGTGCATGTGTGGGCGCCCGCGGTGCGCCATCTCTTGTCTTCGCGTACTGTGTTCTAACCGATTCTTTTAAGGCAGAGAATTCACCCTGCGTTCTTTTGTTTCCTTTCAGTGAACGGGTGTTTTGATCAAGGAAACACGACGCTTCCACCAAGACAGGCATCTGAAGACAGTCAAGGAACTCTGGCCATCATTACATTCCAAAACAGTCCGGTGTGAAGCAGAAGCTGCCCGACAATCATCAAGGTTAAGAGCAAAGTGCCAACTGTTTCCCTCGGAGCACTGTTCGAAGCGTGCACGGTCAATCAGCTCAATCGAGTGCTCGGGGAATTCGGCAGCGGACGAAGCCCTCGGACAAGGGGGTTGTTTGCGCGAGTGACCGCAAGCAAGCCCCTCAACTTTCCTTCCCCCGAGGGCAGACACTTAGCAAGAGTGGCCCGCGGGAGACGAACCCTCTCAATTAGCGAAAAGACTCGGTGGCCTTCAAAGTCTCGAGGGCAGCCTGCAAAGGGGTTAAGTCGCTCGCCTGGCTTCGCTGTCCTCCACAACGCGGCACGCTCCACGACGCCTCGGGCTCCGATGGAGAAGTTTTGCCACTGAGGCTTAACTTTCGCCGCGTTCCTTTGTTCCGCCCAGCAACGCGAGAGGAGGGGCGAAGTTCTCTTCTGTGCTTTCTAGGCTTCACGGGATTCTGGGTCCGGTTGTGAGTTCCAGTAGCGCAAAGGACGAAGCGGATGAAGTAACAGCCGGCAACAGTGGCACAAGTATGCGGAAAGCGCACCTGGAAACAACGTTAAGGAAGACAACAAAAGAATTTAGCGTGTACGCACCGGTATGGTCTCGCGCACGTTTGGATGGATTCATGCCGAGCTACAGACACATACGTATGCAGCTGTGAACGAACAGTAGAAAGTCTGGACATGTTCGTTCCTGCTTTGCTTTCCTCCAAGGTTTTGGGACGGCGGTTTGCCGAAACTGAACCATTATAGAGAGCAAAATTTATCACTGCTCTACTGCGAGCCCTGCCGGAGGAACCATTAATGATTCCGACAGAATATTGCACCTGGTGTTTCCTCGCCCTGAAACTGCGAGGTAATTAATCGGAGGGCAAGAACGAAAAACGATGAATTAATTTAACGTTTTGTCGCAAGTTGTCTTGTATGTCTTCCCTTCGGCCAAGGAAAGTTTGTCTCTGGTGGGTAGGGTGGGTAGAAAAAACTATCACATGGCCATTTTACTATCTGAAGGTGGATGACCAGCGGAGCTGTTTGGGGGTTATTGGTTGGCCATGAAATTCACGCCTAAACCGCGCCGGTGATGCGTTCAGCAGGATTGTGCGCAGGCAATACAAATGTGGGGAAGCCAGTTTAAAAAGACCAAGCTTACATGATGATGATAATGATTATTACTATTGGTTTCCCCTTTGTAGCGGGGTGATGACATGTCATCTTACCAAAAAGGACTAATATACCTATATTTTATATACTTGGTTTGATACTAGCGCTGCTTAGGGCAGGCACAAAAAGCTTATTAGGCACAAAATACTTTTAGATGCGACGCTCAGAGCATCTCTTGTCGGCGGCCTTGTCCTTCCTGCGTGCGTCCGTTGTTGTCCGCGTGCGTCCGTTGTTGTCCGCAGCCACTCTCCCGCTCTCCTCTCCGATAGCGAACACGCCTCCGCACCAAGAACTGTCTCGAGCGGAGGCGGTGAGGCTTCGGCAACTGCAGGTGGAGTGTGTGCTGATGCCGACCCTGGCCCGGCACATGTGCCCGGACCTTTACGAGGACACTACGTGTAGTGTGTGCAAGCGAGAACCGGCCACCCTCCAGCACATCATGTGTGGGGGGGGGGGGGGGGGGGGAAGGGGGGGGGGGGTGCGAAAGTGTGGTGCGCGCTGGGGATGTGCAGTGCTCGAGAGACACGTATCCCGAGGAAGTGCGCGTGTATGTGTGTTCTAGTAAACTCAAACATCAACGGAAGGCCATCCAGCGGCTCGAAGAAGCCCTGGCGAAGCAGCGGAGAAAGGGACCCGACGCCCCGACCGCCAACGGCAGAGATGCCAGAGGCAGTGATGGGAGCGGAGGGATCAGAGTATCAGCAGCCTAGCCGGGGCACGAATCTTCGAGATCTAGGCCTAAGACTAATGGACCATTACCATAGTCTATAGATAGGGAGTATCCGCGCCCTGCGTGGCCGGGGACCTCCCGCACGCCGGATGTTTTCTATAAAGTCTTTTCTCTCTCTCTCTCGCGAGGGGCATTGGATTGGATTCGATTGGATTGGCTTGGCTTAGCTTGGCTTGACTTGGATTGGATTGTATTTGGATTGGATTAAAGTGGATTGTGTTGGATTGTGTTGCGTCATAGCAGCGGCAGACGCACTGGCGCCGGCGCGTGCCCAGGTGAGAGCGTGTGCGGCCCAGCGCGCTCTCACTCCGCCGGTGGGCGGCGCTGCGCGCGGTGCTGCGCATGTGCAGTCCTCTCTCTCTCCGCCGTCTCCTCTCCTTCGGGCGCGCTGCGCATATAACCGGTGTCTCGGTCTCCGGCGGCCTTTCGGTCGACGGTTGCTCTCCGCTTGCGCTTGAACCCCCCTTAGCGTCGCATCACACCAGGGTTCCCGCGAGGGGAGGTGGGCGTAATTTTTTTTTTCTGTTACAGCTGGTAACTGTCCTAGGCAATATACCCCTCTCTGCTTTTCGTCCACCAGCATTCTAATCTTCTTTTCGGCCCCTCGACAGCCTCGAAGTTAACTTTCTCTGTGATACCCTTAAATCCTAGGGCTTCTGAAAGCCCCATATTCCCTTCATGTAGATCTGGATGGATACCCTCACATTCTAACACTATGTGCCGCATAGTTTCTGCTTCTTTTCCGCAGACCACGCATACCCCATCATTTTGTGAATACTTCCCCACAAAACTCTTGGTTTGCAGGCAACCTGATCTAGTCTCAAAAAGCAAAGCACTGCCCTAGGAATTATCGTAGAAATTTTCCTTTCTGATGTTCAATTTCTCAGCCCTGTAGATCTCTAACGACGTTTTACCTTACATTTTTTCTCTTCATTTATTCATTTCAATCTGCCTTGCATCTTTTTTGGTTACATTGGCTGTTTTGGATTATCCACTGTTTTTTCCGTATTTCATCGTTAGCCTTCTAGTCTTCCTTAGCCACTGCGTGTCCACGCTTTTCAAGTATAGGTACCTAAAAACCTTAGCTGCCCACCTTCGTTGATCCATTGCTCTCAACCTCATCTCAAAGCATATTTTACTCTGTGCTTCTCTAACTTCAAACGACGCCCAGCCCATATCTCCCTGTACCGCCTCTCTGTACTAATAGCCCTGTACTCGCTGTTGGCTATTCGTCGCAGGAGCCGCTCACTGTGATGGTTGTTAACGGCGATATTGCTTTTAGCTACGGAAATATGTCGTCACTGAGCTCCTGCTTTGGGGCACCCTAGAAATATTTCTCTGGTGGCGTGCTGATTTAGGAATATTATTTGGACGGTTTTCTGGAAGCGTGAGCGCAAGTGAGTGCGATTGGTCACGGCGAATGGTAAGCGTGAGTGCGAGTGGGTGCGAGTGGTGGAGGGCGCGTAGTCAGCGTGAGTGCGAGTGAGCGTGAGTGCGAGTGAGCATGAGTGCGAGTGAGTGCGAGGGGTGAGGGCAACTGGTGAGCGTGAGTATGAGTGAGTGCGTGCCGATGAGGAGGATAAGCTTCATTAAGAGCATTGTAATGTGGTGTGGGGCCGTCAGTCCAGGACCCCATTGGAGACCCCTGCCGCCACGGCCCTTTCCACCAGCCTAAGCAGGGAATCGAGACCGGAGCTAAACAGCTTCTTCTCCCACTGCTCAAGGGAAGGGTGCGGGATTCTTTTAATTTTGGGGTTTGCCGAACCCTCCCATACCATGTGGTACAGGGTGTCCGGGGCAGCGCAAAATTTGCACAGCGGGAAAAAAATCAGCAGTGGCTTAGCTCGGCTATGCCAGGATATACGCAGCGTGAGTTAAGGTTCAGCTGGTTATTCTTAGGTTTCCTGGTTGTCTAGGATTAGCTGATTATCATGTTTACAGCTGCTAAAACGATTTCCAATTCAATCACATCCAGTCCAGTCCAGTCCAGTCCAGTCCAGTCCAGTCCAGTCCAGTCCAGTCCAGTCCAGTCCAGTTCAGTTCAGTTCACTTCAGTTCAATCCAATACAATACGATCCAGTCCAGTCCAGTCTAGTCACTGCTCCTCGCGAATGTGCAGCACGACTCTCCAGGAGCCACGCGAAACGGCTATCAAGCGGCTCCGGCGCAGCGTCAGACTTGGCTACTTCGCAACGGAGGCGCACAGCTGGGCACGCGCCGGCGCCAGTGCGTCTTTCGCGGCTATATAGTCCCTCCTCTGGAATGCGCAGACCAGCGAATGTGCAGACCCGATTCTCTACACACCCGTTCTCCAATTGGATTGGATTCAATTCAATCTAAGTCAATTCAATACAATGCTCCTCGCGCTTGCGCAGCAGGGCCCTTCAAGGTCCACGCGAAACTGCTCAACCTCGGCCAGTGTAGCTTACGCTACAAAAATTGGCCGCGTGTCTGCTCCTTTCGTTGCAAATGTCTCCCTTCGCTGAGTGTGAGTGGGAGTGAGTGCGTGAGGAAAACTTTTTGTGGGTGTGTGAGTGAGTGGTGTTCAGTTTTGCCGAGGTATGCCTGCAGGTGACATACATAATACCTACTACGCTTATTTATGGTAGTGTGCCTGTCTTCTAACATGCTCAGTGGCTGGTCGAATATGGCCTCTTGCAGTACGAAATGGCGTGCTTTGGTCACGACATAAAGTACAGCTTGTTAGGTTGTTCTATCTCCGTATGGAAAGAACAGCTTAGGGACGCCTTTTTGACGTGAAAACCAGCTATTCATGCGGATCCATCGGAAATGCTTGGCTGACTGACAGCAGAGCTTGGGTCGGCTGTAAAGGTCTGGCATAAAAGAAAATGAAGAAATTAACTTTGCAGTCTGTTGATCTGCAGCTTTCCAAGGCCAGAAAACTTACTGAGCTTGGCTTACTTATTCTTTTCGAACATATATAGATGACGTAAACAACCTACACCAAAGAGGCATGGATACACAAATGGAAGACGCGTAGCACACTGCTCGGAGACAGAACAAAACGAGAAAGAAAGTATGCTCTAACACATAGCCCCTTTTCTCTCACCTCCTTACATTTCCGACAGCGTGCCCGTGCCATAGATGTTCGCCAGCGCTGGAATAATAACGCCAAAACAAAAACAGGGGCGTTTCATTGTCCATAACGAGGTAAACAAGCGAACTTTGCCCGCGTCTGTTGTTGTATCCGGTTATTGTCGACACGGCGCCCGCCGGCAACGGGTGCGCGCCCGCGATGCGCAATAAGCGGAAGCGTCCTTAGACGCGGAATGAGGAGCGCAAACAGTGCGCCGGCCCAGCTGTCATTCCTTTTTCAACGAGGCCAGAAAAGAAAGGGATGGGCAAACTGATCGGGCCGGATGCTAACAAACGAACAGGAAGAAGGGGGTGGCAGCAGGTGCGGCAACAGCGGAGGAAATCACGGCGCTGGCCGTCGGAAAGAAGGCAGAACGAGAACGGCCGTCCAATTAGCAAAAGCCTCTCTTGTTTGCGGACCGGCTCATTGGGCCCCCGTGCCCCGAGCAATGCAGCAGCAGCAACGAAAACTAGGCAGGCTTCGCAGAGAGGGGGGATAAGACTCTGTGTGTACCCTCAAGAGGCGTCCCTGCAAGGGTTGAAGTGCGCAGCGTCCACAGGAGAGAATACCCCGGCAGGGGCGGTGCTTTGTTCCAACACTCCGCTCGTTCGGTTGTTCCGCGCAGTGGGGGTGAGCGGGGGACTACACTGCGTAGTCCCACCGACGGAGCATGCATGGGCTTCGATGAAATGCACAAACGGCGCAGCAACGCATGGCCGTCACCTGTTGGGGCACTCTACTTCTGGCGGTACCCTTACGTGACAGAGGCGGTACCTCTGGCGGTACCCTTACGTGCATTATTCTCCGTGGGCTAGAATCAAGCTCCCTGTACAGCCGTCTCTTACGGTTTATGTAAGAGGGGGACAATCTGTGCGTGCCAGCTGCTTTCGGTTCTCTGCCCTACCCGTCATTGCGGTTTGTACTCTCGAACCCCCTTGTTAGTGCAGCCGACCACGATAAACTCGGCATTGCGTCTACTGCCTTCACTGCGACGCTCTCTTTTTCTTTCTTTCTTTCTTTTTTTTTTTTTTTTTTTTGAACGCATAAGTCGCATTTTTGCACGCGCAACAGTGCTCGAACAGGTCTTACGAATACTTGAGCATTTTGCATGGGGAAATGACTCATAATAAGAATGTCCCTGTTTTGAGCCCTCTCCTGTTTTGAGCCTCTCAAGAGCGCCCAGCCAGGATCCAAATGAGCCACGGGTGAAATTTTGGAGAAATTCCTCTCTCCTACTATCTAGTCTGCTCCATATAATGGTCGCCCAGCCGCATTGTCTCTCCCAGTATAGTGGGCAGGGAAGGCGTTTCATGAGCCGCGGAAACTTCTGCGTGGGTTAGGTTTCAGACGATCTGGATTTAATACGATTGCTGTTCTTCTTCAAGATGTCTAAACCTTAGCCTCTACCCATCCCCCAAACTCCCGCCCCTAAAATAATACCCGGTACTGCCATGGCCGCACTCGTATTGACATCTCTAATGCAAAAAACCTTTACACCAAAGGAAACGAATTAAGTGAACGAATGATATATAACGAACTAATGAACGAAATAAAAAAAATGGTCGCCATCCCGCCCTGCGAAAGTGGATGTCCAGCGAAGCTGTTGTAAACCCCAACACATGCTGGTGGGGGAGAGTACGAGATGTGCCTCGTCATCTCCGCGGGCTTGGCACTTGCGCTCAGCTTCTCTGGCCGCAAATGCTGGGTCCTGCATAGCCTGACACATGCACTCGCCCTCGAATGACGTGAACAGCCCTTTTCTATGGCGACTGCAAACCTAACCTTTACCAGGAACATAAGGGGGGGGGGGGGGGGGAGTTCATTGTTCACAGGCGCCTTATCATCCATCATGCGGTTTCGATGCTTGTTTTTCGGTTTGTTTTTTACACGAATACTGAACTCTATGCTGTACGTCTGGTTAGCTTGACGCATGCGCTCGGCGTCTTGGGCGAGAACTGCTGGACACTGCCTGGGTGTTTTGCGTGCGACACGATATTTTCCGACCAACGATAGGAGAACAGCTTCGCTGTAAAAAGAACCTCTCTCCACCTTTCGACATGGCCGAGCCAACCCACACAATTAGCAGCGCCCCAAGTGACATAGGCATGAGTGCTCTGAAAATCTTTTCATCCTAAATTTATGAGATGTCAAAACAACAAGAGCTGCTTAGTGTCGCGTGGCTGCAAGAGAAGCCGCCATGCACATTTAGACCGTTTAACTTTGCAAACATATACGGCTTCCTCTACCACTTCACTCGTCTTTTTATACCTATAAGGTACTACGACAAAAAATGATAAATTCACCTCTATCGATCGGCGATCCAGTGAAACCCACTATTCGCGTAACTTCGACTGGCCAATCATAGCGACTCTTCACGAACGTTATTCATCATCCCCTCTTGAGATGGATAACCACAACCTGTCCCCCTGCAGGGCCAATGCCATGTCACCCGTTCAAACGTAAGAAGTGACGGACTACCTTTCTCTTAATTTTTTTTTCTTTCGACGACGAGGGTCGCGAGAGACCACAGATAAAACGACACTGCCAGCTTCGCTTAGAAATGTTCCAGCTGCCCTCTTCGCGCACTTCGCTAGCTTTATATCGTCTATGCCCATTCTACTCCAGCACACAAACACTTGTAGCAAAGCGTGGCCACCAATGAGCTTCGAGTGCTTGCGCAACGGGCATCTCCTTTTATGATACGAGAGTGCTGCACGCATCTAGCTGAGTGTGAGAAAATGGGGAGGGAGAGAGGGGAGGCGCGGGAGCACCTCGGCCCCTTTCATGCAAGCCGGACGATGCCCGTCAGAACCGGTCAGTCGGATTGCCGAAAGAGAGCTCAGCCGGAAGCCGAGAGTTGTGATTGTTTCGGGTAGCGGCCCAGCAGGGGCCCTTCGCTTCTTTTTCGTCTTTTCCCTTCGCGCTTTGCATCACACTCGCACGCACGCTTACGTAAACAAACTTTTCATGCACGAAGCCGCATGGAAATGCCGTCTTCGCGCTGCCATCACCTCGTTTCTTTTTTTTTTCCGGTGAGACGACGTGGTGGTGTGAATAACAGCTAGGGCTCTGCGGTTAGCTGTATTTTGTTTTATGTTAGGATGAGCGCAGCGCAAATAAAACGGAGCCATGCCGTCGTCTATCGCTCCTCAAACCGATATTACCATTGAATGCAAGCCGGATTCCTCAAACGGGCCATGCCATGTCGGTAGCCGTGGAGAGCGCGTCGGTCGACGGTTTCTTCCAGGGCAGAACATCTGCGCCCCTGATCAAACATCGTTGATTACCGGGGTCTCCTCCACTGCTGAACGCCGTTCTCAGACTATTTGAAGCTTCATTGTAAATTATCAGTTCTCTATCATCTTTTTTTTTTTTTTGTGTGTTCTCAAACTATTGTATAGTTCCGAAACGACGAGGAAGCAAAAAACGGTGATGGTGCTCGCTGATTGCGCACCACGGCAGAATTGCGAACGCGGCAGCGCGCTCCAACGTGAAGACGTTCACAACAGCAAGACTAGGGAAGCCTGCCGCAGGGATTGGAAGGCGAAGAGTGGGGATATATGCGCGGCTGGAGAGAATGGAGAACGGCCCGAGCTGTCGACGGAGTGTGATCGAGAAGTATCGCGTCCAGGCGACCGACCCGCAGTTCGCCTGGAGGGATTAAATTGGCGCCTCGGCATCCTGGGGTCCACGTACCATTCGCAGCACTCCCAGCTCGCACTGCACATGTGGGGTGTCCTGCTGGCCAACGGCTTGCCGCACTATGACGTCCCGTAGCGACCCGTCACCTGAAAGTTGGGCCGACCGTATCCAGCATGTGGGTAAACCTATTATGGTGACGGTGTCATCATCATCGTCACACCATCATCATCAGCCTATCTACGCCCAATGCAGAGCAAAAGCCTCTCCCATAGATCTCCAATTATCCCGGTGCTCTGCTAACTGCGACCAATGTATCCCCGCAAACTTCTTGATCTCATCTGCCCATCTAACCTTCTGCCGCCCCCTGCAGCGTTTGCTTTCTTTAGTGAAGGTGTATATGGCACGAATCTCCGATCCCGAGATTTTCTTCCATCTCCGTCGGTCCACAAAACTGTCGTCAGCAGAGCACGCTTTGTGGCAAAGCAAACTTTCTCGCGAATGCTCTATAGCTCTCAATGTAATGCAGATGCATTGGACGAAAAAACAATCTACTGCGGGTGGCCGCTAAGACGACTATGTTATAGCGCCGATTAACTTTAGCAACACCGTCGATCGCGTTTAAATAAATTTTCATGATCATTTGCCTCCCCATGCAGAAAACAATCTTGGAATTCCTGTCAGTCATCATTACATGCGCTTCTACGGGAGGAGGAGCATGGTCACCGAAAACAGCTGTGGCTCCTGTTTTATCGGTACAGTACCGAAACAAATTTAATACTCAAACTATTTCATAACCCTGGGAAGTGATGTCTCAGCAGGAATCACGGAATATTGCCAATCGTAGCTTTAATACAAATAACACAAAGCCTCCACTCCTAGGCATGCATTCCAGCAGCACCACAAAGCCACCATGAAACGGCCCCAGCCCGATGCTTGTCTGCTAGGATAAAACTGCAGTCTGTTCTAGTTTCATTCCGCTCAGAAGGATGCTACATCCCAAATTACAAACAGTCGTGTTTTGTTTCTTGCGCTCGTTTGGCCTCACTGTCCCTGTTGACATTAATAAAGTTATTATTATTATTATTATTATTACGACAGGCAGCCTTTACGACAGGCAGAGCAACATAGGCATCTTCTTTTTTTTTATTTTTTACCTGTACCCAGGCTCCGCCTGTGCTGTATTTGTCATTTTCACTACTTCAATTTGTGTGTCTTGTCGCTTGTTTGTTTCTTGCTATATGTTTCTATGTTTGTTTGTTTCTTGCTATATGCCAGCACTCAGACCTCTGGCTGTTCCTGGGCACGTAAATAAACATGATTGATTGATTGATTGATTGATTGATTATTATTATTATTATTATTATTATTATTATTATTATTATTATTATTATTATTATTTGCCTGACTGTCACCCTCCCACTGTTGAGAAGAAGCGCCGAAGCCGGGCATATGTGGGTGCATCGAACACATCTGGACTTGTCGTCGTTTCGCAGCCGCAGCGCCCCAAAGCTATGTTCGTTTCGAAGCTTTCTCCGACCACCACCACTGTTAGTCTCAATGCCCATCTGTCAACTTTAGGTGTCTTGCCCTTGAGCTGCCGACGACTGAAGACTAAGTTCGACACGTATGCATCCTTTTATATTTCCTTGGATGAAGAGTGTTTCGAGCGCTTAAGAGACCCCGCTGTTTGGCCAAAAGACTGCCTCTTTAAAGGGAAGGTGAAGCGGTTTTAGAATTAAAAGAAAAGCTGACTAGCAGCAAGTACACATTGAATAGTTCAAGTGTACGAAATATTTTCGCAATACATGCAATAGAAGCGGCGCAATTAGCAAACAAAAGTGGCCCGATGCCCCGCCCCCGTCTCGCCGCGCGATGCCGGAAGACCGAAGAGCGCGGGCGAAAACCGGCTGAAAAACGTCATACCTGGACTTCCGGCCGGATCGGCCGCTTCGGCCATGCTCTTTTCGCCGGTGTTTCCTTGTGAATGATACTTGTTGTTGGTGTGGTTGATAGCACTCATTTGTACAATTTTCGTGTTCACAAAGTGTGCACGAACGCCAAACGAGGCATACGTTATCATGCCGTATTCCTAAGCAGAATAATGCCACGCCGGGATGATTGATAACATACGGAAGCAACAGCCGAGGTGGCTGTGCTTGATGACAGAGAATATACTACACTACGTTAAATACTTTGTAAACCGCTCCAATGCGTTTTTTTTTTTTTTTATGCGACGGACGTCAATGTTCACATCAGATTCTAGATTTAGGAAGGATGGGGAATACTGCTGTACTTTGGCCGGGGTTGTTTCGTTCCATTCCAGAAACCAAGTCACATTTGTTCAGGAAATACTTGTTTCGTTAAACGCGTCGGTTTTCTTTCCCTATGGGCTCAGGACAGTGTTCAAAAAAACAATTTTTTGGCGAAACTAAAACAAGGGGCCAATCCTGATAGAAGTTCTCTCCCGGCTAAGAGGTACACAGTATTCCTACAAAGTAAAAGAACCAAGACAACCAGATTACTTATTTTGCAAGTATACATGTCACGATAAGGTGATGTTTGTCTGGAATTAAAAAAAAAAAAAACACTACTCCGAACCACCACCGTGCCATAATTTGCGTTGACTGCGGGGCCTAATTTTTTGCCCGAGATTCCGTGTGGCTGCATATTATAACCTGGCAAGCACTTGTTGTCACTGAACCTCAAGTGTGCTGCAGTGATAGTCGGTGATTTATATAATGATGATACTAAAAAAATTAGGAGCGAAGAGTAAATATACGGCCTCTGTCCGACTAGCGCGGTAAATGCTTAAATCTAGAAATGCTGAAACAGGCCAACGATTCATTATCACAAACGTTTGGTGATTGTGACCTAAAGTAACGTAACTACAACGTAACTGCTTTGTCCGGCTGGTCTGTTAATTATAACGAGGTGGACGTAATATTGTAGCAGAATGCGCAACGCACAAGCGAAAATCAAGCCATACTACAGCCAATAATGCTGAGCAGGCACTAGCATGCTGCAGTGTTTTCAGAATAAATGCATGTGAAGCAGTAAGACGCCACTCATCGAAGTGCAGCTAGCAATCGCGGAGGCGCCGTAGCGCCGCTGCCGAAATGGCGCGCGCGTGTGGGTCTGTGTACAGGGATGAGTAACGGGGCTGGGGGGGCGACAACGAACGAAGGAAATGCGGAAGCAGAGTCTGCTTCTTGGTTTATGCGTGTACCGGCAAGATATGTCTCACATATACGTTTACAGCGCATGAACGCTATTTTTTCGCGCAGTGCACGTACGTGCTTTTCGCTGGTAGATTGTTTATAAAACGCCCATTAATCTTCGGCATAAATGGTTTTGTGTATAATAAGAAACAGTTAAGGCAGTACCTAATATTAACATAAGGTATAAAATCCCCTTATGCTGGTTGCCTAATTCAAAAATATTTTGATGGAACCCACTAGTCGACGTCACAGTCACTGCTTTGGGGTTCTCTGTCGTGTAAAGCAAATTTAAGCTCCAAGATAATTGAACCAACAGCACGGGAAATTATAAAACAAACTTCCAGTCATGTGCGAAAATTAAGCTGCAAGCTAAATTGCTGCAAAGGCAACCGTGCGATCGTTCGCAATGCTTCCGACAACCCGCGCGGCCGAAGGGTGTCCTCCTTTGACGTCATGACTGGCGCAACCAATCAGGGGCGTCAAAAGACGAAAAGCGCGCGTCTTTCAAACGGGGCCGCGCTTTTTGCAAGATAAATGCCACTTGTACTCATGTACGATAAATTTCAATGTGATATTCGGAATCAGCGCGCAAGAAACTATATAACTGTTAATCTAACTCAAATTTTTTGGAAAGCGCTTCAGCTTCCCTTTAAAGAGTTTCGAGGCATGTTTCGCGAAGGCATGCTTCACAGCTCTGAGCGCATCACATAGGAAAAACAATCATGACTAGTTTAGATGTTTTTTATCAGAATGTGCGAGGTCTTCGAACTAAGGCGATTGAATTTTTTGGTAATGTTCTGGCTTCTTGCTTTCCGCTAATAGCTATATCTGAAACTTGGTTATGCCCTGATATTTTTTCCAGTGATTATTTTCCTCAAAATTACCATGTACATCGCAATGATAGAGCTTTAACGGGACGCAAACAAAAAGGGGGTGGGGTCCTTCTCGCCGTGAACAAATCTCTCCCGTGTGTGCTACGTAGTGATATTGATAACGCAGATGAGTCATTATGGGTCGAAATTAATTGCTCTAAAACTGAAAAACTTTTAGTTGGTGTTTTTTACATTCCTCCTGAAGTAGCTCCTGACGCGTTCAATAAGTTAATCTCCTCCATTGAACAGGTGCTTATCACTCATTGCAACCGTAAGGTCCTCCTCCTAGGAGATTTTAATGCTCCTGGCGTTCAGTGGAGTCAGCTAACCTGTTCTCACTATAACCACTACATTGAACAGAAGGGTTATAGGTTACTCGATTTTTTGGCTTTTACTTCTATGACACAGTGTAATCGCATAAAAAATTGCAGTGGAAATATTCTGGACCTGTGCTTTTCGAACTTCGATGGTGTTAGTGTGTCGCGCTCTGATTGTTCTTTAGTAATACCCGACAGATTTCATCCTTCTCTTTATATTTCCTGTTTCCTCCCCTCATCCCTCCACCATTCCGTAAATTCCAACAACACGCAACCTCGTTACGCTTTCGCCCGGGGAGATTATGTTGGGCTGTATGGCTACTTTTCCGCTGCCCCTTGATCGACCGTCATTGACCACACTGATGCCAATGAACAAGTCGACCGTTTCACTGAGATTGTGCTTTCGGGTATGAAGGAATACATCCCGCAATATTTACCGAAGAAGTTCAAGTTTCCACACTGGTTTTCTTCTGAATTGCGGGATGTCCTGAAACTCAAGGAACGTGCGCACAGAAAGATGAAGCGCTCTGGTGCCAACCAGTTCGCTCAGGAATTCCGGCGCCTACGTGCCCTATGTAAAATATTGCACAAACGTGATCATACTTCGTACCTGGTGTCGGTAGAAACTACAGCAACTCATCAACCGGGAGCCTTCTGGAAGTACATCCATTCTAGATCTAGTACACCTAAAGATTCTATTCGTCTACTAGACTCCAACGGCGATGAGGTTGCCAAGGTGAGGACTGCTTTGCTCGTCAATTTTCTTCTTTTTTTGGGATTAGCGGTGGTAGTGATAACAGCAGCGTCCCTTGTCACCAGGGCGGAAACTCCGGTTGTTTGCAACTGGACGAGAACATCATTCGGACCAGCATCAAGCGGCTCAGGCCCTCGCTTTCCTGTGGGCCTGATGGTATTGCTGCTGCAATTCTAAAAACATATGCAAATATATTTGTTCCTGTGTTCACTTCAATATTTAATAACTGTCTCCGGTCTGGCACGTTCCCTCGCTCATGGAAAATCTCTCGCGTATTCCCTGTTTTCAAGTCAGGCCTAAAAACTGATGCTATAAACTATAGGCCTGTCTCGCTGCTTTGTTCTGCCTCTAAAATTTTCGACCAATCTCTTCATACGGTCTTGTCTTTCTCATTTAAACACGTCCTCATTCCTAATCAACATGGATTTATGCGTGGTCGTTCAACTTCCACGAACCTTGTATGCTTCATGGAGCAGGCTGTCCCAGCAATCGTTGGTAGAAGCCAGCTGGGTGTGGTTTACTGTGACATGAGCAAAGCCTTTGATGTTGTCAACCACTCGTTATTGCTTGCCAAGCTCACCCTGTTAGATGTACACGCTTCTTTGGTGGGTCTTATACGTTGCTATCTCAAGGAGCGATATTGCTATGTAAGTGTTAACGGTCAAACATCATTTAGGTACAAAGCAACCAGTGGTGTACCCCAGGGCTCCGTTCTGGGCCCCCTTCTTTTTTCCATTTTCATTAACGATGTTGCTTCTGCCATTCAAAACTCTTCTTTTTTGTTGTATGCAGATGATATAAAAATCTTTAGAGAAGTGCGTAGTGTTCAGGACTGTAATTCTCTTCAGGCTGATATTGTGTCATTCCATCGTTGGTGCACCAACAACGACCTTATTTTGAACCCTTCAAAAACTAAAGTGGTTTCCTATAGTAGAAAAACTCAACAGCTGCAATACTCTTATAGAATTGCAGGCACTGCATTGCCGAGGGTGACCGAAATTCGGGACTTGGGAGTACTGTTTGATTCTTCTCTGACTTTCTCTTCCCACATTACACAAATTACCCGGCGCTCTCTTCGGTGTCTGGGTGCTGTTTGCAGGTATTCTAGAGAGTTTAAAGGTCCGCTTCCTTTCCTATAGTTGTATTCGGCTCTCTGCTTACCTCTTCTCGAATACGGTTCTGTTGTTTGGAATGGAACTTGCAAGTCCAATAGTGACAGGGTTCAAAATAAGTTCCTTTCTATCTTTAAGCACCGCTTCCGTCATGTGCAAGAAGACGCAAACGGCATCATGTCTTTTTTGAAAAGCTTTCCTTCCCTTTGGTGTCGACGAATGCGAGCTGATATTATCTTTCTCTATAAACTTCTTCATGGTAATATTTTGTGTGACAATTTGGTTACACTTATCAATGTCAATTTACCAAATAAACTTCTCAGGAAATTTCCAGCTTTCAGACCAGCTGCTTTAAATAGCCGACGCTCGTCCATCAGCCGAATACAATGTTCATATAATGAATATTCCGTTCGTCTTGATATATTCCAGAGCTCTTTTACTATGTTCTCTAATGAGTTGAAAACTGTTGTAGCTTAAGTCCTTTATGTCATTCCAAATTTATGTACCGTATTTGTTATATGCAAACTGTATTCTTGCTTGTTTTTCAGTTTTCCTCGTTTTGTGTTGCTTGAATATCTGTACGTTTTAGTGTCAGTATTGGTAACGCTGAAGCGTTTTCTCTCTCTTATTTTTTTTTGTGGAATTTCCTAACATGTTTGTTAAAAAACCTTGGATTTATACGTATACTCTATGTCATGTTCATCCAATATTTGCTTGTATAGTTCCTATTTTTCAACTCTATTGCACGTTTCGCTCGCCGAGTGTCATGGTTTGCAACGCCAAGCCTGTCTTTTCCTTTTTGACTTTCTGTTCTTTTTTTTCTCTTTTTCCTTTTTTTTTTGCTTTCTAAGATTTCTGTAACTATCTTTACTTTATTGTTTTTGTCATACAGGTTGTTTTTGTGTGTTGTCTCGACTTAATTTTAGTGTGTTTTGTTTTTCGTTTTGTATGGTGTACCAGCACCAAGACCCTAGGGTTGTTCCTGGGCACCGAAAATAAAGGTTGATTGATTGATTGATTGATTGATTATTATTATTATTATTATTATTATTATTATTATTATTATTATTATTATTATTATTATTATTATTATTATTATGATTGATTGATTGATTGATTGATTGATTGATTGATTATTATTATTATTATTATTATTATTATTATTATTATTGAATGGTCTAGTGTTTTTGGTCTAGTGCTGAATGGTCTAGTGTTTTTGATGTCAATGATGTTGACGAACAGGTTCGACGTTTTACCGAAATTGTCAGGAGTGGCATGGAAAAGTACATCCCTTGTTATATGCCTGTTCATTCCAAATTTCCCCATTGGTTCTCTAAAGAACTTCGAAGTTCGCTTAAACTTAAGGACAGCGCCCACAAAAAGGCCAAGCGTTCTGGGCTCGACAAGTGGAAAGCGGAGTTTAGTCGGTATCGCTCACTTTGTAAAAGCCTCTACCGGCGTGACCACCAGCTCTATATAGAGTCGTTAGAGGCTTCTGCGTCTCAGAAACCGGCTGACTTCTGGAGGTATGTACGCGGCCGTTCTAAGGAGTCTAAAGAACACATTAGCCTGCTTAATTCCGATGGGGAACAGGTTGAGGATGTCGCCACTAGCTTTGCTCAGTACTTTCATTCTGTCTTTCAACTGCCAGATGGTCACGACGAACGCCTATCGTTTAATAATATGTCTAATTTTAGTACACTTATGTTCGATGAAAAACTTGTCAATGATAGCCTTAAACGGATGAAACCGTCATTTTCCTGTGGTTCAGACGGAATTCCAGCAGCCCTCATGAAGGTTTACGGCAACATTTTTGTGCCTGTCTTAACTTCCATTTATAATAACTGTTTACTTTTCGGCAAATTTCCTCGAGCATGGAAGATTGCTCGAATTTTTCCAATATTTAAGTCTGGTGATAAGTCAGCCGTTACCAACTATCGCCCAATCTCACTCCTTTGTGTCGCTTCAAAACTCTTTGAGTCAGCTCTGCACAACGTTCTTGCTGCCTGCGTCAAGAACGTTCTGATACCAAATCAGCACGGCTTTTTCTCGGGTCGATCGACGGTTACAAATCTTGCAAGCTTCATGACTCAGGCTTCGGCTGCAGTTTGTGAAAACGGCCAGTTGGATGTTATCTATTTTGACCTCAGTAAGGCGTTTGATGTAGTGAACCATAAATTATTAATTAACAAGCTTACTATGTCCGGTGTTGATGCAAGCCTTGTTGCCTTGTTGTCCAACTATCTCCTTGACCGGTCCTTTTACGTAGATGTAAACTTCAAAAGGTCTAGTGTTTACACTGCAACGAGTGGTGTACCTCAGGGTTCTGTGCTGAGTCCACTATTGTTTTCTATCTTTATCAATGATGTGTCAACAGTGTTAACAAAATCTTCATTTCTTCTCTATGCTGATGATGTAAAACTATTTAGGCACATTAGCAGTTTTCAGGACTGCTGTGCCTTGCAGAGGGATGTGTCGGAATTATCGGTCTGGTGCAGCAAAAACTGTCTAATTTTAAATCCAGCTAAAACAAAGGTTGTCACGTACAGCCGGAAAACCCATCGTCTACTGTTTTCCTACAGTATAGAGGGAGCTCCTTTGCAAAGGGTTGAGGAGATTAGGGACCTCGGAGTTCTTTTCGACAGTACCCTCTCTTTTTCTTCTCATATTAGGCTCATCACCCGGCGAGCGCTCCGAAGTCTGGGAAATGTGTGTCGGATTACAAAGGAATTCTCTTCTCCAGATCCATTTCTAATGCTATACAATGCAATATGTATCCCCCAGTTAGAATATGCTTCTGTTGCCTGGAACGGCATCTCCAAATCTAGTAGTGAATTAATAGAACGCGTGCAGAAGAAGTTTTTATCCATATTTAAAGGGGCACTGACACAAAATTTTGAAGGCGAGATAACGTCGGAGATAGATTGGTGGGAACACATATACATCATCTGCAAAATATCAGCGGCGAATACAGCCTAGAACATATTTAAAATCAATTTTGAAGTGTGCGAAACGCAACCGAGCAGCCAGCAGAGGACCACGCGCAATTGTAAATAAACAACATCCAAACACGTCACGAGTTTGTGTTTGCCGCTTCCGCACTGCCGGCGTTTTACGCGGGCTCGCCCGGCTCGCCGCTCCAATCGGAGGGCCGGAGGGCGGAGCTTCTGCTCTCGAGAACGAACGACCCGATCGTTGGCGGCGGAGGCGCCGTGATTTCGTCAGCTAATCGGGCAGCTGGCCGCGACCAAAGTTCTAGAGCGATTCCAGGCACTCTGTTTCTATTACTGTTTATTACCATTGGATGCGAAAACGCGCCGGAGGCACGAAAAGCCCACTGAGCTAGCCGCACGGTCGCTGTGCAGGCGGCGGCCACGGCCGCGAAGTGGCCCAGGCCGGCGCAGGTAGCTCGAGTGATAGCTTCTTACCGCTGCACGAAATTGTCCCCAAGTCCCGACCATAGTGGCTTACATGAGAAAGGAGTTAATGATGCGATGGCAGGTTGCATTAAAAATTGTCATCTGCACCGCTTACGAGAGCGGCACTCGAATATCCGCCGCAGTGCTGAGCCGAACACATCTGTAGGCGGACCTGTAGGCAGACCGGCCGGCTGCTCCCAGCGCGCGTCTTGCCACCCACCGTCTCGAGCGTCGCGCGTCGTTCTTTAGCCGCGGTAGCATTTGCACTCGCAGCGCCTGCGTCACATCCACGGTCGCTTTTTAATTAAGCTCCTCACGAGATCAGTACGTGGGGGCATTCGCAGAAACTGCCGTCGATGCGGATTCGACAGCGCTACGGCGGCTCTGCTCTGTGATATCCCTCCGACGGTCACGTGGTCAGCTTTGTTCACACAAAATCCACAAAATCCATCGTTTCGCGGCACTCGCTGAAACCGAAACTGCGACTGGCCGCATTGAAAATGCCTCTAATTAAACAACCGTCGCACGCTGAAGCAAATGAGGTTTCTACAGGTTATAAGTAGGTCACTAGCTACTTATCGCAACGAAAAAAACAAGATGCTAAATTTTTGTGTCAGTGCCCCTTTAAGCACCGTCATCACAATCACAGTCCGGGTCCTGATTCTGACTTACCCATAGTTCCTTCCATTCCTTCGTTGACCTGCAGACGTATGCGTGCAGACCTTACATTTCTTCACAAAGTTGTTCATGGTGACCTTTCTTGCGCGGACCTGCTTAACTGTTTAGAGTTTAGTGTTCCACAGAGGCCCACCAGGTCGCATCGCCCTTTCTTGACCGCTGCGCGCAACTCCAATCATTCTCCAGTGCGCAGAATACAGAATTGCTATAACCGCTTCTCTGAACGCCTTGACATCTTTCAAAGCTCCTTTACAATTTACCGTACTGCGCTGTTGAACACAGTATGTTAAACATCTATGATATCTCTGTCGTTCGTTTTTCTTTTTTTTTTTATTGCTGAAATTTGGTTTCTCTGCGGTTCTGTTTAACCAATATAGTTGCCTGTTTTTGAAACTGTTTACTTATCATGCTTGTCTTATCATTTGTCTCTATACTCTTGTCATTGTTTTTGTCGTCTTACTGTCAAACTTTGTTCTCTGCTTGTGTATTCATTACAATAAGCTGAGCCACAAAGGCATCTTCTTTTTTCTTTTTTACCTGTACCCAGGCTCCGCCTGTGCTTTATTTTTGTAATTTTCGCTACTTCAATATGTGTGTGTCTTGTCGCTTGTTTATTTCTTGCAATATGTTTCTTGTATTTTGTTTTCATATAACTATCCGTGCGCCAGCACTCAGGCCTCTGGCTGTTCCTGGGCACGTAAATAAACATGATTGATTGATTGATTGATTGATTGATTATTATTATTATTATTATTATTTTGCTGGCCGGGTGTCATGGCTTCTAACACTAGGCTTCCTTTTTTTTTTGCTGTTTTGCTTTCTGGGATCTCTGTAACTATTTTTACCTTATTGTTTCTTTCATATATATGGTTTTCTGTGTTGTGTTGTCTTGATTTTAGTTTGTTTTTATGAATGCTTGTATATGGTGTACCAGTACCAAGACCCTAGGGTTGTTCCTGGGCACCAAAAATAAAGGTTGATTGATTGATTGATTGATTGATTGATTATTATTATTATTTTTTTATCTTATTGTTTCTTTCATATATACGGTTTTCTGTGTTGTGTTGTCTTGATTTTAGTTTGTTTTTATGAATGCTTGTATATGGTGTACCAGTACCAAGACCCTAGGGTTGTTCCTGGGCACCAAAAATAAAGGTTGATTGATTGATTGATTGATTGATTGATTGATTGATTGATTGATTTATTGATTGATTGATTGATTGATTGATTGATTGATTATTATGTAAAGGTGTGTAAAACGTGTGCACGCAAAGTGTGTGACCTGGCCGGACGACCAACTGGAACTTTTGAGGGCTGGATCGCGCCCATTTTGCTGCAATTTGTGCGATTCGACCAAGTCGGGCGCTAAGCCTAGCGACGAGATGGAGGCATCCCCGACGGAAACGTGTTCTCCGCAGCCCACCGCTCCCCCGACCGGTTCCTCTCTCTCCCCTTCGGGTAACCTTTGTGGTGAGATTGCCGGTCTCCGCCGTCTTCTCCTCGACGCGCTAGAGGGAATTTCTTTTTTGAGCGACGAAGTGTCGCAAATGCGCGAAGAAAATGAGCGCATCCGAAAGGACCATTCCCGCGGAGCCGAGCAGCAGGCTCGAATCGTCGCCTCCCTCCGCTCCGAGGTTCGTTTTTTACGTGAGGAGCTGGCCCGCCGTGTGACCCCCGCGCCTGCGAAGTCCCCGACGGTTGTTCCATTTCAAGCTTCCGTGATCCCCTCAACCTCCGACAACCCCTCGCCATCCGACACGCCTCGAGACACCGAGACCAGCCCTGTTTACCCTACGCCGCCAGCTCGTCAATCCCCTTCGGAGCAACGCGTTGACGATCCTGCCCGACCCCCTTTGACAACAATTGCCACAAAGGGTGAAAATAATACAAAGAAGGGAAACAGGCCTGCATTCCTTGGAGCCATGGAGTCGTGTGCATTGTCGGTGGTTGAGCGGCCGCAGCGTCAAAGGGCACTATTTGTTTCAAAGTTGAGCCCTGACACTGCCACTGCTGACCTCAAGAAGCACATCGAATCTCAAAATATTTGTCCCCTTTCCTGCCGGCGGCTGAAAACAAAATATTTGTCGTACTCCTCATTCTACGTCATGGTTGACGAAGAAAACATGAAGCGTCTGAACGACCCCTCAATGTGGCCGCGTGGCTGCATTTTCAAACCATTCCGTGGGATTCTACATGATGATATGCTCCATCCTTCAGAGTCTGTAATTGACAGTGAAGGTGTGTAATTTGGACATCTTTTACCAAAACGCTCGTGGTCTACGAACTAAGCCAACTGAATTTTTCGCTAATGTTATTTCGTCTTCGTTTCCTGTCATTGTGATTACCGAAACTTGGCTGTGCAATGAGATTCCCTCATCAGACTATTTTCCACCAAGTTACAACACTTTCCGCAGTGATCGTAACTTCAGTGCAACCAAACAAAAAGGTGGTGGCGTACTTATGGCTGTAGATAATTCTCTGAGATCTGTTCGCCGAAGTGACATTGAAACTGTTCCTGAATCAATATGGGTCGAAATTAGCCTTGATCGCTGCGAAAAATTGTTGATTGGGTCCTTCTATGTGCCGCCTAGCATTACCCCAATCTCTTTTAATGACATCATCTCTTCCATTGAAAGTGTCATAGCTTCACATAGGAAGCACAGGATTGTTGTTATTGGTGATTTTAATACCCCTGGTGTCGACTGGAGAACACTTAAATATTCTCATTACCATCAATACATAGATAATAAGTGCGGCCTGCTATTAGATTTTCTTGCTTTTAATTCCCTTCAACAACATAATTCCATTGCCAATCCTTGCGGTAACATATTAGATCTGTGTATTTCGAACAATCAGCCTATTGAAGTGTCACTCTGTGACGTTTTTCTTGTTCGTCCCGACAAATTTCACCCACCACTTAAACTAACACTCTCTCTGTCAGGGGAAAAACAGAGCTTTCAAAATAACATCAACAAATCGCCCAGATTTGCTTTCAAAAAAGGTGACTACGTTGGCTTACACCATGACTTATCCTCCATTGACTGGTCTATGGTAACTGAAAAAAACCAATGTTGATGACCAAGTAGATCAGCTTACGGAACTTATCTTAAGCAGTATGCGCAAATATATTCCACAATATACTCCTAAACTCCATAAATATCCCCCCTGGTTCTCGTCTGAACTTATAAGTGCTCTAAAGCATAAAGATCGCGCACACAGAAAGCTTAAAAGCACTCAATCTCTCGAGCGCAAGGAAGATTTCCGATGGTTTCGAACTCTTTGTAAACGCCTATATAAACGGGATCACAGTTCATATATTGCACACTTAGAAAAAAGCGCCTCTGACAGGCCGGCTGAGTTCTGGAAGTATGTACGCAAACGGTCTAACAAAAGTGAAGAGCCTTTAATACTACTGGACTCCAATGGAACAGAACTACAAGCCGTCGCTGACTGTTTTGCCACACAGTTCTCTTCCGTTTATAAAGCCTCTGACTCTAGCACTACTATCGAACAACACTTGGAAATCAACACACCCAATGCTCTGTCGCTAGATGAAAATCTCATCAGCGAATGCATTAAGCGCTTGAAACCATCCTTATCATGTGGTCCAGATGGTATCCCCTCAGCCATACTAAAAGCTTATAGCAGTATATTGGTCCCAGTACTGACTAGCATATTTAATAACTGTCTGATTACTTCCACATTTCCTAGCATGTGGAAAATTGCTCGTGTTTTTCCGGTATTTAAGTCTGGCTCTAAAACTGATGTCTCGAATTATCGACCGATTTCTCTTCTCTGTGCCATGTCAAAGATTTTTGAGCTGGCCCTTCACCACATACTGTCTTTTAATGTGAAAAACGCATTGAATAATAATCAACATGGATTTGTCCCTGGCCGCTCAACCGTCACTAATCTTGCCAGTTTCATGACGCAAATATCTACACCTGTATTCCAGAGAGGACAGGTCGACACCATTTACTGTGACCTCAGCAAAGCGTTCGATGTAGTCAGTCACTCAATGCTTATGGTTAAACTTGCTCATTTTGATGTTGACACCGCTGTTGTGAATCTATTGCATAGCTACCTTCGTGACAGATCATGTTATGTTGCCGTCAATGGCCAAACGTCCTCCTTTTACAAAGTGACCAGTGGTGTACCTCAGGGTTCGGTATTAGGCCCACTCCTCTTTTTAATGTATGTTAACGACGTTTCTTCTGCCATTCGCAATTCTTCTTTCCTTTTGTATGCAGATGATATAAAGATATTTAGGGAAATTCATTCATTTAACGACTGTCGCTTGTTGCAGTCTGATTTGTGTTCTTTTTCAGAATGGTGTAAAAACAATAACCTTTATCTCAATATTTCAAAGACAAAAGCCATGAGTTTCACTCGCAAATCATCTAGCGTATCTTTTTTATACTCTGTCAATTCTGTGTCTTTATGTAGGGTTTGTGAGATCAATGATCTCGGCGTTCTCTTTGATAGCACCTTGCATTTTTCAGCTCATACTAAGCGTGTTGCTATGCGGGGTCTTCGTTCTCTCGGCTGTGTTTGTAGAATATCGAGAGAATTCAATTCTACTATGCCACTCCGCAAATTGTACACCGCAATATGTCTTCCTCAACTTGAGTATGCATCTGTGATCTGGAATGGCATCTCTAATTCCTTAAGTAACGTAGTTGAGCGTGTCCAGAAAAAAATTCTAAGCGTTTACAACCATCGCTTCGCTAAAAATGACTCTGGCTCGTGTTCTAACACCGTTCAACTATTGTCACTGCCTTCACTTCGCTGCCGGCGAAATCGCGCCGATCTCTTCTTTCTTTTCAAGCTCGTTCACGGTACTATATCCTGTCCTATACTGCTCAATAGTATTAATTTTCGGATTCCGCGGAAGCAAACAAGAGAGAGCAGGCCGTTTCTTGTAACTACCCGCCTCTCTCAGCACTCAACCCTCAACAGGATACAGTCTTTATAATTTTTATTTTCTTGACCTTGATGTTTTTGATGGGGCACAGTCATCGTTTTCCTCCAAGGTTTCTACCGTTATAAGATAACAGCACATGTGCAATTTGCTTTATCCTTCTCTTTTAGTTTATCTGGCGCATTGTTGTATGTATCTATGTATGTATGTATGTATGTATATTATCTGACTTTTCGTCATTATCATTAGCTATTTCTCATACTGTGTTAATCTACTTTTGTCCTGTCATCCTAATATTTCTGTGCGCATTGTATCTCTGATAGTTTTCTTCTGAACAGTCATCTTGTTGTATTGTGTTATTCTTAGTTTTTTTGTTTCTTTTTTTTTTTGTGCGCCAGCATCAAGACCTCTCGGTTGTTCCTGGGCACGTTAAATAAATGATTGATTGATTGATTGATTATTATTATTATTATTATTTACCAGCCCATGCTAACCTGCTGCTCGCAATCGGTTTCACGCAGCCCTACGTGTGCTCCCATTCGACACCTCCAAATCAGACTAGAAAACGGTACAATGGAACAACAGTTTTAAACGTCCCTTGCAGTTTAAACAGCGCGTTAATTCTCCCCGAAAAACTTGCATCATTGGTCACGCAACATAACCTACAACCCGATAAGGTTGTTAGGCAATGATTACTATTTTGCTTACTCTCATTCACTCCTCAACTGCAGCTTCACCGCAATAATACCATTTGTGCGGCAGAGCATCCTTCGCAGGCAGCTAAGCTGCAAGCTACCTTTCCATGGTCATATTTAAATATCGCGCCTTAGCATGCAGAGAGTACAAGTGGAAGGCATGCTTTCCGAAGTCGACTGCCCAGAGCGCGAGACCCTCGAACAATTGTTATACTCCTGCCTCCGGCACGACGCCCCAAGGACTGCATTTCGGGCCCCACTCCAACGTCTTGGAGTCCCACACCACATGCTGGAGACTTCATGTTCGCCACGGGCCCGGAGGCCATCCGACGGGAGGTCTTCCAGCACCTGCTCGACTTCCTCTTGAAGTCGGCTCTCATGCAGCCTCCGGGCCACAGGCGTGACGAACAAGACGTGACCGTCCCCCTCACTCCTACTCCTTTTTTTTTTCCTTTTCCCTCTTCTGTCCTTCCTATCCTGTCACCCCCTCACTACCCCTCACCCGGACTGGGTTGTATGACGGTGAACTCCCCGCTGCGTTCAATTATATCCCCAGTCCTTCTCTCTTCATTTCCTCCTCAACCAAAACCCTCCCCCCCCCCTCCCGCCCCCTCCGCCTTTCAGGGTGTACTTTGTCTTATGTCGTTTAAGGAGCGTAGGTACTTTAAGTGCACAGCACTTTTGGGGGACCGCCTTGACGTCGTAGCTTTATTGCTGTCACAATGCCTAGCCACTGCCGGAATCACGCGGCGCAGCGAGATAACGGACCCAAATAGAGCCCCAAAGCGTTACGGCGTAACGGACCCAAACAGGCTTCTAAAAGCAAGCGGTTTATATAGTCATACTCGTTCAAAACTTCTGAACCGCTGGCGCTTGTCATACATCTACCCGTTGTTTAGCGCAAGGAAAACTGCAGGTACAGTTGTGGCAAAATATGTGTATATAACCGGCAGCCTCCGCGTCCATTTAGTGGGTGGGCTTTTACTATAGTAAGCGAAAAAAGTGGCCGCCAAAAACGACGCGTCCCAAACTGCGCAGTAAGGCGCCGCACGTGCGAGATGAAAGCAAGCACAAAAAGAACAGAACTCCCGCTCGCGCTGTTCCAGGCAGGAGGCACGCGAGCACTGCGAAGGCGGGAAATTTGGATTGCGTTGGACAATGCAGTTGAATTCATCAAGATGAGTTGAACCTCCCTTCAATTCACCAAGAGAGGAGTGAGCCAGAGAGGCCAAGAGCATGACAAATGGTAGCAGTGAGCGAATAACGGCGCCACAGCGCATTATGGCGAATCACTGCTCTGCACTTCCGACGGCTTTCACGTTGAGTGGAACGGCTTTAATTATTGTCACAAGTACCGTCTTGTCTAAGGCCGCAGCTTTTAACTTTCGGCCTTTTAGACGTGCGTTTCAGAACAGCGTGCGAAAAATTGATTTGAGCTCTCCTTTCTTTAACGACACTTTTTCGGGCATTGTGTATCGGCTTTGGGCTAGTATCCTAACCGAGAATCTCGACATTTTTTTGTTTGACCATTTGTATAAAAGTGCCAGACCCATTGCACTTAAAACCAACCATCTTAGCATTACGCTACGGATGCACTTTTTACACCGGGGCTGTTATAGCTTTACTTCCCCAATTATTCTTTTTTTTTTTTTTTTGAGTGCGTAGACCGCGAAAAGCCGCTCCCCTCCTTCCCACGTCGGCACACCTTCTCCCTACAGCCACCTGCTCGCCTCCGGCACTTCATATTCTGACAAATGACGGCATATTTTGCCCCTGAAAAAATGTCTTCTCAGCAATCCATTTGTGGTAAGTGAAGTGAAAAAGACCGGTGTAAGCTTCGTTTTTGTAAGCTGGCTTTTCACATTTCGGGCTGCAGTGAAGCCTGCTCACAATGCCGGTGAACGGAAACCCGGAGTGACAGGAGGTTTCAGTGAATGTCTGTGGCATTTCAATGACCCACAAACCGCTCCACTGGTCGTCCGCCTTCACAGAGTCGAATCGCACTGAATTTATTTGTAATTTCTTAGGCGGGCCACCTCTGTTGTAAAATCTCCAAGTGGCGCTCTTGAAATACGTTTTAAATATTTTTTGGCTACTTTAAATTGAATAATCCAATCGACCACATTCCCATCTGCCGGGACGGTAACACGCATTGTTCCCGCCTGAAAGATGGCGCTGCTTAAGCGGATGTTAGTAGCTACCGGCTCCTTTCATTTCTTTGCGCAGTGTCCAAGCTTGTTCAGACTGTTTTACACGATCGTTTCTCCTCCATTGCTAACGGCAAACGTTTTCTTTCCAAACATGCATTTATATATACCCGGCTGTTTTACAACTATTAGTCTCCCTTCTCTCATGCAACGAGCATCTGATGCGGATACTTGATACATACAGCTTGATACTGTGTGCTTTGACCTGTCCAAGGCTTTTGATGCTGTCAGTAAAGACACGTTAATTACGAAACTTTACCTCCTGACCGTAGAAAATTTTCTTGGCTTTTTAATGCGTAACTTGCGCAGGTGGACCTGCTACGTCAGCATGTTAACGACCAGCAAACATCGTTACTGTGCCTCAAGTGGTATGCCACAGAGGTCTGATCTCGGCCTTGTTCCGGCTTTTTTTTTTTTTTTACTTGTGAATGATGTTCCAGCGCTATAAGGCATTCTTTTTCACTTAATGTGAATGACACCAAGATTTTCAAGGGGATTTTGTTTCTTGGCGACTGTAGGCACTAGCAAAAGGTGTTGACGCATTAGGTCACTGGCGCAAAGAAAAGAAAATTATTGGTAGATTTATTCGTGGACCTTTAGCAATGTGTAAGCGCCTATAGTCTCCCTCGTGAACCTGAGGTTGGGCCAAATGCGCATGCCTTGCTCCAGCTGTAGAAGCCCGCAACTCACCATTTCTCGTGCACCCCTCATGTCAAGTGTGGTTTTGTTTAGCAAATGCGAGCGCACCACTACCGTCCAATGCCGTTGTCTGCTCGTGTTGACTGCTCTCCGCACGTGCTTTGTTGTTATCTGTTCTCTTCTTACTCAAATCCGCCGCGGTGGCTCAGTGGCTAAGGCGTTGCGCTGCTGAGCACGAGGTCGCGGGTTCGATTCCCGGCCGCGGCGGCCGCTTTTCTGATGGAGGCGAAAAGCAAAAACGCCCGTGTGTTCGAGATTTCGGCGCACTTTAAAGATCCCCAGGTGGTCAAAATTAATCCGCAGCCCTCCACTACGGCGCGCCTCATCGCCTGCGTTGCGTCGGCACGTTAAACCCTGCAATTAATCTGATGGAGGCGAAAAGCAAAAACGCCCGTGTGTACGAGATTTCGGCGCTTGATAAAGATTCCCAGGTGGTCAAAATTAATCCGGAGCCCTCCACTACGGCGCGCCTCATCGCCTGCGTTGCGTCGGCGCGTTAAACCCCAGAATCAATCAATCTTCTTACTCAATGGGGACGGATGTTACACAATGGGGAAACATTTTAAATGCAGAGCATTTCTTAGCCTCGCCTCTTCCTGCGTCGGACGGCGTCCACAGCTCCGCGTCCGCAGCAGGTGCGCCTCTCCTCCTTCCTTCCTCTCTCTCAACAGCAGCTGGCGCGCGCATGCGTCGTAGTCAGCCCGTTCGCTCCGTCGCGGTCTCGGCGTAACAGGTGCGTGATAGCAGCGCGGTGGGGCATGGAAGGGCGCGCGCTGCTTGCGCGTGCGCGCTCTCCCCCCCGTACTGCTCTCCCTCTACTGCGCGCGCTGCAAATATAAAGCGGCTAGCGGTCGCTCGTGCTTCAGTCACTGCGTTGCTCCTTCCTTCCTTGGTTGACGCTCGCTCCACCCTAACGCGACTTTACTCTCCTCTCTTTACCCCAAACCAACACCAACGCAACTACGACCCAACTACCCACCCTAACGCGACTTTACGCGGCGTTAACGACCCCCAATGCTCTGCATTTACTCGTGTTCCCCTCGCGGGAAGGCGCGGGAATTTTTTTTGCCAAGACGACCCATCTAGTGCTCACACAGTGAAGACTGATGACATGTGGATTATTATAGAATTCACGTACTGCATTTCCTGTACAAACTTCAAAATTGCATTTAGGGGCCATCCAGTCCGCAGCCCCTCTCTGCCTGTCTTGCCAGAAGCACCGGTGGGATTAGAAGTGGCAGCGAACTAATTTCGTGACACACTGAAAGGCAACAGACTATTGGCATAGGATAAGAATCTAAATTTATTCAAAGCCTCGTATAGAGGGTCGGACGTTCGTTGTTCGGTGATTTAATTTAGACAGAATAACATACGAGCTATTGTTACGCCAGGAGGTGGTAGCAAAGAACATCGTAAATGGTTTATAAGAAGTGGGTGAAAACATTTCTATGGGAGCAGTGCTCCATGTCCTTTTTCCTTTTTTTTTTCCCCGAGGGTTCCTGGGCAACAGGACACTTGTTCAGAGCTCTCTCCTTGTACATACTGCACTGCGTTGAAACGCCTCTACCTGTGTTCTATGCAACATTGTAGTTGTCTCTCCTTGGCTCTTCCTGTCATACTCAAGATTAAAAAGAGTTTACCTTAAAGGAGCCATGAATACAAAGTACATGATTGTTTTATTCGAAAGATTTCGTTTTATAGTGTCCCCAGCGCTTGTCCGGGTGCAAACGATGTTTTATTCACTGAGAAATTAATCGATTTACGTTAAAATTTTGATTTTCCCGCTAAATCGTGTGTTTTCGTGGTCTGCAATGACTTCACATGAACCGACTGCTCTGCAGCTGATTACGAAGCCTTGTTTACCGTTAGTGAACTTATATGGCGCCACCATACCGTGGCAAGCCGTTTTTTGCCTCTGGTTTGTTTTTGACTGTATTTGAACCTGGCTTGTTCTTGTACAGGGAGAAAATAATCGTTTCGTGAAACAGAGTGCTCGCTCGACAAATATGGTCACGTAAGACACCGTTGCTTGCGTCAATCGGCCAATGTCGTCTAAAACTACCCCAAGGCCCCGCAGTCCTGTGCAGCTAAACCAAACATAGTTCGCGCAGTACCAACAGCAGTACGCATCGGTACTTCTATGTTTACGTGTGCTTTCGTAACTTCCGATGTTTGTCCCCCCATTCTTACGGCTATAAAAAGAACGTGGCCTAAATTTAAGCGCCAATAGCCCGTTCGGCAAGCTTATAAGCTCTGCCCAATTCGTGTTTGCTTTTGCCGGCCTCAGCCAATCGTAGAGCTGGCTGGTATGACATCACAGGTTCTGTTGCGGGAGTGGGTCGCATGGCCTTTCCCTTTTTTCCTAATTACACAGCTCATTTGAGTGAAGTTCACGTTAGAAGTGGTGCCAGTATGATTCCAACAAGGCAATCTTTTGAATGAACCAAACTTGTGATTTGTCTTCGTGGCTCCTTTAAAGTTGAGCATTTATTGTTTTTCCCTAGCACTCTTATTTTTCTTTCTTCTGCTTGATGAAATCCTCTGTTCTAAGCCCAGGGGTGAGAGCTAAATCAGATTTGGCAGCAGCTTTTGGAGCAGCGAAATTTCAATTTTGGAGCATAAGAACCTTGAGCTTAAGAACCTTGGAGCATAAGAACCTGGAGCATAAGAACCTTGAGCAGAAGCACGACACTTATTGTGTCACCTTAGGAGCCCCAAAAATAAAATTTTTTGCCACTCGCGGGGAAAAGTGCACTTTTTAATCGGTTTTGAATGTAGCCTTTCACTAAAATTTTTTTTCTACCAGTGTATCACAAGGTACGAACTGCACTAACTTTTTCCATTGAAAATATCGAATTAAAAAACTAAGCAATGGCAAGGCATTTTTATTTTTATTATCCTGTGAATGCCGAAATTATTATTTTTAATTTCAGACTCGGCTTTATGAACAAGTGTAGAGCCACGGCAAAAGTTGCGCAAAGCGAGGTGACAGTCGTCGCACCCCACCAGCCCGCCCATTTCAAGCCCCAAGCGTTCACTACTATCGTAATTTGAGTAACGTTGGTATGTTTAGCCACCTCCCTTTTGGCAATGAATTTCAATTCAGATAGATGAACCATTATTACTATCGTGCGATAATAGCCCGTCCCACTATCGGACACTGCTTGAACATTTTCCGGCGATGTAGCCTGCGCCGTCACTTCTGCAGAGTCAATCGTCCCATTGCTGCCGCTCGCAAGCTCGCTGTCAAAGGCAGCAATAACTCAGCATTTTATAAAGCCGCAATGAGTCCGAAATTTCACTTCAGGCAAGCACCACGGCGAATTCGCGGGCACCATGTTGTTTTTGATCAACTCCCTCCCGTCTTTCCGAGTCGCGCAACTTGCCGCAACAGATCGAGCGACTAAATATAAACCATGTAAACCCAGCCACCCCCATAACCAAAACCGTGGTATAAATCGGCGATACGCACTCTGCCTGAACCACGAGCAACTGCTTCGCCTGGCGGCCATGTTTTCCAACCTTCAACACACCATGATGTTCCAACCTTCAACACACTCAAGCCCAGTAACGTCGCTCCGGAAATACGGCGCTCCGAAAATTGCCGTTTTTTTTTTATCAACTTGCACAAGGAGTTTGCCGTCTCAGTACACATAAGTACTTTTCTACGTCTTTGCAATGATTTTTAGTGGGAAAACTTTAAAAACACCGAATATAACATGTGCAACCCGACATCGTGACTTTCGAAAAAACTATCCCGGGACAATTTTATGCAGTTCTCTTTATTAGATGATCCACCAATTAAACCTTTACAAACAGGATCACCTTCGGGGTGCAAGAAAATTATGCCGTCAGTAACCATTTTTCCCCACTGAAACTTACGGGAGCGGTTGAGATCCTTCACTCTCAGTCTGTTTTGGAGCAGTTTGACGAAATTTTTTCAATTTTCCAGCTTTTGGAGCAGCCTGGCTCAGGAAAACAAATTTGTTATCAAAACTGCGCAATATGTGCAGCTGTGTCAATCCTGGAAGCCCTACCAACCCCACTGGGACTACTGAGGCATGCAAGTTTGCCTTTCATGTTTTATTGTTGCACACAACACAAGAACAAGCGTGGAAAGACAGCAGTACCAGACAAGCGGCTCTGTCAACGCGCTCGACCAGCAACAGTGGAAGCAACACCAGCAGCACACACTGCATAGACATCTTACAATAATGCTCCACAACAACAACAAACATCACGGGCTGTGTTACGTTATCTCCTTCTGAGGACTTGTCCACAGCACAGCAGCTCCTGACGAGCAAGCACAACTTGCTCAAGCACGAAAGTCAAATGCTGATTCTTGCATTTACTCAAGCCAAGTTGTGGGGCACCAAACGGAACACCACAAATGTGCCCTGACAGGTTTGCAGAGGTACAGTAAGGGCAATAATAAGGATTTCCACACAAGTCCTTCAAACTTTGTAACCAGTACTGAATATTTAAAGTTCCGGACAATTGCACTCCTGAAACTGCGCAAAATGTCAGTACAACTTTTTGCTTTACGGTGCAATGCTACACCCCTGGTAGTTTAGCTGATGAACCAGCAAACAAAAATTTGTTCATCAAAAACATACAGTTTTTGAAAAAAGGCGACAGCATTACCAATGCACCTGACGAAAGTGCGTTGATTGCGATGCGTCAATTTTGTAAAAAGTAAAATACTAGCAACTGGCAACAACAAAAAATCTCACAACACCAAAGAGCATGTGAAACCTCTGCACATATTAAACAATTCGAATGACTTCCAAAGAAGCAAATACTCAGCAGATAATCATATTTCATAACTGATGCACAAAGCCACTATGTTACGTGAGGGCTGGTGGCTTTGCCAATTCAATGCAATATAATTAGCTTGCCAGGAGAAATCTAAGCTTTTCTTTCCCTGCTTTCAGTTAACTATACCGAATGAAAACAATGCATGAACAATGTAAACGAAGGTGAAGTACAACAAAGAAAACTTTTGCTAATCCATTACATGAATTAGGTAGCGCAAGTATTCTTTCTTTGGTTTCCTAGATATGCTCGTCTTGCTGATGCATTGCCCATTGACACAAATAAAGTTCTTAAAGTCATCATGTTCCAGACTAATAACGAAAACCAGCTATGTAATACTTCAGAAGGTTTTCTAAACACTAAACATTTGTTCGGCATGAAAATTATTCTTGCAAGACCTTCCCACATACCACCACTGCTCTCGATCAAATATGATATGTCATTGGATTATGTAATTGGACGGGACAAATAAACTGGTTCAAAAAAACTTAACTGGTTCAGAAGTATGCCGTCAAACCTGCTCTCTACTAGGATCCGTTTGTTGACAGCTAGTGTTCATATGTGCTCTGCTTATATGCAGATCCAATCTACTTATCCATGAAGAAATCTTTCTGTCACACTGCTTTGCAGTCTGAGAGATATGTAAAGGCAAGAGGCAACAGCAAAATGCGTTGTAGGAGCATCCAAAGGAGCCGAGTGAAAACTGATATCTTCCATTTAACACCAGTATAAAAATATTGGCACAGCTTGCACCAGTGGTGCGAGGCGGGAGAAACAGTGGAGCTGGGCGTGGACTTAGCTTCTTCCGGTTTTGCAAATCTTCAGCATGATAGTCAGGGTTGGATTGTAACCATTTCGTACTCTCTAGCAGTGACTTGAAGGCATTTGCGCTGCGCTTTTTTGTCGGGAGTTACACACTTCGGCCAATCCGTGTTTTGCAGAGGTCTAAACAATGTGCTCGGCGCGGAGTCCCGAGGCCCTGTGCGTCGGCGCAGTGACATCATAGCTAGGCGAGGCTTGGTTCCGTCTATGCAGCTGTGCAAAGGCCGTGCCAGGCGTCTCGTGCCAGAGTTTTTTTTCTAGTTCTTTCTTTTCTTTTTTTTTTTTGCTAACGCCACCAGACCCAGCTCAAGATTACACAGCCTCGCTGTTAAAATAGAGCAAAAGTGTTCAGCAACTCGGGGTCCATATCAATTAAAGGCACCAACAAGAAATAGCAGCTGCTCGCTCAACAAGCAAGACGCAAATACGTGCAGTGGATGTCACACCAGAACACGTGAAGAATTTGTGTCTCTTACCAATGGTTGTGTCCATTTACATCCGGGAATAAAAATGATGACAAGCACAAAAATATTTGGGCCCACTCAAATTCAACAATCCCTAAAGAAATGCTGTCTGTACCACCATTGCCCAAGAAACACAAACATATCTTGGTCCAAATTTTCAGTACCCTTTCATACTTATCTTCTTGTGTTGCAGCAGTGAAGAAGTGATTCATGTGCCAGTCATGATCACTACATGGTCTTAATTAAGTACCACCCTTAAATAAGTTGTGTACACGCAGAGAGACCTTGTGAAATATAGATCTGTGTTACGTCAAGAAACAACAACATTCACCACAACTAGGCTAAGTTCTTTGGCAACACCGCACAACATACTCAACAGTTTTACTGCACGTCACAGCAAGTTAGTACAAACACTTCGTTTTCTTAGCAATAAACCATCCACAATATGCATTAATGTTATCACAAAGTACCGCAACATTTCCACAACACTGAAACACGATGGTTGCATGGCAGCATTCACATGTTCAAAAAGCAAGCGAACACATGAAATCTCATTGTCAATTTAAGGTGAAGTTGCACGCCTTCAGCAAAAATATGGAAAGAAAGATGAATGCCTTGAACAAAAATACTACAAGGACGGGTAAATCTCTTTTTTCCTGCAAATGAATCCGAAAACAGAAAAAAAAAAAAAAAAAAAAACGAAAAACATTTGAGATAGTTGCACAACAGTTTTACATCTTACATCACAACGAACTCAACTTGAACGTAGGATGCTTCAGCCACACAACTGAAGGCTATAAGCTCATGTGTGCAGCTTACAAAACCATAGTAAACAAAAACCAACGTTTCAGCATATGTCAGCACGAATGGACTGTCCCTAATACTTATCATCATCATAAGTCCATTGACATCCACTGCAATGACCAAAGCAGCCATAAATTCTACTAGGACCCTGATGAAGTGTTTTACATCCAACATTACCAATCTGGCCATGTCAGTGAGAACACACGACTCAGATTTATCCCTGGTATGTGGCTTTAGGAAAAGATGAAAACTGACGACAAAGAAAAAGGTTACAAGCTAAAACAAGGTCAGTTGTGTTTTTTTTTATCCTCACTGCATGGTTGTTCCCTAACGAAAATTGTGCGAACTTCCAAGGGCACCACACTGTTTACATTGTTATCTTTCTTGAAGTTGCCTAAACAGTTGGATTTGATAAAGAACACGCAGAAATAAAATAAAGTGTGTGCTCTCGGCCTAACCCAGCCTCCAACACAAGGTGGGTTACACTGCAATACCAGCTTAAAGCAATCAAGCTAGTGCATAATTAAACTCATTAAAACTTTTTTCACAAAAGATAAAATGCGCCGAAAAGAAAAGGGCCACACTTTCCACGGCACGCAAAACAAGATTTCTCAGCCTCAAATCCCCCTCGACAAGTATCCCTCAGCAGTACTAACACATATTGCGAGTTAAAATAAGAACAAGCCCATGCGGTTCTCGTCCTATGTCAGTGACAAAAGGTAATTTTTGGCCGTAACCTTAAAGAAAGCAAACATATTTGTTTGACCGGTAGCTGCCTAAAATGCACAGCAATCACTGGGTAATGACTCGCCACTGAAGTGCACTATTCACAGCAAGTGGTAAGTTTGCTCCTTCAACCATCAATTTGGGCGCAATGTGCTGGACGAGAGCGCTTCACAAAAACGTGTCCAGCTCAGGTAACCAGCTCCGTTCAAAAATCCCTCGCCAGTTTTTACCATCGAAGAAAAAAAGAAAAATCAGTGTGAAACTCATCCCTGCACAAGCGGCTTATACACCTGCACTTTCACCCTATAAACAACTCTATTACGGTCATATGGGCTCACATCCGAACACGGCAGAATGCACTGTAATTATGCTACCCTGAGCACCGGAAATAACCACAGACTCAGCTAATTTGTAAATATAAAACCTAGTTCTTAACTTTTTTGTTGTTGTTTATTTAAACATAACTAAACTTGCATTTTTTTTTCTCGGATAAAGAAGAGTAAAATACCCAATCAAAAGCCTTCCCTTTCTTGTGTGTGACCAACGGTCAAATAAAGTAACCTGTGGCATGTGCCGTAAGGAGCCCATTTTAAGCAAAGTGACTTGGCAATGTTTCGGGGAAACTAACTTCACAAAATTACTGGGGCCAAATTTTTCAGTTTGTCGCATGGCATAGGTCTTGCATGGAATGATACACCCATTGTTCTCAATTTCTTGCATGGCACGGCTACTCTGTAAGCACGGCTTACAGAACAGCCGTGCAAAACCTACCTTGATCAAATGGGTATTCACGGAATCAAAAATTTTGATTAAGCTTTGAGCCCCATAGAAGCATTGTCGTACTCATCACTCATTACTCATACATTTCGATCTGAAAGCAAACTTGAGAAAAGCAGCTGAAAGAGAACGAAAAAAAAAAAAAAGAACACACTAGGAACTTTGAGATGCGACCGCTAGTGAAAAGAACACACCAACTGGTCAATAGGTCATAGTGAAAAATGTGCTAGTTCAACATCAACCCAAAATAAATGAGAAGGGGAAGCTTTCCCTAGACCTTGTTTCAACCCAATAAATTTAAAAATGATTAAGACTGCCTCCAAGATAAAATCTTCAGTGACATCGTAGAAACTCAAGAAAACAGAAGAATGTAAAATATTTTCTTCGGATTTCCAAAACCCTAATGCAAGCCGTACACCCTTGAGATTGTTCTTTCTTCCCCCATTGCACTTGGTTACCCCCGGCAGCATTAGAGGACATCGCCTCGATCACATGAGGCCAACGAAAAAGCGCTACTACCACTACACTGCAAGGACTAGGAGTAGCTTAGCGTCGGCATCATCATCAATCCGTGGGGGTGTGCGCTCGGAGGGGCAGGGCAGCTTCCTCGGGCAGGGGTGTCCGGCGGTAGGCTGTCCGGGTGGCCAGGAACACCACCATGGTGGCAAAGCACACCAGGCACACGCCAATCATGTTGCCCAGCACGGCTTCCCCAGGCAGCAGTTGATACTTTCCCGGTGTTCTGCACGAGGCAAAAGGGACAAAATGAAGGACCACAAGCCTCCCCTCCAAGCATCGATTGAAAGGGCCGTGTACACACGTGGTGCCCAAATACATCGAGGCAGCAAAAGCCCAAGTCCTGGTCTTTTTACATTATTCAGATTAAGCACTTCGCCAGCTGAAAGGGAGCATCTTGTGTTTTTTCTATCAAGTTGAATATGACCCCCTAAAGCATGCATGCAGGACCATGAACACACACGAAAGTGATAGTTTCAGCAAACAGACTTCATTGGCAACCTTCCAGATCGCAAAGACCATCTCCAGTAACAGAGAAGACTTGGTCTAAGCCTCTATATGGGGGTAAAAAAATGCAACAGCAAAAAGGGAACAAATGTCATGTTCACTCTACATGTTACTAGAAAAACTTAGTATTTTGAGTGGCCGACCCCATCATCAAACTCTGGCCAAATTCTTGGACAGCTGTATTTCCATGCCAATAAATCATATCACATTAAATGTTAATAAATGTGGGTCACCTGCTGTGTGGTAGGTTTTTAAGCGTTGCATTAATTAAGCGAAGTGCAAGAGTCAAGGAAACTTTTTTTTTTCTACAGCACTGATGTGCACTGAAATGTCCTGCCTTTCACAAGGCAGCTTTAGTTTGCTATTTGCATCTCTCTCTCTCTCTCTCTCTCTCTCTCTCTCTCTCTCTCTCTCTCTCTCTCTCTCTCTCTCTCTCTCTCTCTCTCTCTCTCTCTCTCAAAAAAAAAAAAAAAATGCGAGCGCAGAAAGCAGCCCGTTTGATCGCTGCTGTGAACGAGTGCTGAGAGAGTTCTTCAGGCCCAGGGCACTCGTGACTGTGACGGGACGATTCAGCACAACACAGTAGTGGCACAAGCACGTGGCATTACGGCCACCTATAAAATCGTATCACAAAGAGAAGCTCTTCCGTAAACTACCAATACCCCCCATACGGCGGCTTTTCCATCAATGATCGATGCTCCCACAAGAGCCGTATCTTCGTAGTGCGCGCAGTAGATGTCAAAAAAGAAAAGCTTTTGTATAAGCACGCGGAATAACCATGCACTGTGGATTGAGTGGCAAAACTTTATTCCCAATCATGAGAACACATTCACTGCCTAATGACAACTATCGAAGCTACCGGCAGCAGCCACTGCAGCGCGATGTCAAAACAAACAACATGGCGGCTGACAGAAGTGGCCGCTCGCGATTTCGTTTGATTCGTGAGTACGTTATTTGCATTCAAGAAGCGTTTTGTTCGTAGATAATAAACAAAATGAGTATTACTGAATCCCTTGAATCAATGCACGGCGCTAACGTAGGCACAATCATATCACGTTCAGTACAGTTCCGAATGCGCTGGTGGAAGGTTAGCCGCTCTAGGTACAGTGGACAAACGGCACAGATCGGGAACGCCAACTTTCAAAGTCGGCATCACCTTTATTTGCGCCAGAATGTATGCAATGGTAAACGCTATGCTTCGACTGTAATCATAGAAACGAGGGTGTTACACTTTCCCCATCTCGTAGCACCCCTGATTTCTCAGTTCTCTTGCGTTACAAGCGGCACAACGTTTAATTTCAATTCTAAGCAGACCCTCCAACATTGGATATTAAAATTTGAAAAAAAAAGGGTCGACCTAGAATCGTGTAAATACGGTAACTCCAGTACATTACCTATGTCCCCGACTACAGCCTAACCCTAATTAAAAAGAGTGGCAGACATCAATACCGTACCCCGGCACATGCTCAATTAAAATTTTGTAAAAGAAATCGAGGGGCATCCATTTATGCAACAAAAGAAGACATGGGCCTGAAGTTGCATGTAAAACTGAAATTTGTCGCAAACAATTTTTTAGCTAAAACTTATTTACACCGTGCCCCAATAAGTCTCAGTTTGTTTCAAGTCACAATTGTTGAGACCCTTTGACAACATTGTTGGGTCCCTGTGTACATTATACATGTATCTTTTTCGGTCTAAATAAATAGACTTCAACTTCAACATTATGTTTGCAACTTCATGCCAGATGGGGATTTCAAAACAACTTGTTTTCACTCAAAGCAATGTTTGCACTTCCCTATCATTGCACCAGGGCACAGCGGCAATCTTGACCACCAGAGCCACACTTGGTGAGCATTCAAGTGAGTGAATTGCTGGGCTAGTTGGTTCATAATGTTCAGAAAAGGGGAAGTGCCTCCTCCTCTTGTCCAGCGTTCTGCTCGCTGGTTTCCCCTTTTCTGAACATTGGTGAGCATTGCACCCCTGCGCCCACTTTTAAGTGCCAAGCCCTTTAGGGGCTCTCTTTGTCGTCATAACTCGTTTGCTGTTACGCTGCTCGATGTCAAGCAACTGCCGCAAACAGGCGGCGCAGCGAGATAACTGACCCAAAGGTTTCAAAACACAAACACAAAGGTTTCGAAAAACAAGCGGTTTATATAGGTGGTATCCATTGAAAAGTTTAGCCGACAATTTCTTAACTTGGCAACACTGGAAACGGCCACGGACATGGCCGATGCCCTACGGACATGACACAGCTTGTGCCACTGCGCCCGCACGCTGAAAGAAAAAAAAAAAAAAACTCTGGCGTGCATTGTCTGCTCCGTTTCAACCCGATTCGCAACAGCGGTGTCAACAGAAATGTTATTAATCGCATTCACATTGGCTGTGGAACATTGCTTTGTGTTTGGTGGGGTAGGGTTTGGAACGTCACATGGACAAGTACCGCCATCCTATGGAGCCTGACGTAACCAGTAACGGCGCACCCACATGGTTGCCTGCCTGCGTGCCTCGCCAGTGAATACAAGCTATAGTTATACAAAGTGCAGTATTGGGCGAGTTGGTTATCCATCATTACTAAACAGCGCAACAAAAAACACGGACTATAGCTGAGGTACACAGGACGTCCTGTGTACCTCAGCTATAGTCCGTGTTTTTTGTTGCGCTGTTTAGTAATGAACTATAGTTATAACCGTTCGAAACTCGTGAACAGCGGGCACTTGTCATACATCCCTCCGTTATTTAGCACAAAGAAAACTGCAGGTACATTGGAGGCAAAATATACGTAATTAGCCGGCAGCTCCCACATTCATTCAATTAGGAACACTCGTTGGGTTGGTTTTTATGATTATGAAAAAAAGTGGCAGTGCAAGAAAAAAAGCGCGTGCTCCAAACTGCGCAGTAAGGCGCCGGCACGCGCGGGATGAAAAGCAAGCACAAAAAGAACAGAACTCCCAGAGGTGCTGTTCCAGGCAGGGAGCAAGAGAGCAACTGCACAGGCGGGAAATTTGAAATGTGTTGGACAAACACCTTCATTCAATTCATCAGAAGAGGAGTGAAACTGGGCGGCGAAGAGCGTGATGGGTGTTAGCAGTGAGCGGATAATGGCGCCACAGCCCATTATGGCAAATCACTGCTCTGCACTTCCAACAGTTTACACGTTAAGTAGAACGGCTTTAATTTTTTTCACTCCCACGGCACATGGCATTCGTGCCATATGCAATGTGACACTGTCACCGTCATTTTTATGCTGTGCGGCGCGTGAAGTGTTTTTCAGACACGTTGTTCAACCGCAAGATGAGGGCTCGGGCATACAAGATGAAAGCATAAAATAATCTCCACAGCAGAAAGCGGGGATTCTCAAAGCTGCCACTTCGGGGGCAAAGAAGAAGTAAGTTGAGAATGACTTCATCACGGGACCGTGCTCTTGCAATTCATGCCAGCAAAGAGGTGATTACAGTAAAGCGTCGTTACAAGGTACACTCAAGGAACCCAAGAAACATGTCTCTTGTAACCATTGTCTCTTGTACGCAATGTTGCTAACATGCCAAACATGGGAAAATCAACCAAACTGTCTTCATTCAAATGTCTTTTATAACAAAGTGTCTCTTGTAACAGTGTCTCTTGTATCGAGGTTCTACTGTAATGACATTGGTACTTGTTGCATAAGAAAGAGTAGCACAAGGCTCCCCTGCAGCCAAAGCACTGAAAGGACTTTGCAAATGGCCCACCCAGGTGGAATCTGCAAATCAACCAGTGAGTATAGCACTCTTACAGAACAAAGCTAGAAACTTCACAGGAATCCCTATTTTAGACAGCTTTGGGAGTGCCTTAGCATATTATGCGATGATAAGTCATAGTCAGCTGACTTGTGTGCTGCAGAACGCTGAGCCTTTGGAGTGCAGCAACCGGCACATTTTCAATGCTGATGAAACTGCGTTGTTTATTCAGATGTTGCTGCATTTAAAGAGGTTGTGAAGATAAAATACAACTTTCTTTAATTTGATATATCTGTCCTTCTTTACACTGCTCACCTCCATTTCCACCACGGAAGATGTTTTTTTAGCCCAAAAAATGAAGTACTGCAACACTTTCAAATTCCGCGCTACACTGACATGTTATGGGCAGGAGTGGTGTCATAGACTTCACCCCAAATACATTCCAAGTAGTCGATGGTAAGCGCTGCAGGTCCCTTTAACCCTTTCACTATCGGGTGTTTCTGGCCATGATGACGCACCCCCAGTGTAGGCTTGGTTTCCGAAATATGAGAGAAGGAACATAATGATTTATTTGACTCTAATAGCTTCCGGAATGTAACGCGTCGAAAGGAAAGAGCATGGGTGAGAAATCGTCTCTCTTCAAGTTATTTTCACTTTGCCGTGCACGCTTCCGGGACGAAGACCCCACCGTTTCAACATCAGAATCTGACGCTGTAGAACTCGCACCCCTCCCTCGGACGAAAAACTCTCAGAATGTGAATCCGAGCTCGGCCCGTATTCGGATTGGAATCAGAAAGAAATCAGAAATCAGAAAAGGTTTATTGTGCAAAATTCAGATGACATGTGCAAGATATACAGAAAGAGGTCCCATAGTCAGAGACTGTAAGGGGACCTCTTGTACAATGTAGAAGTGAAAAAAAAATTGTAATGTATATAGCAGAGAGACAGAACTACAGTAAAATGCAATTGAGACAAATAAAGTAGGAATATACACTTGTAATCTCACAGAAACAATTGAAAACCAAGAATAACACGCTTATTACATAAACAAGTGATTACAGAACGCCACTCACAATGATCAAGAAACAATTAAGAAACAGAAAACAGGCTAGTTTGTTGACATGATATGATTTTTTAACTTCGATTTAAGTACATTCAGGGAGCGGGATGCTTTAATGTCAGAAGGAAAACTATTCCAAAAAGAAATTCCAGAAAAATAAACGGTTTGCTTGCCGTAATTAGTGCGAACTTTTGGCAAGATAAAGTTATTGTTTAAGGCAAACCTTGTGACATTCCTATTTGAAGGAAGCACATTTAAGTGCGGAAGTTGATTGTTTACAATTCTATACATATAAAAACCAAGGTTATATTTAACTAGTTCGGTTACAGTTAATATATTGTTTTCGTGAAGCAATGACGTAGCGTTAGTGAGAAATGGGCTTGACGTGGCAATTCTTATCGCTTGGTTTTGAATTGTCTGAACTGAAGTAAGATGAGTGGTGTAAGTGAATCGAAGAACCATTGCTCCTGCCCACAGTCCAATGCCCCGTGCGGTCAGCCATACGAAAGTAACTGTGCGCATGTAGGGAGCACTTTCAGCAGCCCACACAATGCACAGAAATTAGTGAGCAAAAGCTGCGATTGAGTCACATTTCGGTCTATTGGAGAGGTAACGGCATGCTGGGCTAACCAGGCGCACCGTAGCACACGCGGGAACAGCATAAAAAAATGTAGAAGCCCGTCACGGATGGCACAACAACCCTTGCACCCTAATCGCATGCGTGCTGCATGGTCACTCAGCCCGACAGAGTACAGCGCGCGGAGCGACCAAGCCCCCCAGCAACGAAAATTAATGGCTCGATGAATATGGCCTTCATCATGATTAGCTATTGCTACAGCCCTTAATTTATAACAAAGGCAATCTGAGTTGCCCCTACATGCCAGATCGAAAATCATGAATGACATTTTTTGTGAAACATTGCATTTTCGGGTTTATAACCCATCCCTATATATGGCCGCACCCATTAGTTGGGCCCACCCCTTTCACCCAAAAAATCTCGCATGTGGCTCGCCCCATTGATTGCGTAATGCAAACATCCAATCTTCATAGAAATGTTACCACTCAATTGCATCGTGTTTACTTAGCAACCCCCTACCAGTAGTTATCAAACTTAATTGCTTTTGTTACCCGCAAGTAAATAGTAAATTAAGTGGAGGAGGGGCAAGGGCATGGGGAAGGAAGCCCAAGCCCTTCACCGCTGTACACAGAGGCACATCTGCCGAGCTGATTACCTGCAGATAGCTGCCAAGTTTACAGACGCACCCCTCTCACTTATGTCAGGAGCAGCATCGGGCATATCTCATCCCCTTTGGCCCACACTATGACCTGACCTTGCAAAGGCAAGCACGCTCGTGATAAAGACAGTATGGTGTGTGTTCCCCATTTCTGCTTTTGACACTAAGCCAGCTAGAACAAAGCGGGCGAAAGAATGCAGTGACGGTTGGCGACAATGCAAGCAACCCAGAACCACCTGTGTTGCGGCGAAGCTGCCTTTCGGGGCAAAGCTCATGTATTTTACGGACCCCAACTTTATTCTCAAGATTTTTCTATTACTGGTGCATATTATGCCTGCGAAATTGAGGAAGTTCCAGCTGTAGGACGAGTGATTGAGAATGTAGGGAAAAAGATTTCCCTCATTACTGCATGCTTCAACACACAATCACGGCTCTAAGACACTAAAATACAGTCCCTGCCCCCAACAATACATCAACAGTCACACCACTTGATAAGGAAGCGACAATGTACATATAAAAAGCAGGTAATCAGCTGCTTTGTGTTGAATATAAGGCATTAAAACGAGACAAATGCTGGTATTTTGTACGAATGAAATCGAAAGGTGTGGCACAGACGATTAGTGTGTTTGGCTCCCAAGTATTAAATTGTCTTTAATATGGCTTACTTGTACCCAGTCGTGTAACAGTGGGAGTGGGCTGACAGTCATCTTTTCTAGAAAAGATGTCAAACAACTGAAACCTTAAAAAGGCCCGGAAAACACTTTTTTAAAAATCACAAAAGTACATGGTTGTTTCACAGCACATCAGGCAACCCTGGTCCACCAGAATTTGCGTCTCAGATGTACCGGGTGCGCGAGGTATTTGAGAACGCTTTTACTTATCGCCATACACACCAGCTGCCTCATCATATATATTTAGGCGTACGGCTTCTTGTTCGTCTACCCCTTACCATTCATACTGCGCAGTTTGTTCAAAGATGGAAGTGTACGAGTTGAAGCAGGAAATAAAACGCCATGTAGTCCTCTCCTGGCCGCACACCCCAGCGACTTTGAAATTGCCACCTTTCTGAGCGTAGCGAAGTCCTTCTAAAAGACCATTGGCCTTTCAGCAAGACTCGGCTCCTGTCCGCAATGCATGCATCCCCCAATAGTGGCATGGCTGAAATTTCTGCGACCCCGTCACCCCCAACTTGTGGCCTCCTAGTTGTCCAGATTTAAATCCACTTGACTACTATGTCTGGGGCATCGTTGAGGGAGAGGCCAACAAAGGCCCGCATAATTCAAAAGGCTCGTTGAAGGCCGCCATTTCTCACTCAATGGCTAACATTTCTAAGTAGCACCTGACTTGTGCATGCAGCCGTTTGCGAAACCGAATCGAATTGCTTATTGCGGCCGAAGGCGGATTAATTGAGTAGTTATGGACATAAACCATAGGAGAAGTACTTTGCAAAGTTTGGTGAAAATATGTCTGATTTTGCTGGAGATATTCTGTTGTGCCTCACGGAAGCGTTCTGTTTTAAAATACCTCGCGCACCCGGTATGTCTTTCACTTGTATAACCAATTGCAGGCAAGGTCCCCATACAAGGAAAGAACAGCACCTTAGGATGAGCACAGGGATGGGCTTTGCAATGGACATTGCAGAATGGTCATTCTTTTTCCACCAAGCTGACACAAAAAGCACATCGTTGAATTAAAGTTTATAAAGACAAGGCATGCCGTGTTTTCCTAAGTACAGTGCTGATGGGACAGAGTTAAAAAGGTAAACAAAAGATTGCATTGTTTGCAATGCAAACAGCTCAACCTAGCGTGCACCGCATCTCTGTGCCAGATGGTGAAGTTGGTGATGATGTATAAAGGTTTCCCTTTAAAACGAGATGTGATGGCACATGTCATCTGCTCTGCATGTGCTAATTAAACTTTATACATTCCGTTACGATATGTTCACTTGTCTAGGCAACTGGGCCAGTGCATACCCAAGCCAGGCTGTTGCGGACATTAGCTGATGCTGGTCCGCGTCCTCAATCAGCCAGTTCAGAACCCCTTTAATTCCTCTTATGTAATTGCAATATTTTTCTTTGATTCCTCACTTGCAAGTTTGACAGATGTCAACTGACCTTTTCTTTTCCAGCCTCTCCACCTGGGCCCCATCCCCTCTCAAACTGTCTCTACTTCTTTTGCTTCCTTTCTGACCAGAGGTGTCTGTAGTTAGAGAGTACACAGTAAATGGATCAGTGAGGTGTCAGAAATTAAATGTTATTATTATTGTTGTGGCTACATTCCATCCCAGGCAAGATGTCGAACCGAAAAAAAATACCAGTTTGGTTTGGGTGGCTTTGCTTCATTGTGGAGTACAAACAGGCTTAAGTTAAATTGATAACCACGTGCAAAAACAGATGAGATTGTCAGGTTTTAATGTCACACGCCAAGCAAGAAAGGACATGCAACAGAGAAATAGCCCCTACCATGAAACTTGGTGCCTCCATCATGGAGCTCAGAACAAAGCAATGCTACCTGCATTCCTCTAAAACTACCAACCAAGAACAGCAAAGCTTCCACATGAAGCGAACACACGCACATGCATTCACAGCCCGTGCATCCACATGCACAATGCGTGTACAACACATGCACACACGGAACAGGACATTCATTACGCCAGCGAAGATCACTTTTCCCAACGAGTGTCCACATCCATACCGCAATGCTATTACAGTCTATGCTCGTTACAGCGGATCCGGCAACAACAGACTTTCGGTTACAACAGACCATTTCTGTTGGTTTGCCTGGTCCCCATGCATTTTAAATGGAGTCCACTCCACTCATAACGGCCCTGGCTAGAGCAGACTACCGGCTACAACAGACTAAATTTTAGGCAAAAATTGTTTCGACTGAATGTTTATAGCAGACTTCCGTGGGGCTGGCACCCGATATGCTTTTTCTTTGTTTAGTTTGGCGAGAAAACCTACGTCTGGCAACATTGTCAGCAGCTGGGTCGTTGGCACAGTCAAGCCAAGCCAGTGCCAGTAGCCTTGGTTTTTTTTTTTTTTTTTGTGCGACCAGCAGCATGAGTGGCAGGGTAGCTGATTTCATTGTCGGATAAATTAAGCACCATTAGCGCTGTTGAACATGGGGAAAAACAGGCCGACAGCACCAGAAGCACAGGCCTGTCTAAGGAGACGGTCCGCTCGACCGTCAAGAACGAGGCCGCTGCCGATAAACGCGACTCCAGTGAGACTGAACAACAGTGCTATCGAATGCACGAAGTGGTGCACCCGGAGTCGAGTATGTCCTTCGTCACAGTTTTTTTATGTAATAAAGAACCCGGGTTCAGTGAAGGTCAGTCCTTATTATTCCCATGCATGCATTGTTTCCATTTTGTTCAATGAAAACGGTAAGAAATGCCTAAAGTAGGGGGGCTGATCCCCATTCATTGTGTGCAATCTGCTGGTGGTCGTGCACAGTCCAACTGGTCTAACTTTCCATTTCACAGCTGTCCATGATCAGATTATTTTGGGTCAGCTGTTTCAATAACCAGTCTAAAATAATTTAAAAAAATGTGGAAGCTGCTTCGGGGGAAATGTCAGGCAGTGATCCGATTTGTTTGACGGTTTCGGGGAAACCTGCCACGTCACGAAGGGATTTAAAAGAGCCTAGCCAATTCTGATGGTCACGACTGATTTTTATAGCTGGTTAATAATTGCTTTATTGGATCAGCTTATCATGCGTCTTTACACACTTGACCGCATGCGCTAGGCCTATTCCTAGTGCTGGTGCTAAGCTTTGGAAATGGTGTTTAGGCCATTCTTTGCCCTCATGCGAACACTGTGCAGAGGTGCTGCAGGCGTGTAAAAACAGCAAAGTGTCTGTACTATGTATATGCAATATCGGTCAAGGTACCCACTTTTGCGCTCATATATACCCTCCACCACCACACCCCCTAGATTAAATGCTAGATAGTAAGCAGGACAACCTCACCTATGTTTCGGAGTAGGCTTGTGCGAATATTCGGGTGCTTTGAATATTCGAACGAATATTACAGTATCCGAATTTGCTTCGACTCGAATTTAAAATTTCCAATATTTCGAAGTATTCGGGGTAAACGAATATCAAAACTTCATTCAAGTTTCGGTTTCGTTAGGCAAGCCGCAGTGCCATTGACATCAGTTCTACATCTTGACTACATGTGGAGCCAAGACAAGCTAAGCCACATTCAGAGTGTTGTCGCATTGTCGCAGCCTGCTTATGCGCGCATGTTCGGCAGGGTAGTCGAGGCTCCTGTTTCATTGTTTCAAACAATGAAATTGTTTCCATTGCAACAATGGGAAAAATTTCGGCTCTCACGAATGGGCCTGCACGACCCGGCGGATGATACAAACGAGCCGGCGAGGCACTGGACTGCCAAACGAGCGAGAGATGGCGACGTACAGGCTCTTTCTCCAGGAATGGCCGGGCTGTTTTCTGCTCGCGAAAACGCGCTGCGGACTCCACGGGCACGCTCAGTGACAGGAAGTGAATGTCTCAGTGACAGGAAGCTCAGTGACACCTGACAGCCATTCGAATTCGCTTCGAGACCCCTAGGACTATTTGCTTCGAATTCAATTCGAACTAAAATATCACTATTCGCACAAGCCTCGGAGGAAGGCGAGGGGGACAAGGGCGAACAGTAGCATTCTTACAACTGCTCCGAGTACAAGCAGGTCTCACAGTTTGATAAAAGCAAGCACCAGTGGAAATGTTCATAAAAAAATGTAAAAGTTGTGTCTTTTTCTCTGTGTAATAGCCCCATCTTCAATTTTCACTTCAAACTGTTCAAATTGGAACCTGGGTTCACTGACCGTCACATATTGTGGTACAGCTGTTCAAGTGATCAGGTTACAGCTGGAAGCGTGTGCAAATTAACACAACAGAGAAGCTCTCCTCCTTAATTGGTGAAAATACGGGTAGGTTTCGCAGTGATGCCACCAAAATGTAATCTACACTGTACCTTTGCTTTGGTTTCTTATGCTTAAGAGAAATATAACATTTTACAGATCGTTCTTAACAGCGGAGTCCTTTAAACTCAATGGTACTAACAAAAATGTATTGGAGCCCCGACCAGCACCATCGGTAACAAAAATTTACGGAAGGATTCGCAACGAAGACTTGCTTGAGTTCACAAACCACTTTCAAACGCTTCTTACTCTAACATCACACACCGCATATTCAAGGCCCCTTGTTCTCATACGGCAGACATCCCGAAATCCCAGAGACAAACTCTGCCATTGCTGAAGGCTCAGAATTGTCTTTATTAAAGGGGCCCTGAAAGGCGTTTTGAGCACACTAAATTTACTAGCGCAATCGTTAGATTGGGTCGTCAACATCATCTGTGCCAAGTATTACTCTTTTACGCGCAGCGGAAAGCTCACACTTTTGTTGCAAAGTTTGTCGCTTTTTTCTCACCCTTTCCTTCGTGTTTTTGGACGCCGCCATCTTCACATGTCTACATCATCGATTCCCAGATGTTCGTCATGAGCTAGACATCCTGCTATTGGGCGGCTTTTTCACGCACTTCCGGCAAAGAGATGAGTCGTCTGCTCAGCGTCGGCTCGCCGGCTGATCTGCCAGCGGCGTGCCGGAGTGCTTGGACATTTTACGACAAACGAAACAAGTGTAAACAAACGCTTAACCGTTTGTATTGAATGCAACAGGGCCATATCACGACATAAATATTCTCTTACTTGAGTACGTTCCATAAAGAAAGCGTTGAAGCCCCGTGGCACTTCTTTCTTGCAATCGCAGAGAATGCCCTGAGCCGAATGCCCGGGTTTGACGCATACATTTTATTCACCTTCCAAAGAATCCAGAGATGCGTTTCGAACGAACACAACGTCACAACATGCGTTGCAAGTCCGAACCGCGATTGACAGACGATTGGTTGCCTCCTCCTACCCCTCGTAAATTCGGCACTCACCTCGCGCGCGGTTTGCGGGGACGAACAGCAAGTCACTTAACTCTGGCGCACAAGCCGAGATGGGTTTTAGCCACGCACACTGCACATACCCCATGCGAGGTTGAGTCGTACGCCGCTTGAGAAAGATAATCCAGACCATGGGAAGCACTATCCACCCGCAGAAGCACAACGTCGCATTTCATCGCGAAACAAAGGAAACTTTTCTTTCCTCCATGAACAAAGGCGTCCACAACACACACACCATCGCCTCCTGTAATGCCAAACGCATCTCGCACTTCCAAATGGGAGTGAGTAGTATGCCTGCAGTGCCCATATGCCGCGAGGTGGGGCCCCAAGCTGAACTGGGATCACGCAACCGTAACTGACTTCTAGAGCGGTTTGTGCCTTGTTGCCAGGACAACCGATGTTTGATACAGTAGAATCTCGATAATACGAATCTCGCGGGACCGCGAAAAATATTTGTATCATCCGAAATTCGTATGAGCCAACACAGACCAAAAAATTGAGCGGTGAAAAAAGTTTTCGTTTATTTCTTTTCTTACTTTCGCGTGAACAAATCCGCGATTTTTTCTGCTTTTTTTAAACCCCCACGTCACAAAGCAGTCCTTTCTGGAGCGCGTAACGCTTCGCCTAGATTCGCGCTTGTCACCTCACTCCCGGTGTCCAAGCTCGCTACACGCCGCAACAGTCAAGCGTGAACCGCATGGTGCGTTTTTGCACGCGATTCGCACGCCTCGGCTTTGCGGGCGCTGTATTTTCACTTCCGCATTGATGATTTCGCGCCCGCGGTATCTCCTACCTCGGTCAGAAAAAGACGCTGACGACTTACGAAACGCTCGAGACAACCCGCTGGCTCCGCCCGAGATGTTTAGGCTTAGCACTCCGGCAGATATTTTATGGGCGCTTTCACTAGCGGCGCGGATGGTGTTTTATAGTACCGTTTTCGCCAACGTTATCAGCTCCTTTACTGCACAAGAAACTTCGTGTCTGCCTTGAGCGGCATTTTAAAGAGCGGCTAGAAGCAGTCGCTCAAGCGGCCGTGCCACTTCGCGGCCGAAGCCGCCGCCATGTTGCCGCCGCCGGCCGCGGCGCGCGCAGCGTGCGAGAGGTTTCGCGGCGCGCATGGGGCGTGCGGGGCGCGTTTTCGCGAGCAGAAAACAACAGCCCGGCCGTTTCTGGAGAAAAAAGAGTGACAAATGGGGAGAGAGAGCCGTCACTTGCTTGTTCGGCAGTCGGGCGCCTGGCTGGCTCGTTCGTATCATCCGCCGGGCCGCGCAGGTCCGTTCGTAACAGCCGAAATTTTTCCCATTGCAAACAATGCAATTTTGCCGGGACTTTTCAGAAATTCGTATCATCCCGAAATTCGTATCACCCAGAATCGTATCATCGAGATTCTACTGTATTGTCAAAGAAATGGTGCTCGCTCCAGCGCGAGGAAGCTCAGAGCCGTGGCGGAGCATGTTTTGCAAAAGTTGCCGCTCTCCACCACGCGCCGCCCCAAGCTGAACTGGCGTTTTGTGCATGGGTTCTGTATCGGTTTAAAATGTCTTTTTCACATGCCGCCGGCAGGAATTACCACCGCCACAAAATAAGACCCGGCACCAGCGGGGCCACATCTGATACGGCGCTTTTTGGTTAAACAGTGCGCTGTGCATCCAAGGGAGCGAGCGCAGGATCCTCCCCATGCGGCTGCGAGTTCGCCGCCGATAAAAAGTCACGCGCCGCCGATATGAACTTCAGCAACGTACACCGCGAAGGGGCAAGGCCAGGCCGCCGCACACATGGGGCCAGATTTTTCGTTCGCTTTTCCAGCCTTGAGCGGTGTGCGGGATTCATGGTGTCAACAAAGCTTGCCCGTAGCAGACGGCCGTGTGAGCAGCGCAATAGCGGAAGTACGTCACCGCCGAGGAGCGCAGCATCATGGGAGGGAAGGCTCGCTCGGTGTCAACAGCGGAGAGTAAGTTGAAAGGAGGAGGAAACGCGGCGCGACGATAATGCGCGGTTTTTGATTTAAGATTTCTCAGCTAATACTCATCGCTTCAACAAAATTCTTGCGGGAGGAGATTGCTAATACATTGCTTTATTTGGTTACATGTACATCCACGCATCGGCGGAAGGTGTTTCAGGACCCCTTTAAGGTTTTACTGCTTCAGCAGTTTTAGCTCTAAAACAAACAGTCGAAAGAATGTGTACTTATACTCCAAGAAAACACTTACTCAACAATCACAAAATGTTCGCAATTCCCATCTTCCTAAAAGCATGCCTACTTGGGCAATTCAACTGCGGAACAAAGAAAGGTTGGCAGTGGCAGCAGCAGGAGCACTCACAGCTTGAAGATGAGCTTCTCCAGGATGCCCATGAGGGCCGTGGCCACCGCCAGCACGAAAATGGCCAGGCCGAAGTAGACGTGCAGGGGAAGGTACTGCGCTCGCAGCCACTGGCGCACTCCCGGGAACAGGAACGCCACGAAGCCAAACAGCAGCTGCACCAACATCACACAGACATGTAGTACGACAGCTAGTCAGCCCTCCCCCCAGAGTATCCTGTTTCACAACACCCACAACGCAACACATTGAACAAGCAACAAGGTGCTCCCGCTCAGCTTACATTATTGCATAGTGGGTGTTTTCACGAGAGATGGTACAACGGCGTTCAGTCGACATCTTTAATTTTGATGAAAATTTTATATATAGCTCCTTGTGCACACGGGAAACATACCTGAAGTTTTTTTTGTGTGTGAAAAAAATAATTTTCCCTTCTTTCAAAAAATTCTTGTGAAGTCGGCTGGGGTCACTGGCACATTGAGCAGCTCGCGGAAAATTTGAAACTTCTACCACTGCAAAACAAAAACTACTGCCGCTATCGCCCTAGTTCTTTTTATGTAAAGACTTTGCATACTCTCAAATGACTTAACATATTCGTGTTTGGCGTGCAGAAATAATTTTTTTAATACAGATTCCCACATTGGAAAACTTTTTAAAAATTGACGAAATATGGGACCTTTTTCTTCGGCATCTGAACAAGCTAGGTAGTTCAAATTTTTTAGTGTTATTCTTCTATTCTTATTCAATCTTTGTGCCAATGATAGTTTATGTGGTCAAGACGGCTCAATTTTAAAAATACAATTTACTGCAGCTAGGTAACGTATTTTAGAATATTTTGAAAGTCAATTTAAAAAAAGGCCATCTTCAATTTTTTTTCGAACTTTCACAAATTAAAGCCAAGGTAGTTCTCTATCACCTACATCAAAAATACACTGCATTATTTTTGTTATTTTGCAGCTAAAAAGCACGAAATATGGCCTTGTTAGCAATATTGCAGTGACATTTAAGTGGTTTGTAAGAACCTTATGACCACAATGCAGGGCGAGAAATGACCGTTACAAAGACAAAATCTCTCAAGAAACATTGCGATGAGCCTGCTTCGTTGAAATTGGACGTGTATCGAGTATATTGCCCCTAAATCTCATGTTGAAGCTCAGGCTTCCGAGCCCATACTTGGTCATGTATGTAATCTTCGACTGGTTGCATCTGAACTGCGCAATTCGAGACCTGGCCTTTTTAAGACCGCTAGCCAAAATATTTTGGATGAGACACAACAGAGCTCCGGAGTGATACAAAAATGTCTCTAGTGAACCAAGACTGCACATTACCCTTTTGTTCAAACTAGTATATCCATTTCAGTTGTCTGATCTGGTACTCGCACTTGTTGAATCCTCCTTGGGGTATGTGCTATCAACATCCCAAACATCATTATCTTGTAAATAGCAATGTTATTCAAGGTGAGAACCCTGTTCTGGTAAGCCATGACACCAAACCCTGCTGCCTGTCTCTTCTTGCTTTAACATTTGGTGCCGAGAAACCCGGGAAGAATACCAAGGATTGACGGGGAGAGCAGCAGGGATGCCAGCGGCTTAAGGCAAGTCATTCCTAGAACCGTTCACCACCGACTCACCCTGAGCCACCTGGCACCATGACTGATGGTGACAACATACCGACCACCGACTCCCTCGAAGGCACCAACGCCAACACTGGCGTTCCTACTGGCGGCCTCGAGTCGGGTTGGGTGACTAACCAAACTTGACTGACAACGGGAGCGGCCATCCCTGGTGCACTGATGAAAACTGACCGCAACTCTCCAACCGACGCAGACAAGCCACGTCCCATCCAGTCCACCCTGCTTGGCACACACAGTACCGCTACCGAAGAGCAAGCTGGTGAGCTGGACACACTGCTTTCGTTGTGCATTGAACCATAACCAGTTTAGCTTGAGTACATGTTTGCCCCAAACTTCATGTACTTTACCGGTAAAGGCTTCGCTGAACTTGAAACTTTACAGACGAGTGTGTGCCTGCTGCCATCCTATGCGTGCCAAGGAAGTCTGCTTGACGGAGCAGGTCCAGGAACTGTGGCATGCATAGACCCTGTTCATGAAGACATGGTTACCTCCGAGCACGGCTCATCTCAGAGATAGTGTTGTCGGCCTAGAACCTTCCGTGAATCAACCTTCTCCAACACCGTTGCCGCACTTAAAATTAGTCACAAGAGTAAAACGCACACCAGGAAACCTGTAAATTTCCGATGCAGTCGACTCATACCTCTGAAGGCCAGAAGCTGCACAAGAAAGTTCAAGATTGACAGGAAATGGCCATCTCCTAGAGACATACACCATCGGCGTCGAAAGACTGAAAACCTGCAGTCCCGTCGTGTGGATACCAGCAGAGATCCTCTGTCCTTCGGGCCATGGTTACGCCGCTCGGCCCATCTGAAGCTGCCACGATTGCCTATGCAACGATGGAAGAGAAAAGGTACAAGTCCAACGAATGTTACGTGACCGGTACAGACATGGACAAGTACAAGGAAAGGTTATGACTGCGGATTTATTGCCCATGCAATCATTTTCTCGTCGGCGGTAGTGAAAGAACTGAGAAGCCTTTCGAGCCAACAAGATTCAGCTACCTTTTAGGACGGCGCGTCTTCATCAGAGCCACCCGTGCCTCAGCACCCCGGAAGCATCCCTTCCCATTTGCCTTCCAGTTACCGAGCCACCAAACCCATGAACTTTCTACTGTCTCCGTACCTTCAGGGCGGGTTGTGAAGCGTGCTGTGGGATGTCGGACAAGCTGTGCTGTCAGACAAGCTGTGGGATTCGCTGGGCTGGCACTGTTCCGACAAGGACTCGCTATATGGAGTACAGGTGCAACAACCTCCAACGCTTGAACATTATCGAGACACAGTGGCAGCATAAAAGTAATTCCGAACTGCCAGCAAGATGGTCCTCAATGCGAGATTTATGCCTGTCACCGTTTGCGGTAGATGCATATAGTGGCGGCTAGAGTAAGTTGAATCCTCCATGGGGTATGTGCTATCAACATCCCAATCATCATCATCTCGTAAATAGCACTGTTATTCAAGGTGAGAACCCCGTTCCGGTCAGCCAGACACCGAACCCTGCTGCCTGTCTCCTCTTGCCTTAACAGCACTCTCTTCATACTTTTGGAACAGCACTCGTATGCAATTGACTGCTCACTCATAATTTGAGTCAACATAAACTGGTTCCCGAGGACCTCTGTGGCACCATATGCTACTGCATAGCACTTAGGAGCGACGAGGTTGTACGTCTGTACTGTCGTTCATTTGAGCATGAAGCAGGAAGCAGTGAGACTAATCCAAGTGGCCAATAGTGGGTTAGCGAACCAAAGAATCTTAGATACTAACAGTCCCAGGGTGGCGGCCGTCTAGTGATTCTAAAAGCAAACTACACTCAAATTTCCGACAACGTCAAAAATAATGCCACCTAATAGTACACATAAAAAGAGAGCGAAATGCAAAATACTACGTTTCAAACATAAACGCGAGCCATGCAAACGACTTACGACATTGGCGTTTTCGGAACCAAAACTGAATAGAAAAGGTGGCCATCACCGGCGGCCAGACGTGACGTACGTGATGAAATCACATCGAGTTGTTATCCGACATCGAGTTGTTATCAATCGAGATGAAAGAGACCATTCGACAGTTATTTTTCCACCAGAATAACTGCCGTTGTAGCAATCCTTGGCATTGCGAGTAAAAAAGCGGGCACTGATTAACAAAGCTAGTTGCTAGTAGCCGGCGCCTCGGCTGGCACATCGCACTCATTGAAGGGAATAAACCGCACGCAGGCTGAGATCAATCCCTATTTTTACTATACGTTATGTGCCAACAGCTTCGTGAATATCAGCCCAGTATTTTTCGCCCTGCTGCACATCGAAAATAGAATTATAAAGGGGATCTAAAAGTATAAGCCAGCTTCCACAGCTAAATGGTGCACTAAAACATAAAAAAAGTTATCTACCTACAACTGTTTTCTACTTTCACCAGAGACATGTGCTGTTGAAAACATTTTACTTTCAAGTAAACTAAATCTAGCGCTCTACAAAAGTAAATACTTTATTAGGGAATTGAAAAAAATCGTTTATTGGTTATGAGAGGAGCAGTTTTGTTAGCTTTCGCACTTCGCGAAGACGACGGCCGATATTTGTGCGGATGTATTTGTTACCACAAGCAAGGCTAATTTTGGTTCACTTCGCAAGTGAGGCAAATGTCGCACAAATTTTTATACCCGCATGTACAACAACTATAGTTAGGTCGCAAAACATTGGACAGGTCTAAGAAATGGAGGTGGTGTTGGCCCAGCCCAAATATTGCAAATATTGGATGTGGAAGTGCAAGTGTTCAAGAATTTATAAAAGATCATTTTTTTCTGCGATAGATGCAATAGGAATGACAAATGTAAGGCAAATGTGCATCGTCTTTTTTTTTAGTAGAGATATTATTTTCAAGTAATAAGAGTTTTGCTAGCTCCAGAACGTTTGCAAGCACGCGTACAGTTCGTAGGCTTCTAATCTCTTTTATCGTGCTGAAAAAAAAAAAAAAAAGTGGCCGTGTACCGTAATTACCCGATTCTAACGCGCACTTTTTTTCCAGAAAAATGGGTCGAAAAATCGCATGCGCGTTAGAATCGGATACGAAACAGAAACTGCCGAAACAACGGAAATTTCGTCCCGCCCATCACCATCGCCATCTCAAGATGGCGCCAAAGCTTTTAGCAACGATTTTTCGGACGCAGGAAGCATAGGCGCCTCGGTTTTTCTATCGGCGTTCACACAAACCGTCAAATCGTTCCACTTGCGCGCTTGATAGCAGCAATGGCAGCAGCGGCTCTCACGCGTTCAAAACGAGCGGTCGGCTGAAGCGTGCTCCTCAGGAGAAGCTCGCAGGATGGGCGTGCGAGGCGTGGGCCACGATCCCATCGATCATGGTTAAACGTCTGTTATGAAGTGTGGCATCGCGAACGCGCTTGGCCGCACCAAGGACGAGATGTTGTGGTCAGTGGAGAGCGACGAGAAGTGAGATGAGTGAGATTACTTCGAGAAATAAATCACCCGTTTCTCTCGCATTCGTTTGTCTGGGTCACAAAGTTCTGTGCGCGTTACAATCGGAGGTGCAAGTTTTTTCGGTTTTTTTGCCAGGAAAATTGGGTGCGCGTTAGAATCGGGGGCGCGTTAGAATCGGGTAATTACGGTATCTGCTCCTTTCGTTGCAAATGTCGACAAAAGACTATAGTCTTTATCGACTTTTGCCAAGTAAATGCCTCCCTTCGCCTTCCCGCTCACCTCTCATTTTGCTCCTCTTGCGTCGCGCTCCTCCCAAGGTAATGACGCCAAAGGTTTTCTTAAATCATTTTAAATTTACCGCATTCCACTGCTCCAGGCCCGGTGTCTCGATGCCAACGCTGCCGTACGGCGAAGATGTGCGTGAATCGAGGTGCCCTACTTCAACGTTTATAGAACCGCGTCTCCCTGCTCCACGTGCGTTCCAAGCAGAACATGGAACCAATCTAGTGGAACCTTTCGTAACTGTTGCCGGTTGATTTCTTAAAATGGTGCCAGAAGCTATAGTGGCGCAGGCAACAGCAGGCAACGGCGGAGTGAATTTTTTTTTGCAGTTGATGAAGTATTTAATTTCGCAAAAGTCAAGCATATTTGTTTTTTTTGTAAAGGAACACTGCAAATATCACTTCTGTATTATTCTGTTGTCTTATATTTGCGTAATGTCTTGTTCTTCTTCAACAATGTTGACAAGTATGAACATTACACCGGACATAGACGGGTACATTTAGCTGTGACTATATAAGACTATTGCGCAGGCATTGTTTTACTTTGGCCGGGTGGCTGAATCGAGTCACAGACAGACAGACAGACAGATAGACAGACCAAAATTTCTGGGTTTAAGTAGCCCAAGAAAGACTATCGTCTTTAAAAAAAAAAGGAGCATATTGCTACTTATGCGGTTAGTTTGAAACATGTGATGGCAACGGCGGTACAACCCAAACCCGGGCGAATGCGTCCCTGCGCCCGACGGAGCGCTGTGCAAGTCACTGGAGAAGCACGAGCACCACGAGACAGGTTCCCCGACCTCCGTCACAGGCCGCTCGGAACTTGTTTCGGCGACTCTCCACCAGGTGCAAACGTCGTCTGCATGGAGCTACTTTGAACGACGGTACCTAGTGTGCTGTGTGCTTACGAAGCTTAGGATTTCACCAAGGTGATTTCCAAAGCTTAGACTGCTCATTTGGATCAAATTTGGACTAAGAAAAATTTGAGTGGAGTTGGCCTTTAAATACAGGCCACGATGTACATGCTGGTTAGTCGGCTGAACAGGATCTTTTGTTCCAGTGCCCAGATCTTTCACGCTACGGAAGTTTCTTCTTGAGGCAATTTTTTTCGTATCTTATGCTATCTTCAATAATCAGCACAAAGCATGCGCTCCTAACTACTCATGGGCTATTGAGCATCCTGGGGCTTGTAAACGTGCATGAATTGCTGAAGGCGATGATCCCCCTAGACAGGCGTTTTCTTTTTGTTCTAAGCCGCCTCCTGTTATCACTAATGGCGGCTAAGGTTATGGTTAAATGTTTTGTTTGATACTTTTCATTTTGCTGTGAAGCATGAGATCATATCTAACTGAGACTAAGCAGGAAGGTCAGCCGCCGCCCGGTCCGTCAGTACTTATTTATTTCTGCCGGAACGCTTCCGGCGACGCTGCAAGTTAGCCTCACCTCCGGCATAGCCTATGCTCCTCAACTGCTCCTGAGAAATCTGAATCTCATCTTACCATCTCTGTAAACACGAGTGGGCCTCACAACGCTCAAAAAGCACGCTACTGGCGTAAGCTAAAGGGGTGGAGCTCTTGGTATGCAACGCTCGGAAGGCCTTGTTTTGTGGGCACTGCGCTGTGCACCTGGAACTGATGAACAAGGTGGCCACTTTTGTCACTGAGCATTTGCAAGAAGTACTTTACAAGCAATTTCCTGACTGCACCGAGGACAACATGCTGTGTGGGAGACAGTCAGACAAAGGCAGTCATCTGACGAGACTTCAGACAACTCTAATGAGTAACCTTACACAAAACAAGTGATTATAGCCTCAATAAAACGATAACGTGGTGCTTCTTTTTCTCCAATGTCTCAGCCGCAAAGTAAGAGGGTCGACCTATATTTCTGATCGACCTATATTCAGACTTATTTATAAGGTATATCGTTGTCGTCCTCATGCATGGCTGGCGGGACTAGATCGTTTTGTCCGCAGGCTTTCACATTTTTCCCAAAGTGGAAGGCGTCAGCATACGCTAGAACTGGTGGCAACCGGCTTCGTTAACTGGGCGTCCGTAGCAAGATGTCTTGTGCTCCCACCTTGAGGCGAGGACACACGTGAGCTGTTTTTCTGGTATTGGTTTGGTACCACCACAGGCAAGCCTGGACGCTGCCAGGCACTCCTAGTAAAGCACATGCTTACGTGCATTGTAAACAGTAGGAGTAACCATGACCTTGTATTTGATGACGTTGCACATCGCACACATTTTGCCCAGTAACAACAACGCTGTTAAAAACCGCCGATGCGTACCTGGCAGCAGAAGAGGATGACGGTGAGCAGGCCCATCCAGCTGTGCAGGGTGTAGAGGTTGGGGATGGGTGGGCTGGCCAGGTTGTGCGAGTCAAAGGCCGTCTTCAGGGCCACCACGGACGAGAGGAAGGCCAGCGCGTGCAGGGCCCCGTGCAGCAGCTTCAGCCGCGACTTGCGCTCCGTTCGCAGCGCTCGGTACACCAGGATGCCTGCACCGCATTCGCAGGATCAAAGCGGGGCCCATGTAATGAGACAGGCTCAAAGAGGCAGCTGGGGATAAGTGAACCACGGAGATTCGGACCTCTAAGACTGCAAACACCCAATCAACTGAATTTAATTAAGCAGAGGCGAAGAACTTGCTCTTGGCTGAGTTGATGACGCACCTTATGAGAATATGGTGTGACGCAGACACGGACTGTTGGAAGGGACTGACTGCTGCACTTGAAGTTTCGTAGCCAAGTCACATTTAGCTTTACAGTAATAAAAGAAAAGAAATGAGATCACACACGAAAAATACTGACCATCACCCGAAGATGATACGACCTAAAGGAACTGCTGTCGAACAGTTATGTGATTATTTAAGGGTATTTTTTTCATGTACAACAACCTTAATACTTTCATTACTATGGAAATATACCTATTTTCAAGTGTCTAAGAAAACATTTTATTTCTGCTAAACCTATTGGTTAGGCACATATTGCAGCAACATATTATGAATATGATTTAATGCCTTTTCCAACAACACCAAATTTTAAAATGTTTTCATACATAATGGTTGTCAAAAAAAAATGACTAAAATCAAAATTTTTGTCCAGCTGTTGCAGAAAATGATAAAAAAGAACTTGTGCATAACAAACCAGCGATAGTAGGAAAAATTTTGAATATACATTTTGCAGGGAGACATTTCAAAAAACCTCCCTGGAAGAAATGTTGACTTGTGCAGAACAGTTTGTTAGACATAAAAACAAATGTTAGCACGCATGGTGTCCGTGCCAAGTGGTGAAGCACAACCTCCATTTCAAAATGTGCAATTTTGGGTGGCTCCCTGGAAGAACTTTGGCGGTTTGACATTATCAGAGGCCCCAATTTGTCCCCACGCGACGTAAAAACACCCTATCAATGACTGACTTAGCATTTTTGTCCAGCACAGTATTCGGGACAAGCACGCGATGTGGAAAAATCCGCATGGAGTTGAAAACGAAACTCGGTGGTTGGTGCTTGTTGGCGTTCACTCTCGCTTACCTCTCAGGGCAAACTTGCGTTGCTTTGGGTTTTTTTTTTTTTTTTGCAGCCCTGCTTGCAGGAATGACGTGTGATGCACCATAATCATGCCCTGCAAGCTTTCACCAAGTGGCTGTTGCGCAATGTCTCTTCTTAAAGGGACACTGAAGTGAATTTGTCAAGCTCCCGGTTTTGCTTGCACTGCGTAGACTGGCTCAAATTACCACACTTTTCATCGTTTATTCGGTTGATAAGTCATTAATTATTTCATAAAGCGGGAAAGAAGAAAAACTACCATGCACGGTCTGTGGCGGCCGCACCAACTAAAGCTGTGACGTCGCGAGGAGATGGCACCGTGATTGGACGATGTCCGAGGTTAGCCTTCAAACAAGTTTCGGTTTCAGTTCTGTAAAACAACATGCTTGACATCCGACGGCATCGTTGGATGGGCCATCTCAATATCTCAGTAATCGCCGTACCACCCTTCCGCCATATTGTCGGCTGTAAAATGCCTGAGATAAGCCTCCCAGGACGGCTTGGAATCGTAGAAATCACTAGCCGAGGCCTACACAGTGGATGACGCCCTCTGCGTCACCGCTGACGCTCAAATGCCATGCACTTTTCCCTCATATTCGGAGCTTGCCTCACTCATGCCTGTACGTAAAAAGCGTGTTCACACCAGGCCAAGGGTGTGCTGATTCAGGCCTGTGCCCACTGCCCGCAAGCAGCAGCACGCTAACGAGAACTCGCTAGAGCGTCAGTGGCAGTCTGCGCGCGTTCTGCAAACTCGCTCGTGGAACAGTGAACGTTACGGCCCAAAAATGGTGAACTCAGTTTAAAAAACATCGGCCGAAAACAAAAAAATCAACTGGCAAAAAACAAAAACGATGCACCCTCGGGGATTTGAACTTCCGACTTGCAAAACGATAACCTAGCGCATTAGACCACTCAGCCACAGGGCAGCTCTACTGAGGCTGGATATATAAGGTATATAATGCATAACCAGTTTACACTTTTATTTAGCCTTATCACTTGAAGTACTTTAGGTGACTATTTGTCGTGTAGCGCCCGTGCAGTAAGCGTCCCCCAAACTTCCACAATATCTCACGTCTAGCAAATGCATTTCTTGGACGAAAAAGCGTTCGCAGATGTGCGGTCGTGCTGCTGACCACTGTGCTTGTTCACCCAGCGCAAAAAAAGTGCTTCCTGCTCCCTAGTTTTGCGCTGTACAGTAAAAGTTTCAGTTGATTTTATTTTCTTAGTACCAATATTGACTTCGTTGACTCTTCTCCCGCCTTCAAGTGGCCTTAGATTTTGCTACTAGCGTAAAGTCAGCGAAGCGTCGCATGTGCCCTTGTGCAGCGCTTGTGTGAGGCGACCTTGACTCGACTTGGAGCTAGATACAGTGTACAAACTAACAAAGTAAAGAAAGGCACATTCTTTCATTCACAAACATGTGGTGGCTCAGTTTCAATTGAGCGAGCCAATTGCGACGACCCGTCGGCAGCCGGCGGTCTAAACGCTGTGCCGACTGACTCGATCGGCAGGTCGGCGAATCGTGCAGTAGCGCAGCCAATTGCCAGCTCGTCTCCTCGTGACGTCACACGAAAACGCCACAAAAAATGGGCGAGGGTGCAGAGAGGAGGACAGCATTTTCGAATTGCTTTGTCTACTAAATAAATTCGCGTAAACGCACTCAGAGTGGTCGAAACATGGCCTATGGACTCCGGACTACAATTTGCGCTAGTTATCCCACAATGTTTACAAATCACTTCAGTGTCCCTTTAAAAGAGAGTTTAGCACTACGAACCTCCCGCTTTGCAACGCCACCTATCATTTTCAAAAAGACACAACACCAAACCTGTTAGAGACTCTGGCCAAATAGGCAGCTCTACTAGGAAGCAATACTAGACCTCCAGAGACACCCTTGTATAGCACAGGGGTGCTACTGACTAATTGCAGTATGGAGCAATTTTTGGAGCACAAATATTTAGGTTTTGGATCAGTTTTGGAGCAGCCAAATACAAGTTTTGGAGCACTTTGGAGCAAAAAATTATGAATTGTATTGACATATAGGAGGGTTCTTTTGGGAGGGAAATCGCAAGTAACAATGCGTTGCATCGAGAATGAAATGCTGCCTTAAGAAAAACTAGTAAATGTCTAAAATTGGGACACTGAACACAGTCAGAATATGATCACAACTTGTTTATTTGAAATGAAACTGATGACCCCACTGCACCGCATTCTAGAGCGTCTGCAATTCTTCATTGATAGCTGCCAGCTTGGCCATGTTCTCGGCAAGGCTAGAATTAGCCTCAGAAAGTAGCACCTGGCCACATTCAACATCATCCATGTTCCTCATCAAGTCATCAGGGGCTCATCAGGTCACACCAGACTTGATGAGCCCCTGGGCCCTTTCAAGCATTGCCTTTGTTGAGTCCAGTCCTTTTAAGTGCGAATGCACTTCTTACGCTACCCTGAGTCACGCTTCTGCCGCCGTCCGTCTTCAGCCGCAGGTGTTATCGCGCGCGCGCCTCCTCGCCCTTAGCAACGGCGCGGAGCGGAGGGGAGAGCGTGCGTAGCAACGGCGCCATGACGTAGTACGCCACGTGACGTCGCGCGCTCTCGCCTCCTCTCCCCTTCCGCTCGCCGTGACGTCACGCGCTCTTGCCTCCTCTCCCCTTCGCTCGCCTGCCGTTTGCGCGCTCTCGCCTCCGTCTCCCCTTCGCTCGCCTGCAACTCTTCCACGAACGGACCAGCACCGGGTGACGTCTCCGCGTATAGAAGTAGCCCGCTACATAGTTGAAAAAATTCCTTGCACGAGTGACGTTGTGCACCACTTGTAAACTTTGTTGCAGTTTCTTTACATAAGTCAACACGTTACATAACTCAACCATAGGACGTTGTTTTTTTTTTTTTAATTTAAAAAGTAGTTCGTGACACAAGTTACTGCGCGAGAGATGCTCTTTGAAGCTTCCCCCAAACGGGCGCCCCACCGGCCGCGGTAATCCGCGGTAATCCGGCGTCAGGAATGCGCTGCGCGGCCGCTCAAAGTCACTCCAGCCAACACCGACTCCAGCCCCGCTGACCCCTTCGCTCTCAGTCTGGCCTCCTATGAACAGGGCCTCCACCCCGTGACGTAGGTGCCATTGTGAACACGTGACATACGGCCTCGTATCTAGTCGGTGTTGCCTGCCGTCGCGCTGCGCGAGGGTTTAAAGGCGAGGCTGTCGCGGCCCGAACGTGATCACGCGGGGGTGTTAATGTAACTAACGGGCAAATGCCACCAAATTTCAACAAACTCCCCCTCATAGCATCACCCGTGCATTCGCACTTCCTCATGCTCCCCTTCGGGGAAATGTGGGGGAATTTTTTTCAAGGTGCGAGTCCCAGGGAGCGCCCAGGGCAACCGTTCCGCCAATGCGAGTAACGCGATATTCAGCCACACGTGTACCGAGTGGTACCTGTGACAAATGCGACAAATGGCGCCGAAGAGCAACGCCTACAAGCATACAAGGCCCGCCATTCTCGCGCTGTTTTGGTACACCCGCCAGGGGGTGGTAACTGACAAAAAAAATGCAGGCAGTCATTTTGGAGCACACTGGCGCAATATTTTGTGTTTATATCAGTTTGGAGCAGAGAATTTGCCTTGGCGCAAATTGGCGCATTTGGCGCAAGAATGGAAGCCCTGATAGCAACAAAACTGGCTGGCAAACAGCTGCCATTGTGCAAGGCCGGTTTGAAGCGCTCTCCTTGGCTGAACTGATATGATATCCGACGACTGAATGTTATTTTCTGTCTGACTTGCATTGTAAGTTCTTATCATAGAAATCAGGTTAGGCTTGGGTAAAATCATGAGCAGCATGCTTTTTTTCAAAGATCAGCAGCGGGCAATGAAGGCACCATGGCAGATCAACTTCAAGTTGGGTAACCGCATAGTAGCGCTAAATATGAACTTCGCAATGCAGAAACGAAACCGAAACTGTTGTAAACTGTTAGCGAATGGTCCTGTGGTAAGTAGAACTACAACACGACCTACAACAATGTGTGGAAATGCAATAAAACTGCCTAATACGCAAGTTACACGGGCACCTTCAATCGTGACTGCAATCGCGACTGAGTCGATCTGGATTGAGCTCAATCCGGACCGGGCACAGCTACACAGCAGTTTGAATTGCGATCCAGATCCCGCTCGAACTCAATCCTGGTTCCCCAAGCGCGATCCAGGCTTCCAGAAGCGCGATTGAACAAAAGCAGCGGTACCCTCGTCCCCTCTGAGTAATGGCACAGAAGGTGACAACTTCAACAACCGCCACAAATTGTGTCAAATAACTTGACCCAAATAAGTGTGCGGTAACATTTACAGAGTTATGTATACCTACAACCGCGCGAAATTACCAGACGCCAGCCGCGAAGTGCATTTCTAGCGCCATTTGGCATACATGAGTGCAACCGGTGCTACTTCTCGATCGGGATTGAAGTGTTCCGTGTACTAGAAGTGGCGGTGCATCGTGCGTGCTCGAAAAGTCAATCGCGCTTCACTTCAATCTGGATTGAAAGTGCTTATGTGACAGGGGTATCAAATCGTAGAATAACTTTGCAGACAGGCACTGCTTGATATTTCCAGCTGATTTAAGTGATTATTAATGTCAGAGCGCAAACCTGACGATTGAAAATCATCCGCTGATTCACTATCGGGGCCCTGATAACAAAAACCAAACACAAATGCAGAGTAATCACGAGAGGCACGCCTTCTTTAGTAGCAGGGACATGCAATGACCATGCCCCATTTCCACACTCAGGTGATGCAAATGCGTGTCAGAAATTGTGTTTTGTTGCATAAATGAAACCAAATATGACTTGGAAAGGGCATTTTTTGAGCTAACCCCAAATAGCTTTAGTTGGTTTAGAAACACCTGGAGTGCTATGAAAAGGGGCTCCCAAGTTATCATTCAAATTAAACGATTTTGAATTTACGCGGTAATGAAAGAGCGAAGCTTTAAAAGTTTTTCTATACTTGGTCCATACTTTGGCATGTGTCATGTGTTCACACGCAGATAGCAGCCTGGGGCACATGGCTCTCCAGATAAAACTAGTAACGTAAAAGCTTTTCCCTTTTTAGACAACATGTGTCATGTGTGCATGGGCATGTGGACCCAGAGCAGCCATGACATCTAATACTGGTGTTTCAAAATTCCCAGCGGCATAAAGCCTTCAAAGGTGCGATAGTTTCGGTTCTGCGTCCTAGGCCTTAAAACCACCCTGAAATTTGAACACAAAGCGTACAATTAGAACTTCTAATCAGTGAAGAATTGTGGCCAAATGATCAGGACTCCCACCACAGAAACAGTGTGGCCTGGGTACTACATCCCAAACTGTTGAAGTGACCGATGCAGTTTGTTTGTCGGACTGCTGCTTGACAGTGCATACGGCATGATACCAGTAACGTATGCACAGCAATGTATACATGACCACGCATACACAGTGACAGACATGCATCGAGAAAAAGTACCACCTATACGAGTGCGCCCATACTAATAATAAAAAATATACTGGCGCTGTGGGCAGGTGCTCTACACCTGCTGGGGACTGAGGGTCAGGAGTTTGGTTGTTCGATCATGGTAAGGTTGTGTCCTAGTACTACACCAAGGTGGCCAGATCATGCTCTGGTGAAAGAGTGCTGCTTGTGTACCAAACAGCCCTCCTAGTATGACTGCACCGATCAGGTGTAGCCTCACCAATAACCGGGCATTAGATTAGGCAAGACTTCTTTTGCAGTACAGTTAAACCTGGATGCAACGAACCTCTTTGTAAAAAATTCCTGGATTTAACCAAGTTTTTTAATTCCCCATTGCTATCGCATTTAAACCCACGCGTATGCGACCTCTATGTAACCGGGGCGTAGCAAGTGTTAACCTTGATGTAACGAACTCGCTACGCTGATGAGCCATACTTCTTTGCACTTTTTTGAAAAATCATCCGGGGAAATGCAATAATTTATCCAACTTCACCCGGACAGCAAACTACCGTGCCTTTCCAGTGGAGTGTGCTGTCGGTTAGGTGATAGGCCTGCCCGTCGGCGTGCGGTCAAGTGTCTCCACTGCTATCCGTGGTGTCGGTTCGTCGGGGATGAGTTCTGCTTCCAGAAAACGAAAAGTTTTTGTCTTTTCAACACAACCTCGCAATTTTAAATGCAGTCTTCTTCACCGTCGAGAAAGAAGAACGTCACCACCCCGTACAGCATCCCAGCTAGCAACCTCTCAACAATTTTGAGTGCCACAAAGAGCATCAAGTTTGCAAAAGCTTTGTCCTGAAAAGGGTTTGGGCCCTGAAAAGGGTTAAGCACTGAAAAGTGTCAAAAGGCCAAAGTGATACATGAGTTACGTTTGTGAATACCAGGGTAAGTGATCCTCCTTCTTTGGAGTACCGCGTAGTGACCAAGTTAGTGGAAAAGCAGCAAGAGCAAATCATGCAGTTTTTCACTGTGAAATAACAACCTTTAAGGGTGAGTTTAGCATCGCTCATGTCCAGCATTTTGGTATCGTTTCTGCTTCATTCATGCGAGCCTTAACTTGAAACCTGCATATGACGAAAACCTGCATGTAACAAAAAATTGCGAATTTTTGACAACTTCGTTATATCAAGGTTTAAAACTGTAGTACGCACTATAAAGCACACAATATACCTGGTTGAGTGCTATTCCTGCCAGGACTCGGCCTTCCACTGTTTGCTCTGCGAAAGGCACGAGATCTGGGACGCCTAATTTAGAGCCTGCTGCAGGGAAAAATAAATGTCACGCAGAACAGTGCAGCAGCCACATGTAATGCTGCCTCACTCTATAGCAAACAACGCAGCCGACTGCTGTTCTTCGAAACAAGTGCTGGGTCTCATTTCTACATTGGGATTAAGGGGGAAAACTTGAGCGACTAGAACTAAATAGTGAACCCTTCAACTCGCCGACTGCTCTTCCCTGAATGTGCATCCTTTCCTTATGTTTTCACTCAGCACCACCGACTAAATGTAAAACTTAAAGTTCAAACTAGGCCGGAGGAAAAGGCATGGCACACTTGAAGAGCACCAATTAAAGGAAACCTGGATTGGTGCCGGGCGAGCAACTTAGCCGCCGTTAATAATGGGCAAGGTTTCTTGAGAGCCCGCCATCAAAATGCAAGACAACTTGCTTCTCCTCCGAATAACCAAGAAATTTTGAAACATACCAGAAATAAAGTAACCATTCAACAGCAAACACAAAAACAGAACCTTGCATGAGATGGTACAAAGTCCCATCATTAGCTGTCTTGGTTGTGGAGGATAGAAAAGGGTTTGCCAGCATGACAAAAACATGGGATACATCAACTATTTACCACTCAAAGGTGCGTATTGAATTCCTTTCGCTCAATTTAAAAAATAATGCTATTTCATACCCATGTTAAGGACGCAAGCAGGCTTGTGCTGGTACAAACTCTCTACTTCAGGTCAAGTGCACGCTAGCTCAGCTTTCTTGCTGGTCTTAAAAGCATGACTGCAATGAAATACTATATGATGTACACTCTGTATTGCAGAAGTTTGCAGAGAAGCGCAAAATGTGGACCTGTGGATTGAGAATCACAGGAGCAATTTTCGCTGGCAAATATGCTCCCCTCGGCACAACCCGTGGTTGATTTCACCTGCATGGACAGTCGCTCACGCGTTCCTCGTCACATGAGCAACAAAATGCCCCACAGGTTACAACAATACCCACCACCTCTCAATCACAGCTAAAATCTTGCTCAAAGAAACGCAGTGTCTAGAGTGCCATCTGATGGCACTCCAGCTCAGCGCCACAGCCATGGCTCGAGTGCCGTCCAACGATATTCTAATTTGTAAGACTAGGCTGATACGGCCCACAGCGTCTGCCCTTGTGGTGTTGAGGATCCGTCTTAGCTTAATTCTCCTAACGGCGGTAGTTTGAGTCCGACTCCCGCCTTCCTTATTTTTATTTTTTATTTTTAACATATTGAGTTCTAATAATAGCTTTCATGACTTAGGTTAGTTTTTGGTGTTTTAAATTATTTTTTTCTGTTCGTTAGGTTATGTTATGTTAAGTTAGTTTACATTATGTTACGTTATGTTAATGGAAAGTGTAGTGGTGCCAGACCTGGCATTTTTTCATCAAAACACCGGTAAATGTCGCTTTAGTGGAGCGCTTATTGGGACACAACCTTAAAGAAATGTGTGTAGAGGTATGTGATAGCATAAAAGAATGGAAAGAAATGAGAATGCAATTGTGCGTGTATGCAAGAATAAGTATTTGTACAAAATAAGTGCCTGGGAATGGTGACACTGACCCTTATAAGCCCTGCTATTTACTGTTTATGCAACCTGAGACACATTTGTAAGCTAAACGTATTAAACCAAAGGCTTGGCCATTCCTTGCTTTTAGAGTATCTCTGGAAAAGCGTGCTCTAGCGAAGGATTTTATGAGGACAAAAGCAGACTGTGACATCTATTCAAATGATTTGCTGCCATATAACTACTCCCCGCAGCGTCATACCAAGCGATGAAAGTTTTAGGACTCGTTGGTTTATACCTCATACACCAACAGCGTTCAAAACGGGACAAAAAGAAAGATGCGCTATGTGTGTGTTGCCTCTTTCTTTTTGTTCCGACTTGAGCGCTGTTTTTCAATGAAGCGTCATACTACCCCGATTAACACGACTTGCCCAGACTACATGTACCGTGTGCTTCCACAGAAAATAATGCTCGCAGTCGTTTTGCGCAAATGAAACATTGTACTTGGTAACAGGTGCCTTATCTCGAACAGTACTTGTGGCTTATTAAAGACGCCTGCAAGCCTCACCAGTTCCGATTCTGCTTTCACAATGTTTACCTTTCAGCTTTTCCTGCTCACGTTGTTTTTTTGTTTGTTTTCGGCTACTATTAGAGCTCATTTTCCTTTTATGGCATTGGCATCAATAAATTCTTGCTCTTTCACCTGTCTCACCCTTGAGGCTAAACACTGATGCTTGCGCCGTCCCTTTTTAGTTAGCTTAGCACATGGCATGACCTTCATCTAAGGCTATGTTCAGACTACCGACGCAAAAGCTGTATCGTGATCTATGGACGCAAAACCATGGCGTGTCATGCAGGTCGGTTGGCTGATACTTGAAATGACTTCATTCTTTAAAGTTATTATGACAGTTGCGGCAACATTCTGAACCCGGCATCACCAGTACCACAATACCACTGCACTTTTATAGATGTCATCTCCCATTGCCCGTCAGTGACACCACACCCCACCACCTATTTGGTGAAAGTAGAAAATCAGCACTGAGCTCTGACTAGTGATGTCATACCCTTGTACAAAGCAATTGACCAATCAGCATTGAGCATTCCTCCTCCCCCCGGAGTTCTCTTATTCTCAGTAACTGTACCCGAGGGATACTTTTGCTAACTGAGGCACTACTGTAATGGGGCTTTAATGAGGCCATAAAGACAAAATGCAAGTTTGGTTCATTAGAAGGACTGCTCTGCTCCGATCACAATGCTACCAATTTTATCGCAAACTTCGAACCAATAATGGAGATATTAAAGAAAGTATGTGAAGCAGTGGCGACTCCCTAGCAACTTTTCTACGATGTCACAGAATATCGTTTGCACGATTGGCGGCCGCCAATGTAAATGATCGCTGACAGACTTGAATGGACGATTGTAGAGGGGCCTGTAGTTCCAATTGACCGCATCACTTGAATGCTAATGTGATAGCTATATTATTAGTGCTGGCCCATATGACATCACTCCCGCCCATAACACGTCCCTGTAGCCCAAAATTTCAACTTTTTTCAGCACTTCGTGCATTTTTTTCAGTTAAAAAACATCTTTTATGGCTGGAAGAGATTTTAGGGAGAAACTGAAGCAGCATAGTTCTTTCAAGTTGAACAGAGCTGTATTTTGTCTTCACGGCTCCTTTAAGGCACTGCAGACAAGCTTTTAGGTAAGCACACAGCCAGGAGAGGTCTTGAACCGGAAGTGGCGGGAGAAAACGACATACCCATGAGCCTTTGCGGTTTTAATCAGCCACCTATTTTCAAACCAATGGGACTTGACTTCTGATGCAGACCGGCATCCCATGTTTAATAAGTAATGTATACAATTTTGCATGCAATTTTAAATGGCTGGTCACTAGCTAACTTTTTGGAGTGCATTTGAGCAAAAGTACACTTTAGGTGTGCATTTCATCTTATCAAACATGCCTGCATGTTCACCGTGCAGGATCGACAAGTGATACTTCCCAAACCTAGGCCCTTCGTGACTGCAGTGCTTCTCATTACCTAGTTAGGTCAGCCAGATTCGGCAACCTGATGCACTTACCGTTCCCATAGAGGAAAACCATGCCCAGAACCATGAATACTGGGTGGTAGTTGAACTCCGTCTTGGGATTGCTTTGGCCCGAGAAGCCACCCATGTAGTGGCTCGTCCAGATGACCACCATGAGGACGCAGCTCAAGCCAAGCAGCTGGGACAAGCCATAGCCGATGGTGAACCCCCGTAGGTCCTGGCTGGGAGCCAAGTCCTGGTCATACGTCTCCATCTTCCTGTTATGATCACACGAGAACAAACAGTGTCACGTCTCCTCTCACAGCTTACATGCAGCATTATTTTTTCTACAAGTGCCCGTCTAAAAACAGTTTGGATTAAACTGTAGTTGTGCTGATTTCTAAGACTGGATTTTTCAATCCTATCTTAATGAATACTATGGTTGCATATGTAGTGCACTTGTCATGTCAGGTACTATCAGGATACATTAAAATAGGAATAACGGAGCACATGCTTTTACTACATGCCATGCATGCGCAGTAGCAATAAGTTACAAGAGTTCGTGTCGAATCATGACATGTAAAGTTGTTCAACATGTGAGCACTCTGATTTGGCCCACCACTGAGTTTCACGCCGATTCATGCTATCATTATCTAGCTTCATCTTGTGCCGTTTTGGTGGGCCAAACCAAAATGTTCACATGCCAAACAACGCTTCTTCTGTATCAAGGTTGGGCAAGAATTCCCGTAACTTATTCTTACTGCACATACATGGCCCGCCAACAGGGATGCATAGCATCTACTGAAAGCCACTACCGCCATTGCTTGTATTTCAACGTATCTAGACAATGTTTTAACAAGATTCTACTGAATGCAGCTATGCAGATAAGGAACCTGAAATGTTGCCTCTACAAATGCGGCTGGATTATTACTTAGCATGCAAACTCGCACATATTTTTTACTGTGTGCTTCCCACACATGAACGGTACTGTCATATAACTGTACTTTTGCATGTTTGAATAAAAGTGTAAGTTAATTAGACACGCCGAGTGCAATCTCAGCATAGTCACGATAACTTAGTCAAGTCAGTTCACTTTGACAACAGAACAAGAGCGCCGAGCGCAGCCTCAGAATTTGCAATGTCACGTTGGTAAATAAAGCAGCCCGAAAGTGCCGACACAGCCTTAAATGACCCCTATTTGCACCGATTGACTTCATTATCACTTATACAAAACTAAGTTGGCGTTATTGACACGCAACAAAACACCATATTGAAAAATATAGGACAAAATGATGTCGCAATTAATCAAGCCAAAAAACTTGAAGTGCCATATCTAACCTGTGAGGCGGACGTTTGTTTTTCTCAGTGCGTCCCGAAACATCTGACAACTGACGCTGACGAGCAGATCTACCCTGCTTTGTTGCAGCTGCATTTATCTTGTATGCCATATCACAGCTGTGTGGCTTCAAACGGAGTACGACCAGTACGACTTCTAGGGGAAAAAGCACGGGACGTTTGTCGTAGCTACGGAGCGGCTGGAGCGGCTGTGACCATGCGGACGTCAGCAACTCCGGAGCAAGATCTCCCGCCTAAACACACTCAACAAACAAGCAGGTACAGCTGGCGGCGGCAGTTGATAGATAAGGGAAACCGTCGTATGAGACGAACATCCCGCAGTCTTGGGCTAGGGCGCGATGATTTGTGTATAATGAGAGGGCATAGAAGTTGTGAGAAAACACGATTAGAAAAATTGTTGTAATTTTTCATTTTTTGCCGCCCACTATGGCTAAGCATTCCCTCCGTAAATCTCATTCCGTTAAATATTCGCGATGAAGACGCCCCCGACTTCGTTACTAACTTCCAAACAATCAACAGGCAAGAAGCGGTGTATTTACAACTCGGACCCGACGTTGCAGCCGCACAAACTGCATCGGCAAAACGATATCAAAAATAACGAAATTGTGCCTACATGCTTGCGTCGCTGAGTAGCACATATTCGCAGTCGCCGGCTCCAGGGGAATTTACGGTTAACTTTCTATTTGACATCAGCGGAGACGTGGACTGTCACGGCGTCGCGACCAACACGCAAAACCGTTGTACCGCCGGAACGCTTCTGACATTCAAGCCAGTATGCCTCGGTTCACAGCTACAAAGCGATCTGCCAAGCACACCACAGCGTTCCGAACCGAATTTAGACGCACACCCGGTGGGACGGAACAGGTGGCACAGGCAGCAGAGGCCGTCACGGAAGCGACCATATGCTTCGGAACCTGTAGCGCCCTTCGAAACGAGAGAGGGAAAAAGACGTCCGCTCGCGCTCACACAGGCGCCTCGCGATTTGTCATCATACCGGATGTACGGTTGTTGGTCTTGGGGGTGACGATAAGACACAAAATCGACGGCTGAATAGATTATCTTACGGACAAAGGAGCAAAGTGCTTGAGCCTCTTCTCTGCAGTGGGCGGGATCAAAGTAATCTTTTTTGTTTTGGTTTTGCAGCACTAAGCTTGCCCGCCAAACTTGACCGAATGACATTGCAGTTGCTACAGGCAACTAGAGGTGGAGCCACATAACCAACATAACGGCTTTTCGGTGGTGCGTGTAGGAAAAAGACGAGGCCGTCTCTAAGGTGGCTACCGTCTCTCTCCACGCTTTCCGCGCTCTGGGGTTAATTTGAAGACGATTTAGAGCATGAATTGTACGTTTTGGGTAAAAGAAAGTGGAAGTAGTAGAAGATAGAGGTCTTTGCATTCACGCCATATGCTGAAAAGGGTGGTGCTGGACATTTCTCCTTGCCCACAAGTTGTCATTTGTTGGCGTTAGTTGCGATGTTGTTTTTCAGAGTTAATCTTTTAGTACCTCGACCGTCCGGTTTAGGCTACCGGCCTATGAATTAAGCACGACATTGCTGGTCACTTCTGTTTAACTTTACGCGGCGTTTCTTTAATGCCCGCTCGTATCCAGGATACATCGTATTGCATGGCAGATATCCGGCGGCTCCATCGTTCCTGTAACACTTCTGTCAGTCCATCCATTCGAGAGAGTGCCCCGCATTCCATTCTCGCAGTGACCGCTCATGCAGTACGCGCGTTATTCTTTTCTGTTTAATCACTAATATAGACCTTATGCAAAAGTGCCGCATCTACGGGAAGAAAAACGAAACGAGCACGCGACGCCGTGTTGGGGGATGGCGGTCGCAGGATTGCTTGGCACAGAGCGTGTGAAGGGCTTTTTGACGATCCTTTTATATTCAGATTTAAGCGCAGCAAAATGAGCGACGAGTGATCTGTGGACCGTTCTCTGTTGCCCACATTTGCGGAAGACTTCGTAAATACGTATTATGCATCGAAAAAGCAGTCAGGGAGGCACCGGCAGGGAAGCTGTTGGAGGCTGTCGCGTTTCTTCTCTTTTTTTTTTTTTTTTTTTTTTGGCTTTGAGAACGCAAACATTGAAAGTACATCCGTGATGGTTCGCATATACTGCGGGTTTCTCAGGAGGTCATTCCTGAAACGCTTCGAAACTTGCGGGCTGTCCTGACGTTGAAATGGGGGAGGGGGGGGATAGCTAAGGATCCTCTGGAACGCAGAGGAAACCTGCAAAAAAAAAAAACGTAACAAAACAAATTGCATACCTGGCACTTTTAAACAGCGGAGATGTTGTAGCTGGCCGTAATGTGTAGCGCGTAACATGTGTGGCGTGTAACGCGTTAAACATTGCCAATGAATAATTAAATTACCAATAAATTGCCGAGCGCTGGTGAGGGCGTGCCTCGCGGTGACCGCTCGAGCGTCCGCAGCACACGCAAATTAAGGCTTTAGCAACAAATAAAAAAGGAACTGCGAATACCTTAAAGAGCGAGAAAATGCCGAGCGCTCGTGAGCGCGTGCCTCGCGGCGACCTCTGAGCGTCCTTTGCTCACGCCGTGGACAACAAAACTGAGTGCACACTACCGCTTAGAAAATTCCACTCGAAAAATTTGATCTTGGCAAAATAGGCTACGGTCGAACAGCAGGCGACGAGCGGTAAATGACCGATACACGGAATTACTATATACTACGTTACTTGCGCTACTCATGGTGCTACGTGAAGGTTGCAACTCTCGCGGATCCCTTATTTCCTGTAACGTTTGGCAAACGAAAGAATGCGTAGTACTTCCATATAAGCCTACCGAACGTCCAGAATAAAAAGAAAACACGGGCGCGCAAAGCACGAACGGCAGACTCAAATCTCTACCCGCACGATAAAGTACGAGCTGGAAGCTTGCCCAATCTGTAAAAAACTAGGCACTCTCCAGCACATGATAGGAGAGTGTAGGTTTAGCCCGAAGCACCCGCCCCCCTTACCCGAGTCTCGCCCCACCAACCCAACTCTACCCTTTAAAGGAGTACTGACACGAAATTTCAAAGCTGAGATAACTATGTAAAACGCTTCCTTTTTATCAGGAGATATCTCCCAGCAAGTTTCAACAGCAACCGTTCAGCGAAACATATTTAAAATCCATTTTAATCTTCGCCCGCACGAGAAAGGCCAGAGCGGGTCGACGTGACATCATCTGCTACGTGCCCCAAACTGTCGACGTCGGGGCTCCCGTGACGAAGCCGACGCGCTGGCTGTGGTTGGCGCGCGCTGCTCGGGCGTGTGTACACGTCATGGTTTTCGGACTGACGTCATGCTGCCCGGGCCTGTGGGGACGGCGAAGACCTCGGCCGGTCTGGGCGCGCGCGTGCGCTCGCTTGCGCGCGCTTCCAGAGAGGCAGCGATACGGCAAGAATGGTGACGCCATGTGATACATGCTGTTATGGCGGCCGCTCGGCGTTTTTTTGTCGAAACCGAAACTGGCACGAATAAACGACGCCGTAAATGAATGTTTACGCTGCGCTCGACCGTCTAATCTGTAATTCTATGATTAGTGGGCTGGTAGGCACGCATAGCAGCGAAAAAAACGTAACATAAAAATTTCGTGTTTAACGAGAGATGGAGGATCTTGCTGACCAGCCCCGCCCTGGAGGATCAGCTACTACTGGTCACCAGGGGCCAGGCGGCGAGAGCAGCATATGGATTCCCGTGAACAGGGAACCACCTCCGTCCAGTGGGGAGTTCGCAACGAACGACTCTTAAATAAAGTTTCTTCTCTCTGGCCGATGCAGTACGCCTTAATTACCAGCAGGACTAGAGCTCCGCGGCAAATACAGGGCTAGAAAATAGCTCACTTTGGGACATTTTTAGTCCTGCACATATTATCCGTTTCGTGACTATGCATGCGATCTAGCTATAATATTACTGCGCGAAGGGAAGTCGACACCCCCAAGCGACTTCACGCAGGGCTCGAGTCATGCATCCGTTGAGAAATAAAAAAAAAGATGTGTACGCTATTTCCGTGGTCGTCCTCGTATCATCTTTGTGCACAGCAAGTTACACGGAAGTATTTGGGCATCTTGGACAACGATAAATACCGACGTGCGCGTCGCTAACCCCGGGCTATCATGTACACAGCGGTATCCGGAGATCCGGGAATCCCCAACATGGCGGAAGCGCACGCGGTTCCCGCAAGAGGGCGCCAGTTTTTTCACAAGGTCTATATTCCTCCGTTCTATCTCTAGTTTCACACCAAATGACTGGCTTTCAACCGAAGACACTTGGCTGGAATTCACAGAGTGCGCGTGATCAACCATCCAAGCTCGCACAACGTGCACAGGCGACGCGTCTGACCAACACCTGCTGTGGGAGTAATGGGAATTCGACCCAGATACCCGAGCCTTCCGGGAATGGGCCACCGCCAACGCTCAAAAGCGCGCAAAAAATACGCTGTTGTCGCGCAGGATGTGAATTTCCACCCTTCACCTCCCTCTTGTGAGGCCATGATACCATCGCCCCCTCAATAAAGTTAACCATTATGTGGGCTTTAAAAAAACGCACAGAATTCTAAAAAAAAAAAAAAAAAAATGCGCAGGACGCTAAGCGGATGCTTGGGACTGCATATGTAGTCATGATTTTTTTTTCGTCTCCTTTTGTTCTTTTTGCTGTTTTTGATCAGCCGCACAGACGCACAATCCGCTAGATCCTACAGTCACTTGGCTGCGCGTGGCTGAGGTGGGCAAATTACCCTTCGAGTTTTGGCTTCACCTCAAACTCTAACCAATTTTTTCGACCACATCTCTCAGCTAACATCTCCACTTACTCGGCATCACCTCAATATCAATAAAAAGCTGTTTGTCAGGATTTAGTTTGAAACTTAATTCCTCCAAGGCCGAATCAACAGGTCTCAGAAATGGTATCCCGATTGGTTAGCATTACAGGTAAGTGGTGCATTATTGTCTGTCTAGTTTTTTATATTATAGCTTGCCACTTTTTCCACTGTTTGTCTAGCAACCATTTAGGGGATATGTTTGTTGAATATGTGTGCTTAGCGGATATGTATAGTTTCGAACCTAGTTGTAGTTCAAAGCATCTCTTAGCACCCTCCAAAGAAGAGCTGCACTCAGTCTCGTACCTCTTTTGTTTCAATGCGAAGGCAATAAATGGCCCATTGAGTGAACAAGTCGCCCTCCGATGTCCGTTGCCGAGAAACGACTCCTAAACCCACGTGACTATGACGGTGATGGTGCGAAGAAAATAAAAGCAAAGTAATTGAGTCGAAGATAAAGTAAGGTAAATTTGGCACTGGATGGGTGTCGAACTCACGGCCTCCAAAATGCTAACCGAGCACTCATATCGCAGCCGTACGCACATACGGCATGTCTCTGCTGACAAAAGGTGCACTTGGTGAAATCGACTTAGAAATGTTTGTTAGAGGCGTGCACTGAGGCCTCGAGAGCGATCGTTGAATAACCTGAACATGCTAATTACTTCAGTACGTAGCATGCCCGTTGCACCTCTTCTTCGCTTGGCGATGTCAACATGGGTATGTGCCAACCCGACGCTCGTAGCGCCATCATGAGGCATCCACTGAAAACTGCAATCGTAGGGCGCTGCCTAACATAGTGCTGCTCGACATACTTGCAAACGGTGCGCAGGACATAAATGGTGTTGTTCTACAATGATCATTCTTTATGTACACCAATTGGCCTCGTTCAAATCTAGGCTGCTGGCAACACAGCCACTTTTAACAATTGATTCTTTGTTTAGGTTTTCTCTTTTTTATTGTTGTTTTGTTTCGTTTTCACTGTTTTCCTTCGTTTGTTCTCCCTCTCTCCATTCCTTAGTGTCAGCCCCAACCTCTACGCCCCTCCCCCAAAATTAAACCATCTGTACGTCACTCCTCGGATCGAATAACAGCCTCACAACCGCAAACTCATCGGTCGAGTTCGAGCTGTGAACCTACGACCTCACTCGCTCGGAAAGTTGTAGTGACTGAGGACAGAGGCTGAGGCTAACCTCGTGACGTCTGTCTGAACAAATATGTGTCACCCGTGGGTCCTGCAGGCCGCATGTTGAACGGTGGCGGCAGGTACGTATTATCGCTTGGTCTGCAAAGGCCACGGATCTGTCAGCCCGCGAGCTCTGGGTATACAAACCCCTGCGCGCTCGCGCCGCGGGCTCGGGCTCGAGCCCGGGTTTTTTTTTTTTTTCGCTTCGTCCCCACGGTTGCCAGACCAAGACTGCCCTCCCCTTTACGGACTGCCTTTACGGGCCCCATACGTTTGTAGTACCTCCCATGGGGACGCAGCTAAAGAAAAAACCCGGGCTCGAGCCCGAGCCCGCGCGGCGAGCACGCAGGGGTTTGTAACCAGAGCGGGCTGACAGATCCGCGGCCTTTACGGTACGTAATAGCTAATCAACAGAGGGCAGTACTGGTCTGACAACCATGGTAGCCCCGCGAAAAAATGGCGCGAAAATTGTCGGGTACGCCAGCTGAAATGCTACCCATTGTGTTGCCGTTATGTTGAGTGATCTGGTGTTAAGTAGCGTATTCCGCGTCCGGGTCCACACCGGTGACAAAGGCACGCAAGTACTGTTGTGCTACGGTGAGTAGGCGGTGTTTCTTGAGGCGCCGAAACTCGTTCATCATGTTCTTGTCGATGTTGTCGTCTCTGTGGTAGAATCGGTAATCTCCGTCAGCGTTGGTGAGGTAAAGGTTGTTGACGTTGGTGCACCGGCTGAGAGCAACGTACATGCCCTCCTCTTCGCAGCTTTGTCTTCTTCTCCTCCTTCATCAGCGGTTGCCCTACGGGAAGGTGACGACGGTGGTTGAACGCGAAGCTACTTCGTGATGGATTCTCTGGTTGGCCAATCCGTAGGGGCATCCTGCCACAATCATCATCAGAGGCGCTGCGGACGGGGCACGGACGCGGGACATCCCCCCGAGCAAGAGATTTCATTTCATTTCATTTATTAGTTCCTTAAGGGCCCGAAGGCATTACATAAGGGGGGGGGGGGGCAAATACATATAGGTAAGACAACAAAAAAGAAAGAAAAAAATAGTGACTGACATCCATCAGTCAGCACAACTAACAACAACAACAACAAAAAAAGCAGATCACAGAAAACTAATACCAAATTACCAAATACACATGTTCAGTTATAAGACATAAAAGCACAGAAAAAGAAAAGACAAGCAAGAGAAATTGTGCAGGTTCCAAGTAGTAAGGATCTATGTTATGAATCAGCATTGATGTTCGGAGTGGTGATAATGGTCGTCCAATTTTTTTCGAAAAGATGCGCGGTCAGTGCATGATACTATATTGTCGGGTAGCGAATTCCAAAGGGTTATTGCATTGGGAAAGAATGAACTTGTGAATGCCGATGTTCGACCGGGTAAGTGTGCTATTGGCTGTGTGTGATTTAGGCGCGCTGACGTGCGGTGGGCTGGTTTTAACAATTCATGCCTGGATTTTGGATGATAGTAGGCCCCATGAAGTAGGCATAAACGTGCGATATGACGGCGCGATACAAGTGACGGAAGGGAAATGGACTGTTTTAAAGATGTGACGCGGGTACCGGAGGAGTATTGGGAGGTGATAAAGCGAGCTGCGCGATTTTGTATGGATTCTAGGTTAGTGGTCAGATATGCTTGGGATGGATGCCAGATTGATGACGCGTATTCAAGTTTTGGTCTCACGAATGTCAGATAAGCAAGTTTTTTTATTTCTATGGCCGCGGATTTTAGATTTCGTTGGAGGTAACCAAGAGTCCTTGATGCTTCGGAACAGATTGTGTCGATGTGTAATTCCCATGATAATGATGGTGACATGTGAACGTGTGAACATGTGAACATGTGAACATGTGTTTAGATTCTTCGCATCTAAAATATATCCGCCACTATGGGGACTCGACGACGAGAACTTCCTCGCGCTAAGCAGCACACCACCTTAGCCTCTGAATAACGGTGAATAAATTGCGTATGCTCTGTTAAATATGTTTATCAGTACGAGTACCTACTACACGCGGGTGAGCCCTTTTTACAGACCAAACCAGAGTGAATGTACGTAATAAAATGGCCCTTGAACTCTGCGTCAAAAATATTGCGCCCAGAGATCAATATCCCATAGGAATATTACAAATATCAGAGTCCTTCAATGATTATAAGGACTCTGCTAATATTGAGCCAGGAAGCTTAAAGGGGCCGTTGGTTTATTCGAAAGATTCTTTAGAATCACACCGACACTAGATTTAACGCAAGCTTCACTCAAATAAGCTATATAACTAGGAAAAAAGTAAATGGCCATTCGACAGCTCATTTCCCGCACTAGAACCTATGACGTATTATGGGCAGCTGTGCGATTGGCTGAGGACAGCAAAAGCAAACGGAAGTTAGGCAGGGCTTACAGGATCGCAGAACGAGCTAATTGGGCTTAAATTTAATGCATATTCTTTTTATAGCAGTAAGCAGTAAGAATGGTGGGGTGAACAATAGAAGTTACGAACGCGCGCGTAAGCATTGAAGCACCAGTGCGTACTGCGCATTGAGTTTACACTGACCAACTGGCATAAGCGACATTGTGTGCTGTGACTCTGTTTGTTGAAGATACTCAAGGTCTCACGAAACGATTACTATCTACCGTAAAAAAAAATTAGGCAAGCATAAATCCGTCCAAAAACAAAGCGAGGGCGGACAGCTGTCCTGAGCAGTATTGTGGCGCCATCCTGGAGGACTGGCGATAAATAAGGCGTTCCGCCGTTCCCCGTCCGCTGCAGACTAAAGGGCGTTGGTACGCCGTGTAGTCTGCAGCGGATGGGGAACGGCGGAACGCCTTATTTATCGCCAGTGGCCCTGGGACTTCCCGCTTTTACGCCTACAGACAACCTTCTCAAGCTTGGACTGCATAACACCGTGAGCGAAATTCTGGAAGCGCAATGAGCAAGCCAACTAAATCGACTAGCTCTAACTCCAACTGGCCGGGTGGTTCTGGACAAACTGGGCTACCCCATCCCTGCGCCATCTAACGCGCCTACCCGGATCCCATCAAACATACGAACCAACATCAAAGTAGCCCCCATTCCAAGACACATGCACCCGGAATACAACAAAGGGAGAAGACAGGCGAGAACAAGATACTTAAGCAATAAATTCACCGACAACCCAAATGGCTATTGTACTGACGTCGCAAGAAATCCCGACCACCAGGCCCACGTTGCAGTGGTCGTGGGTTCCGAAGGGACATCAATCTCAGCTGCTACAGTCCGAACAACCGACACCGATGTCGCAGAAGAGACAGCCATCGCCCTAGCGGCCACCTCCAGCAAAAGGAAATTATTACAGTCATCACTGACTCTCAACACGTGTGCCGGCAATACCTACCAGGACGAATATCTCTGCATGCGCTCACACTTCTAAAACACGCCAAAACTCTCCCGACCATTCACATTGTTTGGACGCCTGGTCATGCCTCCCTCCCTGGGAATGAGGCGGCTCATGCCGCTGCCCGCGACATTTTACACCGGGCATTCCCAAGGGAGGCCGACGACACACCTCCAATCGCCTCGTCCAGCCAGTCATTCCCAAAAACATACACGGACATCTTATATCATTATCGCCGGGAGCGCCTCCTTTACCCTCCTCCTCACCCATCACTCAATACACAAGACTCTCGAATCTGGCGCAGAATCCAAACACAGACTTACTACAACATGGCAATTTTGCATCATATTTCGCCAACTGTTTTTCCCTACAACTGCACAACATGCAATACACCAAACACCACCTATCACCTCGTATGGGAGTGCGTCAAACATCCCAACCCAATTCCATCACCTACATTGGAGCAGTGGGAGCACAGGCTGACCAGCTTCCAGCTCGAGGATCAGGAGTACCTGATCTCCCGGGCGAGGGCTGCTGGGGAGCCTCAAGGCGGACTGGACTGAGGCCACCACCCACTCTCCTTTCCCCCTCCTCTTTCCCTTAAAAAATAAATGTTATTCCTCTTCCTCTTCCTCCTCCAGGATGGCGCCACAATACTGCTAAGGACAGCTGTCCGCCCTCGCTTTGTATTTGGCCGGATTTATGCTTGGCTAATTTTTGTTACGGTAGATAGTAATCGTTTCGTGAGACCTTGAGTATCCTCAACAAACAGAGTCACAGAACACAATGTCGCTTATGCCAGTTGGCCAGTGTAAACTCAATGCGCAGTACGCGCTTCAATGTTTACGTGCGCGTTCGTAACTTCTATTGTTCTGTCCTTTTTAAGCCATCGCAAACGTCACAAAACACACGATTTAGCGGGGGAATTTGAATTTTGGCTTAAGTTGTTTAATTTCTCAGTGGATAAAGCATTGTTTACAGGACAAGCGGTGAGCGCACTACAAAACACCAAACATTTCGAACAATACAAACTTGTATTATGTCTGCATGGCCCCTTTATATTAATCTCGCAACCACAGTTAAGTTAAAGGCGAAAAGCAAAAACACCCGTGTGTGCGAGATTTCGGCGCACGTTAAAGATCCCCAGGTGGTCAAAATTAATCCCGAGCCCTCCACTACGGCGCGCCTCATCGCCTGCGCTGCGTCGGCACGTTAAACCCTACAATAAATCACGTTGAACAGGAAGTTAATGAACAAAGCACACTGTTTTATTTAATATTTGTCGGTCTTTTTCCTGTTCTCTGTCCAGAGTGTTGTGGGCTGTCATAATTCTCAAGTAAGCACGAGTGCAATTGGAATAAATCTATAATATCATATATATTTCAACAACTTGTTCCCGTTTTCCTTTTTTTCTTTTTTTACTTATTTACTTTCAATTCAGCTCTCTATCCACCTCTCTACACTGCAAGATGCCTTCAATATGTTATGTTTGCCACTGTTGAGAAAGATTGTAGACCCACACTGAAGCGCGCATTTCGGGACTAAAACTTTAGGTTGCAGATTAGCGATGCCAAGAAAAACGACAAGATTGTACGAATCTGATCTTCCGGCGGTCGCCGCCTGCTAGCCGTGAGAGAGCTGCCAGGAGAGAGTGCTTGCGAACCGATAAGCCGCACAAGAGATTCACGATACGCGGGCTAGGGTTTCGGTCGAGACGCAGCCGCGTGTGGACAGCAGGAAGAGGTCGGTCGGACGCGAAGACCGCGATGCTGTCCGACGGCAAGCAGATGCTCGCCCTCTCTTTTCTCGCTGCATTGTCCGGCTGCTACTGTCACGCCGCGTCGGTGCTGTACCCGCGGGAGTCCGAGAGCCGGGAAGTGAAGAGCCTCGACGGTGTGTGGAACTTTCGCCTCTCCAGCCACTGGGACCCCGACGAAGGTTTCAACAAGAAATGGTTCCAGCAACCGCTCTCGCAGGTGGGCTCGTGGACAGTTAAAAGCTCATTTCAAAGCTATTGGCGCACATTCGCTTGTGTCTGCTTCCTGTTGTTTAGCAAAAAAAAAACTTCTGAGACTGGTAGTACCAGCGTGTTCCTTATATTTCTGTCAATCATTAGTGTTCTAAAATTATGCAAATACGGGCACAGAAAGGAAAGCCAGCAGTGAATAAGATTATGAATTTTTGAGATGTTTGGAAAGGAAGAAAGTGGCGAAGAAGAACACGAGAGTTCCGGGTGCAATCTTAACTTACATCCTCGGGTTGTATATACACTGTTTGCGAAGGATAAGTTCCTGAATTTGGTTGAAGAATGAGCGAGGAAGCGTGACGCACGTACGAAGACGATCGGTTCACTCACGTTTAGACCAGGGTCCGGTCATCGTCGTCGTCCGGTCATCGCAGCTAGCACGGTTGCATGGAGTATGGAGTGCGCAGAATGTGTAGACATAAATGGAAGATCCGGCTAAGAGTGTCGGTAAGATACCTTCCTTATTTCAATTTTATTGAAATGAACAAAACCCGGGGGTCTCTCGATGATGCACCAGACACCCCTAGGGTTAACAGGGAGCTATGGTGCACGGTGGGTATGGATGGGAAGGCATGCCTGATGAAAATATGCAGTGGTGGCCGGAATTTCACAGGTGATGCATATGTCTTGATTAGGAGTAACTGAAAAAATCTTTTGTCGTTGTCGTTAAGTTGTCTAAGGCAGACTTGTTGGAAGTGACAGTAGGACGAGGGAATGAGTGTGTAATTAACTTGGGAGACCGGAAAGTCTTTCTGATGCTGTTTGATGGCAGTCCTGGTGAGATACAGGTCGATTTATTACGCTAGAATGAATATTTCTGATCACGTAGCCTTCGTACATGCGCCCTTTACACATGGCTTTACGATACAGTATAATAAATATGCGGTAAATGGCGAATACAGAGATATCAACGTAGACAAAAAATTTAACAACACGATAAGTTTCCCAAGCGGCGTCATTGTGCTTTAAATGTGAACCCAGAAAAAGTGACAAATCCAAAAATGAAAGGATAAACACGGCATCGTTACTGGAACACATTGTGTCTCAGTGTGTTAAGCACGATGAAAGAGTATTCAAGTGAAGAAAGACATATTGTCGAGCAAACAAAAAAAAAAGGCGGGGGAAGGGGAAGGGGGGGCGCATTGAGCTAGGAGGAACCTTGAGGGGGAGATCACGAACTCTAAAAAATACATAAAAATACGTAAAACTCACCCACCGAAATCCTAGTACATCGTAGAAATTAGCATGGCAGACTATGCACCACAGACTAAAGACAAGTGCGTGACAAACTTTGCCGGAGAGATAAAACAGCCGACACTGGGGCGCCTCATGCCCACGTGCGGCTGAAGATAGCACATGGATCAACGGCCAAACTAAAAGAGCTTGATATGATTCTGTGCTTCGTATAACGACAATGCAATGAGGGTGACGTGTCCAAGTGATAAAACACGTCAACTTTTCTGGCTTGCATTATTCCTGCACTTGCATTAATTGGAAGGCGCGCCTGTATCGTGCAGGCAGCTCTTACGGCTCAAACTTGCGCTACTCGAAAACATTTGATGTTTCTGATCGCTTATCTCGTAGTTCGCCACGGGAAAATGATATACCTGTTTTACCTTCTTGTTTACTTTTTGCTCCTTTCCCGGACAAAATAGATAAGCTGTCGAGTATACTGTCAAGTGCTTGTCAAGCCCTAACACCCATGCCATGGAAGAAATCAGAATACGCACCCCTTCAACGGACGTGTTTATGGGTTCTGTGCGTTTGCGCACTATGCGGAATTTAGTTTGGTAGGAAGGGTTAAACTTTGGCAAAAGGTCCTGCAAGAGGAATGGGGAGGAGGGGCATTTTTGTGTTTTTTTCAAGTGGCCACGAAACAAGTTTTTTACTTTGACGCAGCTAAAGTATAATCCGTACTCATATGCGTGCGTCATTGATTTTTTGCTGTGTTTTCGAGTTCAACAGCTAAGTAGGACAAATACATACGATGCTGATGGACAGGTGAATGTGTAAACAACTTGTTTGTTTGTTTGTCTTTATTCGGATCTTGCACAAGGTACAGGACGCTGGGGTAACCTTGAGTAACCTTGAACTTGTAATAGCCGCTCATATGAGCGGCTAAGAACCCTCATATTTTAGTTTAATTACTTGACATAGGGACGAAGATTGACAGAGCGGGACTGGGGACGCCGAGCGGGTTCGGCGGCGATAGGGCACCACGCAAGACTATGTGATGGAGTCGTATGGCACCGTTGACTTGCGGGGTGCGCCGGCCCTGATGTAAAAAACGCAAGCAAAGCACGCGATTTACAATTCACAAACTTCACTCTGTTTATATCGTGTCATCACATACATTACTGACGCATTTGATTTTATTTTAAGCAGAAGAGAAGTAGTCGAAGGGGAGTGGATTTGGCTATATACTGAAAGCTCGTAAATTCGAACTTCAATACTTCGAATTTATGAATAATTCAAACTCTACGATTTGGTCCGGCCAAGTCTCTATAGAAGGCCCGTTAATTCGAACGCGAGGGACCGGCCTCCGCCCCGGATAATTCGAACGACGCGCCACCACGCCGGCAGCTCGGGGCCTCGAGCACGGCCTTAGAAATGGCCCCGCTGCCTACACACCAGGCCGCCGCCACCTCTGGAAAGGAGAGAACGGAGAGAGAAGTCGAATCGGCTAAAAGCAATCTAACACCCCTATGGCGGACGCTTGGAAGAAATTTCTTTGGGGACTACGTTGATGTTAATTTGATTGATTGATTATGAGGTTTAACGCGCCGACGCCACGCATGCGATGAGGCGCGCCGTAGTGGAGGGCTCGGGATTAATTTTGACCACATCTAACGTGCGCCGGAATCTCAAACGAACGGGCGTTCTCGCTTTTCGCCTCCATCAGGAAACTGTATATACGTCGATGGGGCACGAATGCAGGGTGCTGGGCGTGCTGACAGATGACATCATTTCTAAGATCAACAGCTCAGAACCTGTTGCTGCCAGTTACCACGAAGAGACGGCTGACGCAGCCCCAGTGTGGCCAACGCTCGGGAGTAGAGTTAAAGGGTTGAATGCCGCCCGTCTCTTCACTTTTGGAGTGCGCGAAAAGTAGGCTCGTTGGGGCGAAAAGTGCTGGCTTTTGTCTTCAAGGATAAAATGGAGGCTTCAATCGCGGTCGTTTTCAAGCATTCGGTTGGTGACATGCTCTACTGCTCTTCAATCGCATTGTTCGCCTTCTGCACTTCACTTTCCTTAGATCGAACTGTCATTATTTCGAACTGAGGTGGCGTCTCCTTGCAGTTCGTTAACGAGCGTCTACTGTATATGGTCAGAGGAGTGGAATTGCAGCAGGAGCCGACGGAAGAATTAAAGCACATCGTTTTTTGCAAATTGATCACAAAGAGTCATGGTGAAGTACCTGCCGGCGCTCGATGCTGCAGACGGGGCCGGTGATACCGATGCCGGTGCCGTCGAGCTTCAACGACGTGACGCAGAACAAGACGGTGCGCGACTTCGTCGGCTGGGCCTGGTACGACGTGGAGTTCTTCGCTCCGACCCACTGGGACAGGCCGAACCAGGGCCGTGTCTTCCTGCGCTTCGGCAGCGCCCACTACGAGGCCAGGGTCTACCTCAACGGGCTGCCGGTCGCCGCGCACGTGGGCGGTCACCTGCCGTTCGCAGCCGAGGTGAGGTCGCCGTGGCAGCAACGCGTACAAAATTGGGATTGTTGGGATATAAAGTCTAAACAGCCGCGCACAACAAAGCCGTGGCCGGCTATGTGGACACGCAATGCTGAAAAAAGCTCTGCAGGGTCCGTTTTAAGACAAGTCCAGTTCATGACCTTTCGTTCTTTCTTTTCATTGTCCTTTCGTGTATAAGTATGTGGCGGCGTCCCCGATCGCCTTCGTAATCCCACATCATGACCCACCTTAGTGATAAGCAGAATTGAGTGTGATCACGATTTCACTCCTCGTAAAAGACAGTGGCGGGTGCTCCCGCTGAGGGGCAGGTTCAGACAGCTTCGTCATCTCCCTCGTCGTGGTAGGACAACTAAAGGTTGCAATAGAGAACAAGTGAACAACTACACGTTAAAGTGACTCGTCGTCTGTAGGACGATGCATCTGCGTCCGCATTAGCGTACCTGAAATCATACTCAGGTTCTTACCAGCTCCTTCGAGAGGATAGTTGACATTAAACGTTTTCTCTTCTTAATATATCAATAATTTTTTCGAGATACCTATTTTTTCATTGAGTGTTGCAATGAAGCTTATTGCGCGTACTGTGCTACTTGGCTGATTCCTGAAAAACCGTGATTGCAAGACTAGATATATTGTATGCACTGGTTAGGGAAGCGAGACAAGGGGACTGTTAGGAAAAGAACGTGCAGGGTTTTACGTAGAAAATCTAACGCTAAACAGTGCAATTGTGACTGATAAATTGAGTTAATGATAACCTCATTCAGGTGACCGGTGCATTGCACTACGGACGCAAGAACCTGCTGACCGTTGCCGTGAACAACACGCTCAGCGAGGAGACCATTCCTCCAGGGACCCTGTTTGAACCGGACGATCGGAACAGGTTGGGAAGCTCGGTTAATTGCTCCTCGTCTTGACCTTGTAGCTCCATCCAAAGACCACAAGTGTAGAATAACGGTTGTGCGTCACGCTGACCGATGCAGTAGCGCTAACGTACGAGCACTAAATTGATTCGCATGTAGCCTTCTACTATACGGCGCACATCGTTGCACTGGTGCATTAAGCTCATAAAACCCCTTTTAGGATTTGAAAAAAATAACAAACATTGCGTCCGGATGTAAATCAGGCGAAAAGTTGGAGTAACGGTTCATGAAATAGTTTTTTGCGCGCTTGTGTTTTTTACGTACAAATGAAAAGCGAGGACTGAATTATTGCTTTTTGAAAAATATTAAAATAAAATAGTAATAAAGAACGAGTAATTGTAAGACATCTGTGAACATACGAACAATCAATAGCTTTTTTACTGGGCGTTTATACAGGCCTCGACCTGAGACCGAGACAGACCATGGATCAGCCTGCATCCTCTTCATTGTGGAAGGATATAAAAATATATGTGGGTTCACGCAATACTGGCCATTGTGAAAACACACGCAAAAGTTCGAGGTAACGAGGGGAACCAAGGGCGTTAGTGTGAAAAGCATAAGGCAAGAGAACAAGCTTAAATTGTTTATGCAAAGCGAAATGGGTAGGCATAAAAATCGTCAGTCATTCCACTCTATACAGGTGGATGACTAGCAAAGGTTTTTTTGCACACAACATATTGGTCACGCAGAATTTAGGAGATAATGACTAGCAGCAAATTCTATTTCTCTTAAGCGTTAAGGGCGCTAATCCCTTAGGAAGACATATACTTTTATTTTGACTCTACTTATGTTGAAACTGGTGTCTATTGGTAACTGATCTACTCAATGTGCGCATCCAAGTGAGGAGGCCTATAAACCTGACGTCCACATCATGCTTGAACAGTCTGCGGGCTTGGTGGTTACAGCGTGCTAATAGCACACACACGGGGGCTACCTGGAACCCTAGCCATATGATGTGAGCTTTACCTGTGTAATGCAGCGCAGCCTGCCAAGGTGCCCATTATGGGTTCGAGCGAGCCAAGCCGTATACGACAGCGGCGGCCCTCGCCACGCGTGTGCAGTGACCCAGAAAAGACGAAGTAGCTCATCAGAACTGGATTTAATTCCGGGTTTTCCACTGTACAGCAACCAGCCCTGGAGCGATACTCCTAGCCCTGGGGCAGAGAGGGGGGTACCTCCCGACTGCGCAGTGCAGATAATCAGCAGCTATTGGGCCAGTGGCGTGAGCCACCGAAGCGCTGCCAGCGCTGCGGTTGATGGCCCCGGATAGGACCGGAACCGACCACCGGACTGACCGAGCAACCAATAACAACTCAAATCAGCTGCGCAAGCAGGGAGCGCGAAGCCAGAGGGTGCATGCAAATCCGAATCCCGGTACGTTCGCCGACCTCATGCTAGTGAGAAAGCGGCGGCCGCTCAAGCCGAAGCGAGCGAGCAGCGTGCGTTCGCGGTACCTGACGGAGTCGGCGCCCAGCAATCGTCTCCCGGGTCAGACCGGCGCGCACAGCGGCGACGACGTTCCCTCGTGCAGGGCCTCTACGTCACGCCCCACGTGGCCCACGGACCGGCGCGCATTGGTCAACCCGTACCCCCTCACAAGGAGAGGGGGCGCGAGGAGCAAATGATCGCTTCTCTGGGAGAGGGGGTCGCAGGTTACGCACGCCGCGTAATGAGAGCAGTGCCATTAAGATCCTCACAACAAGCTTCGCTTAAAACGAGTAATGCACTAATAAGCAGTTGAATTTTGTCAACAGTATAGCCATTTTCTTCGCACGCGCGGCACTTGGGGGCACGTCATATGTCATTCACTTATCCTGCATCACCAGATTTTGCGGCGAGGACGCTAGCCGATGCTGGTCACAAATGCACCGTAACGTGTACACTGGCTAAAGACACAACCTTTGCCCTTGCTTTCAGGTATCCCGCGGGCTACTACCGCCTGGACGTGCCATTCGACTTCTTCAATTACGCGGGCATTCATCGCAGCGTCGTCCTGTTCACGACTCCTGCATTCTACATAGATGACGTCCTCCTCGAGACAAGAAACGCGACGGAAGAGATGGGTGGGTGCCCAGAAATGTTCCTCTCCTTGTGTTCAAGCATATTTGAACATTTTGTGAGCCGGAAATACATCATTGCCCGACAACTCGTACTTATTTGTCGAAAAAAAAAAAAAAAGAATCACAGCGACCTTTGCAGATGAAGTATATGAATAGTGAGTTGACTTGAGCAACATAGGTCTGTCGCAACATAGAAGGAAACGAACAGAGCGTGGCCGAAGGCGCAGAAAGAAAGGTAAACAAAATCTTGTTTGTCCGTTAGGAAGCATTGTTTCTCGCGCCGAGCCTCCCCGCACGGGGGAACTGTACAGGAAGAGAGAGCAGTGAGGGCTCACACGCTGGCTCCAGGTCAGCTCACTCTCAGCCTAACTATCGGGAAATTCTGGTGAAACACACGAAGCGCGAGCCACTTTGTGTGTCTAAAGGAAAATGCAGATGACCCACCCCTCAGAAAACCATTGAATGCATGGAATGCGTGTAGGAACCTCCAGGCTGAGCAATCACAAGGAAAGATGCCAGCGAGCAAGCATCAAAAGAAGACACAATAACGAGGTCATTTCAAGGTCGTTGGCCATTTCTGGCCAATTCCATAAGTGGCTAAGTTTGTATGCTGGTGCTGAGCCCTTTTATATATTTATACTAGATGACCCTCCAGTTATGCAACTGATTGCCCAACCAGTGGCTTATTCTTCCGATGCGAAGCGCAACGAATAAATGTGGACAGGAAAACAGTCAAACGACAAAACAGTTACTAGTTCGCGTGTCCGTGTTCGTTCGTTGCGCTTCATATAATGGAAAGCTGTCGCCAACTAGCCCAATTGTTGGGTCTCATCAGAGGGCCTATCCTGCGTGCTACACTAATTTTACTCTACGTGCATTCGGACAGAACAGTCTGGACTTAATGCGTGCAGCCATAGAAACTATTCTGGTGTAGTGATTAGAACGTGAAACTTGCCCCTTCTTGCATGGCACCAGCCGTGGTGGACTTCAAGATACAGGTGGCCAACGCGGGGTGGACAGCCATGACGAAGTGCAAAGTGACGCTTCTGGATGACCGGGGACGAGAGTTCGCCTTGTCCACGGGAGCCTGCAACGGCAGCTTGGTGGTGCACCGGCCCAAGCTCTGGTGGCCCGTCGGCATGCACAGCGAACCGGGATATCTATACACGGCTAAGGTATACAACGAGATACCTTTTACACGTGGACAAACGCAGCTTGACAGCTTCCCCGTTGTATTCAAATGCGAATTAGAGCAGATAGTACAGCTACAACAAAGTGTATCGACGCTTTAGCTTGCGCTAAAGCATATTAATACATATATATGCCTTTGAAACTGGTGGCAGTGCAAGTAAGGGTATAATTAATATCCATGCCGAAGCGTTTCATTTGGAACTCGCCGTGGTGGTACCTCGGCTGCAGTTGGGCTGCTGAGCCCTATAGGTCGTGGGTTCGATCTCGACCGCAGCGGCCGCTCTTTAGATGGTTGCGAAATGCAGAGACACCCATGTGTCCAGATTTCGGGGCATGTTATAGAACACCATGGGGTGAAAATTAATTAGGAGCCCTCCTCAACGGCGGGCCTACACACCAGGCGTATCTTTGGCCCGTAAAACTCCATAAATCGATTTGTTTTTCATGGGAGCTTAAGATTATAAAAGAAGTGTAGAGAATGGCCGATTTTATCACGAAGTGTGAGGTTGTCACGGTGATCGATAAACTGCATTCGAGTATATTTATATCCCAGAACTGTACTGAAGGCTTGTTCCAAAGGCAAGTGGCGAGTTACGAACGCTTCATGAATTCTTAGCTTTCTGCAGGCATATGCATGAGTTAAGGAGTGTTTCAGTAAAGTTGCCAAGCGTTTCTGCATTGTGATAAATATGACATGCTTTATCTGCAGGTCAGTGGTCTAAGCCGACAGGGGATAGGAAAGTGAGTGCATAGATAGTAGTGTAGGGGCGGACTAGGAACCTACACGAGGTAGGCGAATCCAGCCCCAGGTGTACGCTGGGGTTTTTCAGTTGCATACCTACGTACACTCTGAGTGAGCTTTGGTGCGAAGCTTCAGCCATAAGCGCAAGCCTGTTCAAGAAACGTGTCTCAGTATTGGTATCCCCCGCAGTTGGAGGTGACGGGGCTGGGATCCAGCGACGTCTACTACCAGAAGGTTGGACTGCGCACCGTGCGGGTCGCCGGGAAACAGCTGCTCATCAATGACCAGCCATTCTACCTGCTGGGATTCGGCAAGCATGAGGACTCCGACGTGAGCACCAAAGGTCACATTGGGACCGCACTACTATCGATAGTCAGAGCCAGGTTTATTCGGAACAGTTCGGAACAGGTTTATTCGGCTAAGCTGCCCCGATGAGCCGAGGAGGCAGATGTCGGAGGAAGAGCACTGTTGCTATGGAAGCAGAAGCAGCTGATCAGCCCCTGTTTCCCCTCTACCCCCTCTCTCTCACACACCCATACGCGCACACACGAAACACGGACAGACACACACGCACACGCGCGCTCACACGTTCTTGCACATACGCACGCACATGCACACACACGCACACACGCACAGGCCCACACACATAAGAACATGCACGCACACGCACGTGCACGCACACGTTACTTCCTCATATTGGTCGCCCTGGTGGGACCTGCCAGTCTCCTTCTGTCCTTTCCTAAAGGCCTTTTAAATTTGTTCCGGCGCTGCAATAAATGAAATAGACTGAGCTGCGCTTTTTATAATATCATCAATGGAGCTTGAAAAAAATCTTAAATTCAGCTTTGAAGGAACGCAACAAAAGCGCCCCCCTATTGGAACTCGATTCAAGCCTAACTATTTGAAGAAATGTCAGACTAATAATAAGCAATTATTTGTTTAATTACAGAAAACTAAGCTGCAAATTTCACTGCCACAGAATAAAGCAGGCTCTTCTTGCAGGCATAATGTAAAATGACACTCGTGCGCGTTGGTTGCACTTGTCGGTGGAGCAGGAAATCAGACAGCAAGCTCGAAATGGTCAACTGAACAGCCTAATTTCATAATTTTGTTTTATAAACGTCTACTAGCGGTGTAGCAACAATACGTCGCTCGAATGCTACCCACTATAAACTAATACATCGAAAGAAACTGTGAATAACCATTAAACCCCGTTATTCGCGTTTAAATCTGGTGCGATGCAGATTCGTGGCAAGGGTCTGGACCTGGCGCTGGTAGTGAAGGACTTCAACCTCATCCACTGGCTGGGCGCCAACTCATTCCGCACGTCGCACTACCCGTACGCGGAAGAGATCATGGACCAGGCTGACGCTCAAGGGATCGCAGTCATCGATGAATCGCCGGCCGTGGAGCTCAGGTGCGCACTCGCCCCTCTTTTGCGCCTAATAATTGGTGCCTAGATGATCTCTACAGAAAACTCGGTTCCGTGGAACAGACACAAGCCCAACTGTATCTTTCGCAACTTCAAACTCACCGGGGAAAAACACGCACTCCTGTAGTATGTGTATGTTTGTACGTAAGTGCGTGACGTGTTTGTGTTCCTGTTGCGACGGGGCACTGTCATGCTTCCGCTCATGTTTCTTGACAAGATGCCACCATGCGTGGTTTCAGCGAAATATTTATTTATTTATTTATTTATTTATTTATTTATTTATTTATTTATTTATTTATTTATTCTAGGCCGGTCTTTTGAAATTAGAACTGGCCTAAACCATTCCCGCGTCTTCACCAATACAACTGGTGTGCCGCAAGGAGCCATCCTCTCACCCACGCTGTTTTAACCTAGTGATGCGGAAGATTGCAAAAGAACTTCGCAACATTCCACACCTGCAGCACATGCTGATGACATCACCATCTTGGTTGACCCTCGATGTACTACGCTCAACACGCAGTACGTCATAGACACAATTAATCTCGGACTTGATACTATTGACAGGTGCCTGCCCCCAACTGGAATGTGCCCGTCTCCAGAAACGACAAAATAACTCTTTATTGGAGGGCTCGACCACCTGTAGGCACAAATATACTTAACGCTGAATAGTCAGCCCATAGAGCGGGCTGCCGTCCTGACTTCCAAGGCAATGCTACGGTGCCACCCGCGCGGGGCAGCTTGTGCAAACCTCGGATTCCGGTCAGAGCGACTTGCTTTCCCCGCAACTGCCGCCTGTTCGGAAGATGTCTTGGTTCGTGTGCCAAAGCCTCTTTCTCGCCTACGTGGTCGTAACCATAACCACCGTGAATGCGCAGCCGCTGCTGCACGCGCTGACCTTCGAACTGGCGCCATCTTTACTACAGCGGTCCTGAATAAGACAACATTGCGCGCTTCCCTGTCGTGTCGTGACGGCCAAATGCGCATGTCCAGCGCGATTCAATTTCTTCGCCCGCCAAGCCTGTGTCATGCGCGCCTAGAGGCAGTTCTCGTTGCGGAGCACATTGAGACAACTTACGGCGCCGGTGACAACCCCAAATTTATGATATTTACGGACAGCCACGAAGCTCTCAATCGACTTGGCCAAACCTCATACGTCGCAATCAGTTGCGATCTCATCAAGACCATTTGTCGCAGACTGCGGGATACAGGCGATATAGTCGTTCGGGTAGACCGGGTCCCGGGACACGCTGGCGGGATCGGCAGCGAGACCGCTTACGCGTGCGCGAGCGAGCTCTTTGAACTCCGCTCCAGCCCGGCGTTACCCATCCCATTTGCAGAATACGACCCCGACCCCACAGAAGCAAAGGCTTCGGCCAGGCACACGTCCAAGAAATCGTTGCGGAATTTGGTTCCACCGGACCACGATCCCCTGCCCGTTGGTTTTCCCCGGGGCGCGAAAGTTCTTTTGCACAAGGCACGGGCTGGTGGCGCGATAACCGATGATGCTTTGGCCAAGTGGCATGCCTATGTCACCAGCACGCCGTCCAGGATAAGCAGCCAGGATAAGTTTCACAGGAGCAACGCCCACTGCACACCACATGTTGTGGGAATGTCTCGGCCTGGAAACTTTCTGTTCAGAGTGTCTCCCGCTCGGCGTCCAGCGGCTTGTGGACTGGACAACGCCGCTGCAACCCGCCACTACACGGCAGACGCTGCTTTCTCTGAGTGAGTTCGCGCGCTCTCAAGGCGTCGACAGCCGAATGTAACATTTAAACTCCCCCTCCCCCCCTTCCTTTATACCCCAACCCAACCGACGTGTCCACCTTCTGTAATAAAGTTTTGTTATGATATTCTCAGGGCCAAAGAATTACGAGGAGAGCGGGTATACAACATGTACGCAAACAAGAAATACAGCACATTAGTAATATATACTTGCAATTGCCGTCTGAAAAATCATAGAAAATGACTGCTAAAAAAAAGCAGACACAGGGCAGTTGCGACAATATTCAATATGGTTGGCACGCACGCACGCACGCACACTAACACGCACGCACGCACACTAACACGCGTGCACGTGCATATGCACGCACGCACGCACGCACGCACACACACACACACACGCACACACACACACACACGCACACACACACACACACGCACGCACGCACACACACACACACGCACGCACACACGCACACACACGCACACATACACACACACACACACGCACACACACACACGCACACACACACACACACGCACACACACACACACACGCACGCACACACACACACACACACACACACACACACACACGCGCGCGCGCGCGCGCACGCACGCACGCACGCACGCGGGTGCTGGGAATGCCCACACTGAAGTGATGGTCGTTGCCGGACGATGCGTACGACAGGTGCTGCTAGAGAATTAATTAAGGGTGGAGATACAATGAAAAATTATATGGAACAGTCAAAGGCGAGAAATTTTACGGCGCAGTGAAAGAGCGAGTCAGTGAAGATTGGCTTTCATCGAGGTAACGCTGGCCGTACGAAATAAGATCGACAAGATGAAACGGGCCGAAGGATTATGTATCCCTTCGATATGCCCGAACTTAAGCACGTAACAACCAGCTACTTCTTCCCCTCGATTTATTTCCCGTGATGGCGGGGTGACGAGAATCAAAAGAGAAAACTAACGAAGAGTTGGCTATCACACAAAGTTAGTAATCAATCCCACCGGTATCGAGCTTATACCTTCAGGAGGTTTCTTTTATATTAATCACATTTTATCTTTCAACCAGTTTCTTCAATAGAGTATTGAGCCAAGTTTTTACAGATAACACCGTTTAATCGAAAACGATAAATTTACAATTATTTAGGCCCATTACATTTATTTAGCACGTAGTTGACAATAAACTCGCTAACTAAACAGGATGCACTATACTCTTCGACGTCTTTTCTTGCTAAAGGGTTTCTGAAAAAATTGAAAGTTTGGTTCATAGAAATAATTATTTGTCCCGATAGCGGGGATATCGATATTATCGCAAATTTCAAACAAATAATCGGGGTATTAAATAAGACAAATGGAGAAGTGGCGACTCCGCAGCTATATTTCGGGTGATTTTTCTATGACGTCACATGATCTTGTTTGTGGGGTTGGCTGCCGCCGCTGTCCCGAGCCACCGCGAAGAAACATGACTGTGCGATTGCAGCGGGGCCTATAGTTCCGTTTAATCGTATCACTTGAATGATAACGTGCTGGTGGCACAATGATAACTATGTTTTTTTAGTGCTGGCCTATATTATGCCCCCCTGTCCTGCCCATGTTACGTCATTGTAGAGCGAAATTTTAAAGATTTCTTTCAATATTTCTTGCCGTTTTTTGGGTTAAAAAACGTATTTGGAAGCTTAAATCAAGCTGGAGGAGTTACCAAAGGCTAATTGTTTCAAACTGATCAAACATATTTTATATTCATGGCCGTTTTAAAGGGACCCTGCAACACTTTTTTTAGCTTTTTTGGAAATCTTAAATGCTTGCAGACCGTAGTTACCCAACACACCCAGTACTTAGATTAGGGGGTCGAAAAGCACCTCAGCCAGAAATTACTGCTCTATGCCCATCAGATAACTTGTAAACTCGCTCAAAAGATTTTTTCATCTTTTCCGGTCTTGACGGCTCGAATTGCGTCACTAAGGAGATGTAGCGGCTGTTGGCCGGTTTTCCTTCAGTTGCAGCAATGAACGGTTTTCGATAGCAACTCTAAAAAAAAGGCCACAAAAACAAAGCAGAAATGAAAGGCGTATCTGGTGCGACGAGCAAATGACGCAGTGCCGCTCCGTGCTGGCGATAACTATAGCTTTCGCAGTGGCTCCAGACGCGAAGGAAAGAGTGATAGCGCTTATCGAAAGTGTTTCAAAGTCCCTTTAAAGACACGCGTGAGGAGAACAGCAACACCGTACAAGCACTGCTTACTGCGCAGGTCCTTCGACGACGCCATGCTTGAGCAGCACAAGGAGCGCATGCAGGAGCTGGTGTTGCGCGACAGGAACCGACCCTCGGTCATCCTCTGGTCACTGGCCAATGAGCCGAAGTCGAACAAACCGGAGGCTGGATCGTACTTTGCCAGGCTTGCAGACTTCGTCCGCAAGCTGGACCCTACGCGGCCCGTCACCGCGGCGCTCAACAAGAAGTACGACCAGGACAAGGCGGTGAGCGCACAGGAGTAAGGCCGTTGCTTTTACTCGATGCCTTTCGGGATTCCTGAAAGACCGTGAATTTAGCCGAAAATGAACTACGAGATTTGTATATGCCATGTTCAATCTAAAATTTCTGGGTTCGTCCGAACTTATACGTCACGTTGACTCTCTGCGGCAACTCAATACCGATCTATACCCGCGGTGGATGTCTAAGGTGTTCGGCTGATGGGCACGACGTAGCGGGCTCGTTTCGCAACTCGCAGGCTGTTATCTCTGGTGGAAACGAAATATGAATAACCTGCCTCGTGCACGAGGCTTCGGCTCACGTTACGTAACCCCAGGTTCAATTCTCTTCGAATCTCCGTTACAAATCGCCACACGAATGAGGTGTTGATTCGGTGCATTAGGGCACACATTTAAATTCAGGCTGGTACCTGCCAGGAAAAGGATGTCTCAGAATGCTAACTGCACCTCAATTGGGTTCAAAGTAGTAAAGGTCAAGAAATTAGGGTTGGTTAAAATGTGGTGGAACGACGGATAAATTCTCCGCCTTAGAGGTACTAGTAGGAACAGCATTGAGAGATGGTGGAAAGACCAAAGGAAACTGCCTCCTCGCGCTCATTTCTAGTGCGTGTTGCGCATCTGGCCAAATAGCACGATGTGAGCTAGAACGCCAGTGCATTCCGAGCGAACTCTGGGGTCTCATATTTCTAACCACAACCACACTCGGGATATCCATGGTCGTCTAGCTTGGTTGATTACTTGCCAGAAATTTCTCATTGTACACAGGTTATTTTCATAAGATACCCGAGCTGCTCACATAGATCGATCATGGTCAGAGAAAATAAAAGCCCCTTGTGTGGGTGCACTTCCATACGCAGGTACGTGCAGATACAGTTGTCCAGGTATAATAAATATGCGTATCCAATGATGGCGGCGCAAAAAGGCCGTGTCTGCTTTGTGTACGAATGCGAAATAAGTTAAAATAACCAGTTGATAATTGGTCACGAATTCAGCCTCCGCGCATAGTTTGATCACATACAAAACAATGAATTACAAAAATAAGAATTGAAGTGGTGCTGATAATGTTGCAACACTCGGTACACAGTACTAAATAGAAAATAGCTAACTTTCAATTACTGTCAAACACATGTTGGAACCCCAAGTTAGAAGCGAATAATAATTGTAACTAGGTCACTTTATAAAAAAAAACGTCAGTATAGCTCGGAGAATGAAATATTTCGCGACATTTCCTCTCGAGTTCGTCGTCATTCTAGATCATACCCCGCACCCGGAGGCCACATCAATTATATCAGTTCTTATTTATCTCACGCGTTTTGCATCTTTTCTTCCTGTGAACTGCCGTGTTACCTTTCTCGCTCATTCAACCTATGCTTTTCAATTGCATTGCCAGTGAAGACGTGTTCACTGCAGGGGGACCACCTGGACGTCATCATGCACAACAACTACCCGGGCTGGTACGACGACACCGGCTCGACCGACGTCATCGTGCCCCAAATCCTGGACGAGTACGAGCACATGTGGGAGCGCTACCGCAAGCCCATCATGATCAGCGAGTATGGGGCCGGCTCCGTTGCCGGTCTGCACGCCGACCCCGCGTTCGTCTTCACCGAGGATTACCAGACGGAAGCGTTCGGCCGCTTTCACAGGGCCTTCGACGAGTTGCGCGCCAGGGGCTTCTTCTTCGGTGAACACGTGTGGAACTTTGCTGACTTCATGACTGCGCCGGCGGTGGGACGTGTCTACGGCAACCGAAAGGGCATTCTGACGCGAAACCGCCAGCCCAAGGCTGCGGCAAAAGTAATCCGATGCCGTTACTACAAGCTGGCCAACAGGACGCTGCCAGATGATGACGCCTACTGCCTCCCGAGAGGACATTAGTGACTGAGCCACGGGAGCTACTGCACACCGCTTCGGGTTAGAGTTAATGAATGCTCCTAGGGGAGCTGTATACAGGAAGGTTACATTAGGGGTCTTAGAATCAGGGTTTTAGAATTCTCTAAAAAAGGGGGCGTCGTTTTGAAGCGGCGCGGTAGTGCCATGCAAATGCATGTGCTCTTGGGCTGGGGCGTCACTTTGAGGGGCGGGGGAGGCGCCGAAATGGTACAAAGGAGCACTGTTGCAAGGGCGCAAAGCGACAAGCAAAACGACGGTAGACATTATTTCTCAGCGTTTTGCGTTCTTGCTACAGTGCTCCTCTGGGCCTGTTTCACCCCTCTTCAGCCTCTTTAAGTGACGCCCCAGCGCAAAAACACATGCATTTGCATGGCGCTACCGCGTCGCTTCAAGACGACGCACCCCCCTCCCCCCCAACACACACACAGTTTTTTAACACAAAAGTGTTTTATTCCCAGATACACGAAGATTGCGCTGACGTCATATTTGTCATGGAAGTGACGCCTGTACAACGAAGCAGCGGCCTGTAAAGGGTGCACCCCTGCAAACAGGGTCTTCTTGCAGGGAAGCAACCTTTAGTACTAAAGACTACGCTTTGAAAGTGAAAGTGAAAGTTCATTTTACTAAACTTTTATTTTACTTAGGCTTGTTCGTTTTCGGGTTTTATATTTTAACACGAAAGTGTTTTATGACGGTATACCCAAATATTTCACTGAAGTTATATCCGTCACGGAAATGACGCCGGTACACCTTTGCCGAAGCGACCCACCAGCAGGACGTCTCTCGCCATGCACACCCACAAGACAGCCGCCGACCCGCAAATCAAATCATGCTCAGCTGCAGATTTCGGTGCACATTTCCCTTTCGTGTTTTACTGATTCCTATCACAGATGAATCACCCACAGTTTTTATTTTTGAGAATTCGGCCTCATGTTATAGTTCCTGTGAGGAGGAGGAGGATGCCTTCAATGATGAAGAGAAGCCAGCCTGGTAGCGAACTGGGCGTCTATGCTGCTACGGAAGTTATAGGAGCTATATACAGGAACTTTACTTAAAGTTAGAGGTACTTCATGCTCCTACGGCAGCTACATACAGGAATACTGCAGTAGAACGGACAATTTGGCTATGTTAGCTGTTCCTCTTGATGTTAAAAGCACGCTCAATCCTAGTACAAAGGAAGAAAGAGACGTCACGGGGCTAACTCGCTCCTATTGGTTTAATGAAAAGACGCACAAATATACACTGACCACTTCTCACGTGATAGATTCATCTTGCCCGAGATAAAAACCATAAAAGCAACTTTTAAAAGGAATGCATACAGAGGCACGCGTGTGCCTCTGATTGTATATACAGTTAAAGCCCGACCTAATGAAGTCGACGAGAACCGCGAATTATTTCGTTAAATCCAGAACTTCGTAAAATCGGGACTGTCATTTTGCAAGCGGTTGATTCCATCAATTCGATGTCTGAAGGGAGTCGCATCCCAGCAGCTCCCATGACACCCTAACTGCGGCGGCCGCGACCGATAATGGACCGTTTCCACGACCTCAATCTGCGCATGCGCTTGCAGGCACCGCCATTTCTTTTTGTGGCTCGCTTTGATCGCAATTGCCTCTTCTTACGGATGCTGTGGGCACTTCGGGACAAACTTATTAGAATTCGGTGGTCACTGCCAAAGCGCAAAGTTATTGCACGGCCGGTCATTTTCATTGAGAAACGTGCTAAGCTTCGTCAACAGCGGACGCAAACAGCGCTCTGTGCGCATGAAGTTTAAAAAAAAGCAATCCCCTTAGCTATCACCCCGGGCGCGCCTTGCGATTAGCAATATTGGACGAGACGTCACCGGCTATGGTGGCCATAAGAGCCACCAGTTGTGCTTTCCGTATCCGCCACTACTAGCGCTGCTCTTGGAATGTATTGATTTTGATTGTTCAGTTTTAACACGCCGACACAACGCAGGCGATGAGGCGCGCCGTAGTAGAAGGCTCCGGATTAATTTTGACCACCTGAGGATCTTTAACGTGTGCCGAAATCTCGTACACACGGGCGTTTTTGCTTTTCGCCTCCCTCAGAAAAGCGGCCGCCGCGGCCAGGAAACGAACCCGCGACCTCGTGCTCAGCAACGCAACGCCTTAGCCACTGAGCCACCGCGGCGGGTGTTCTCGGAGTGGAAAAGGTCAATTTAGCAATGCGCTAGAAGTCCGCTGTAAAAATAATAACAATAAAACGCTAGGGATTCTGGGGAAACGAATTTGTTCCTTAGAAAAAAAAAATGTGATCTTCGCCTGCGTGCGATTCGGTACCATTGCGCGGACATACTTTTTATAGAATGCGGGCGCGTTCAATCTCCGTGAGCCCCAGCAAAGCGCCTGAGCAAGTCAATAGCATCGATCACCTGGCCTGAGTGGGCGCGGGAGCTTCAGCAGTTTTAGCAGTACTTATCACTCACTGATTGAAAACCGGGACTGATGAGTTTATCTTGTAAGGCGCCATAAAACGAAACTATATGCCTAGTTCATTTTTCTGACGTGGTGCAATAATCTTCGTGGCGGTCTGACGAAAAACTTTCGAAATTGCCCCTTTTTTAAGATGTATGTCTTTCTCGAAATACTCCGTGAAATAGGGAATATCACTGAACCTATTTCGTTAGTTCAGATTCATAAAAGCATTGAGCCGTATAGGCACCTGCGGGGGAATCAGCATTTGTTCGTTAGATCGGAAAATTCGTAAGATCGGGTTTAATTAGATCGAGTTTTGACTGCATTACATTTATTTATTGTTATTATTTATTCACCATCCCGATACCCTCCCTTCCCCATCCCCTGAGCGGTGGGAACGCCCGCTGACCAGCCTGCACCCGGAGGACCAGCAACGCCTGATCAACCGGGCCACCCGGGCTGCGGAAGCGCGCGGCTTCCTGAACTGAGGACGCCACCCACCTTTTTCTTTCTTTTTTTTTTCTCAATAAAACGTTTTGCCTCCTCCTCTCCTCCTCCTCCAATTTATTGCGCTAGAATGAATATTTCTGAACACGTAGCCTTCGTACATGTGTTCTCTACACAGGGCTTTACGATACGGTGCAATAAATACGGGATAACTGGCGAATATAGATATATCAACATGGGCAAAAAAATTTAACAACACTATAAGTTGCCGAAATGGCGGCTGCGTGCTTTAAAGGTAAACCCATCAGAAGTGGAAATCCAAAATGAAAGGATAAATACGCCATTTTTACTGGAACACCTTGTATCTCGGTGTCTTAAGCCCGACCAAAGAGTAATGAAGCAAAGAAAGAAACATTGTTGAGCAAAAAAAGAGCGGATGGGGTTGGGAAGGGGGGGGGGGGGGCGGGGAGGGGCGCATTGAACTAGGAGGAACCTTGAGCAGGAGATCACGAGTGCTGGACAAAATACATAAAATACTTTAAAAGGAGGGAGGTGTAGACATTGGCCACCGTCGGCAAGCGGTATATCATATCCATCGGGGCTCGATGTATCATATCTCGAGCGGCGGCGTGAGTTCATTGGCGGGGATGCGTGTCCAGGAGCCCAGACGATGGTGATGTCAGGGGTCGTCGAACAGTTTTAAAGCAAAGCTTTACCAGAGTCCTTCGATACTGTTCTGGTCACGAAACCTTTGCGTCCTTCTACGGGAGTGATTGATATGCTGCCGGCGACGGCTGTCGTAAGGGGGTTGTAGCTGCTGGCGGGCCGGTAGCAGTATACGGCAGCAGCGGCAACCCGGAGGCACTGTGTGGAGGTTGCGCGTTTCAATCCCTGCAACAATGTTTCTATCGATAATACCACGCCAACTTCATGTGCCACTGGTTTTGTACAACGTCGACGACATGAAACTTGGGATCGACATTGCCTAAAATGTGTGACGGTCTGTTTTATAGGGGGTGGAGGCATTGAGGTACCCGTGAACAGAGTTATAGGGTTGTTTTACAGATCAGCCAGCGGAAGCGGACACGCAGATCAGGCTTTCCCAACGGAAGAGGCAGTGTGTTCGTTTAGGGGCGAAGCACCTTACGGGATTCGGCTGTCGGCGTCTCTTGTCGTCTCATGTAGTCACGCTATTAAAACCCTGGGACACTGGTTTTCCAACGCTTCGCGAAAGAACGTTTCATCTACATGGGCAAAAACGCGTACTAAAAGAACACACCGGAACACTCGTTTTACAACGCCTTGTGCTACTTCTTAGCATACTTCTTAGCATGCTGCGCCGTGCTACATGGAATCAACTCACGGCGAGTCTGCCTCACATTTAATTGCTTAAATCTAGTTCAACGCCACAGACGGCGTCACCGCCTCAGCAAGCGCGCGATTGCTCCTCCCACCGGCGCTTCTCCTGCGCCCAATCAGCGCGCGCCGTGTGGCGAGAGGTAGACTTACAATCTTTGAACACGCTTATACTCTGCATGCTTCGCCTCTCCCAGCTTTCACGTTAGTGGAGGTGGCCCGGGATTTTTTTCTGAGTTGCAGGCGCCGCAAGCGCATCTTTGCAGTACAAGGCAACGACTCGAACGGTGTCAAAAGCAGCAGATGAGAGTGCTGGCAAACAAAAATGTACGACTCAAGGAAAACCCGGACAAGCTCTCCACTTGCTGAACCGTTCATATTTATATTGTCTATATTGTCTATAAGAGAATCTACTGCACTTCTTGTTCAAAGCATTTTTCTCGTTTATTCTGTGCTTATTAAAAAAGCATGTTGTCTGTCCACCTCTCACCGCATCACGGGCACCTAATATCAATCTCTCATTCATAGTGTGCACCTTTTACTGAAAGATATATCGCTAGTTAGCATTAAAATTTCAGATTCATTGCGTGCTTGAAATGTTTAACGCCCCCCCCCCCCCCAAATAAAAAAGAAAGAAAAAAGATATCCGGAGTGGTGCCTCAGTAGGCGGCAAAGGTAAACGAGGCGTTAGTACTGGCATCATAAAGGAGCTACCAGAATGGACTGCTGTAGTTCCCTTCCAAAGAGTAAATGAACCAGCCGGTACAAGCTCGTATTTGCCCGTGGTTTACCAGCTGGTATAAAAATGAATACACTAAACGGTAAGTATTAGGAAACGTCAACCACGAGGGGTACCCGAGTACATTGCGAGAAAAGAAGTGATCGATCAGATGTTAGGCATGTAAAACTCGTCCTTAACTCGCCTCCTGATGATACCCCTTACGAAGACCCCGATTTCCAACATGCTCTAGGTGTTTTTTTAAGGAGCGGAGCTCTTTAGAAAATCGGAATTTTCCGTGTCCGCAGTTAAAAATACCAAGCTATTGCCGAGGTCGAGCACGTGAGCGCGGACCTCAAGGTGACCCTTTGGCAGTTAACAAAACCAAGAAAACGCCCATTGCTCATGTGTGCGTACCTAGCGACGACCGCCCAGCGCCATCGGCGCCCGTTTGCAAGCCATGCATACCCACTTGGGAGGATAGCCAAGATTGGCAAAAAAAAAAAAAAAAAAAAAAAGCACCTCCAGCGTTCGCCGTAACCGTGGCAACACTTGCGCGGAACGAGAAAGACAGGTCATAGCATACGCCCCTTCAAGTTGAGGTCCAATTAATGATTATCACTTCCACACACACAAAAAAATGAAGGAAGCTCATACTTTTTATTTATTTATTTATTTAAACATACTGCAGCCCCTTTGGGGCTATGCAGGAGTGGGGGTAGGTACGAAATATCGATTTATATCGTTATTTTGTACCTAGCAGGTACAAAATATGGCAGAGTCCTTCATTGAAGGACTCTGCTTATAGCAACAATGATGGAGTAAAGGTAATTGCGGCAGCAGCGAAGAAGCAAATCGGCTGCAATAGTGGATTTAAACCGTCGTTATGGCCGTGAAGGTTACATACAGCTTCGCTACCATCAGGTCTTGCGCGTTGGTGTGAGCTTCCTTCCTTTTGAATTAAGAGTGGCCTGGCAAGGGTAGTGTGAGATAGGGTATTTAGCCCCTCCCTCCCCCCTTTCAAGATACTGTTTTGACATTAAGTATCGTAAATTTTTTCGCCTTTTGTTTTTTACTTTTTTCACTATTCAGCTCCCTGCGCTACAAAAGGCCTTCACTATGTTGTCTCCCAGTGAGAAATATTAGACACCCGTGCCGTGTGAACCACGCGGGTTTCGAACTTAAAATATTAGCTTTCAGATAAGCAATGCGGAGTAAAAAAGAGAAGATTGTACGAATCTGATCTTCCGGCGGTCGCCGCGTGCTAGCGGTGAGAGAGCTGCCTGGAGAGAGTGCGTTGCGAACCGATAAGCCGCACAGGAGATTCGCGATACGCGGGCTAGAGTTCCAGTCCAAACGCAGCCACGTGTGGACAGCAGCAAGGAATCGGTCGGCCGCAAAGACCGCGATGCTTACCGACGGCAAGCAGATGCTCGCCCTCTCTTTTCTCGCTGCATTGTCCGGCTGCTACTGTCACGCCGCGTCGGTGCTGTACCCGCGGGAGTCCGAGAGCCGGGAAGTGAAGAGCCTCGACGGAGTGTGGAACTTTCGCCTCTCCAGCCACTGGGACCCCGACGAAGGTTTCAACAAGAAATGGTTCCAGCAACCGCTCTCGCAGGTGGGCTCGTGGACAGTTAAAAGCTCATTTCAAAGCTATTGGAGCGCATTCGCTTGTGTCTGCTTCCTGTTGTTTAGCAAAAAAAAACTTCTGAGACTGGTAGTACCAGCGTGTTCCTTATATTTCTGTCAATCATTAGTGTTCTAAAATTACGAAAATACGGGCATAGAAAGGAAAGCCAGCAGTGAATAAGATTATGAATTTTTGAGATGTTTGGAAAGGAAGAAAGTGGCGAAGAAGAACACGAGAGTTCCGGGTGCAATCTTAACTTACATCCTCGGGTTGTATATACACAGTATGCGAAGGATAAGTTCCTGAATTTGGTTGAAGAATGAGCGAGGAATCGTGACGCACGTACGAAGACGATCGGTTCACTCACGTTTAGACCAGGGTCCGGACATCGTCACCGCTAGCACTGTTGCATGGAGTGCGCAGAATCGATACAGGCCGGCTAACAGTTTCCGGGCGAGATAGATTTATATATTACACCAAAGTGAATATTTCTGAACGCGTAGCCTTCACATGTGCACAGAGATTTAAGATACCCTGTAAGAAATACGCAGTTAATAGGGAATAAAGGAAGATCAAGAAGGACAAAACAAAAATTAACAACATGATGTGCAGAAACGTCGGAAGCGTGCTTTAAAGCTAAACCTGTTACAAGCGACAAATCTAGAGATGAAAGGATAAACATGCCATTGTACTGGAACACTTTATATGTCCGTGTTGTAAGCACGGCCAAAAGTAATCAAGCAAGGAAAAGTAATCAAGCAAAAAAAAAAAAAAAACATTGTGGAGAAAAAAAAACGGGCGGGGGGGGGGGGGGGTGTTGGCGCAGTGAACTAAAAGGATCGTTCAAGTGCGAAAGCGAATTCTTAAAAAAATACAAAGAATGCGTAAAAAATTCATTCACAGTAATCGTAATACAAAGTAGAAATCAGTATGGACAACTATGTCCCACAGAATAAAAACAGGCATGTGGCAAACTATGCCGTAGAGATAAAACCGCCGTCACTGGGGGCGATATTATGCCCACGTGCGTCAGAAGATCAACGGCCTCACTAAAACTGCTTGTTATGCTCATGTGATTTGTATAACGACATTGTAAACCGGCCCGGGTGTGCTGGTTATAAAACAGATAGAATTCCTGGGCTTTCATCAATGTGGCACTTGCATTAAATTCGTAATTGCAAGACACCTCCATTGTGCAGTCAGCTCCTATGGCAGAAATTTGTGCTACTTGAAATGTCTCTGATTGCTTATCTCACAGTTAGCCTCGTGGACGTGATGCTGGCGCATGCTTCTTGTTTACCTTTTGCTCCTCCCCCGGACCAAAAGAACAGCCGTCGAGTATACTGTTAAGTGTTTTTGTTTATTTATTTATTTATTTATTTATTTATTTATTTATTTATTTATTTATTTATTTATTTGTCTACACAAAAGTAGGAGGTGGCCAGGGTAAACGCCGTTCTGCGACGGCTTGAGGGTTGCTTGGCCACCCGGGGCAATGACGGGCGCCGATCACGAACAAGCACACATAGCCGGCATGGACAATTTCAGGGGAATTATTCCATAGTACTCGAGAACAATAATCAAAACAACACTTACACAGCTACAACTGCACCTAGAAGTATGGTAAATACGCGCGAAAAGTTTACAAATACAAGCACTAAACAAGTTTAGAGGCTTTAGTCTCACAAATCGACGATATAAATGAAACAAATCATAATGCACTTTTCCAGAAATTTGCAAAAAATACAGGCACATTTTGTTCAGGTTATAGAAGGGTGGAACAATAAAAAGAAATACAAGCACTTACAATACGATGCAAATTTATATGGGAGTTAAGCAAAAATAATAAAGGATAAGACAGTTTCATCAAGATACAATAACAGCAGTAGATAATGAAAGCACCTTCATGTTAGGCTGCGTATAAATGAGTTAAATAAGTAGTGCTTAGCGATGTAAACCCTAACGCCCATACGAAGGAATAAATCAGTATACGCACCCCTCAAACAGCCGTGTTTATAGGGCCCATGTATATTTGCGCACTACACGAAATTTTGTTTGGGAACAAGGGTTTGACTAGCTCTGGCCAAAAATCGTGCAAGAGGAAGAGGGAGGGGTGCATTTTTGTGTTGTTTTCAAGTGGCCATTAAGCAAGTTTCACACATTGACATTATTAAAGCATATTGCATAAACAGTACTTATATCCGTACGTCATAATTGTTTTGCTGTGTTTTTAAGTGCGACACCCAACTCGGAAAAATACATACGACGCTCATGGACAGGCAAAGGTGTAAAAAAAAAAAAATTGACTCCAATCCACGCTGTGAGGGTGGTTGGACTGCGAAGCTGTGAACGATACCCGCAACGATTACCCATGCGGCGTCACTTGAATTCACACACGTGGCTCTACAAAGTGTGAAACCACACACTCTGCCATCCGTTACCTGGAATTCGCGGGGGCGGCGTCCCGAACGCATCTGCGTCGGCAGCAAGAAAGCGGAGAGCAACGTCTTTCAAAATGTGAGGAAGAGGGCGGCACGCGCGGCTATGGCGTCATGCATCTCACTGCGTCCCACTCACTTTTATTTCACGGGTAGCCTCCAAAAATCGCCTTCCTCCTCCCAGACGATAAATCCAAATCGCGCTCTGTCTCCCCGTCTCCACGTGTGGGCGAAACTTAGTCGGCAAAATGACGGGCTTTCACTCCGCTTCTCTTAGGGCCCAAATTCGATCCCTGGTGGTCTCAGTAGTTTGTTTGTGGTGGCTAAGGCGTTGCGCTGCTGAGCACGAGGTCGCGGGTTCGATTCCCGGCCGCGGCGGCCGCTTTTCTGATGGAGGCGAAAAGCAAAAATGCCCGTGTGTACGAGATTTCGGCGCACGATAAAGATCCCCAGGTGGTCAAAATTAATCCGGAGCCCTCCACTACGGCGCGCCTCATCGCCTGCGTTGCGTCGGCGCGTTAAACCCCACAATCAATCAGTTTGTTTGTGTAGCCAGTAGCCAGTAGAAGCCTGGGATGTTTGTTTGCGTAGCCAGTAGTAGCCTGGGAGCTTTCTGCTGACACGGACACGAAAATTTCCTCGGCTGGTTAGAGGTATTCTGCTTCGCAGTAATAACCTTAAACTAGGAATAGCCGCTCGTATTAGTCTGGAAGGCGACGCCCTGGTTTCCAGTGTAGGTGCGGGGCTGTTGCTGTACGGGGGGAGGCCACGACTCATTTACTGGCCACATCGGTGCCCCACTGCTATACAAGTTTCTTGGGTCCTGTTATTGCGAAAGCATTACATGCTTCGCGAGTTAAAAAATGGCCGCGTATCTGCTTGCTTTACTACAAATGTTGTCGATAGGCTATCTGCCATATTTAAGTTTAACGACTTGACGTCGTGACGAAGACTTACGGGACGGGACTCGGAACGCCGAGCGGGTTAGGCGCCGGGAGACAAGCTTATTTGTGAAGGGGTCGCATGGCCTGTTGCCGTTCGGTGTGCACCGGCCTTGAATGAAAAAAAAAATAGTAGCAAAGCATGTGCTTTACAATTTACGAACTGCACTCTGTTTATATCGTCGCCATCAGATACATTACTGACGTAATTGATTTGATTTTAAGCAGGACAGTAGTAGTGGAGGGAGCTTGGTTTTGGTTATAGTATATGATCAAAGGAGGGAGGTTGCAGGGTCTGGGGCGTGAATTAAAGTTGCAAAATGAACGCGCATGGTCATGGCGAGTGAGTGAATAGACGTTATTCCGCCAAGTACCTGCCGGCGCTCGATGCCGCAGACGGGGCCGGTGATACCGATGCCGGTGCCGTCGAGCTTCAACGACGTGACGCAGAACAAGACGGTGCGCGACTTCGTCGGCTGGGCCTGGTACGACGTGGAGTTCTTTGCTCCGGCCCACTGGGACAGGCCGAACCAGGGCCGTGTCTTCCTGCGCTTCGGCAGCGCCCACTACGAGGCCAGGGTCTACCTCAACGGGCTTTCGGTTGCCGCGCACGTGGGCGGACACTTGCCGTTCGCGGCCGAGGTGAGGTCGCCGTACCAGTATTAGGATCGTTGGGATAGAAAGTCTAACAACAATGCCGTGGCCGGCTACGCTGACACGCAATGTTGAAAGAAAATTAGCTCCAACCCAGGCTGTGAAGGTGGTTGGACTGCGAAGCTGTAAACGACACCCACAGCGAATACCCATGCGGTGTCATTTGAATTCCCACACGTGGCTCTACAAAGAGCGAAACCAGAGACTCTGTCAACCGTTACCTGGGATTCGCGGGGGTGGTGTCCCGAACGCAGCTGCGTCGGCAAAAAGAAAACGGAGAGGAGCGTCTTTCGAAGGGTGAAGAGGAGGGCGGCACGTGCGGCTATGGCGTCATCTCTCTCGCTGCCTCCCCTTTCATCTGTCGGCCCCCAAAAGCACCCTCACCCTCCCAGACGCTAAATCTAAACCACCATCTGTCTCTCAGTCTCCACGTGTGGTCATAGCTTATTCGGCAAGACGACGGACTCTCACTCCGCTTTTCTTCGGGCCTGGTTCGATCGCTGGCGGTGTCAGTAGTTTTATTGTGTAGCCTTGGTATGTCCAGTAGCCAGTAGTAGCCTGGGATGTTTGTTTGTATCGCCAGTAGTAGCCTGGGAGTTTTCTGCTGACGCGGTCACGAAAATTTCCTTGAATGGTTAGAGGTGTACTGCTTCGAAGGAAAATAAAAACCTCTACAGAGTTCGCTTTACAGCAAGTCGAGTTGAGGACGGCCTTATCGCAAAGACGTAAGTAATGGAAACTCATCTATTGTTGGCCGAATGCAAGTTGTATGTCACAGGTGTCGAAACTATTACGTAGGAGGGAGGAGGTGGAAGTCATCTTGCTGGTCAAAACTACCACAGAACAGCGTCGAAGGAATAAAGATGGCGCGGTGCTTTGACTGTGCATATTCCCTTTGGGAAATCCTATCATTGTTTTATCTTTGGCGAGAAGACTCCATCTCGTCACGTATATTCATCATATATTTGTGTTTTTCATTAAATCGGTAGTTGCCTGTCAGGATCGTGTCGTCTTTCTTCCTTCGTCCCGGTTTTGTGAGCGCTTTGCCCACCAAGATGGACAACTGCCAACTACACTAATTGTCCCTTCTGCTGCAGGCAGTGGAGAGGATAGAGAGGAACATCAGAAGTAACATTGGGGATCATAAAACAAAATTACACCCAGTGCAACAGCTATACTAATCCTGTGGGAATTACTATAGGGTCATGACCTTTAAATCATTACATGCAATGTACTACGTCTGGCTACCAACGGAAACGTCTTCTTTCGCGTACGTATGCGGCGGCCCGATCACCTTCACCACCATATATCATGACGCACCCTTCACTAATACGGTAAGCAGATCTATAGGTGTGGTTACAATTTAGCTCCTTGTAAAAGACAGTGGCGGGTTCTCCCGCTCGCACACGTGACAGCGGAGCGGGATCAGGCAGGTCCGCCATCTTCCTCGCCATGGGAGGATGCTATGAGATAGACAACTATTGGTTAGATTGGCACTCCGTCTTTAGGACAATGTATTGTGGTCTGTATTAGTATACCCGCAATCATCTTCAGTGCTTCTACCAACTACTTCGAGAGAAGAAGCAACATATAATCTTTTGCTTCTTAATACCAACAGACTTTTCAAGCTACTTGTTTTTTAGGCGAGTTACTTGCAATGCACAGTATCATATGTGAGCTTATACTAATGTCACCTTACCTGATGTGCGCACTGTAACACGCAGGTAGTAGTGGGGCAGCTTAATCAAAAACCGTCATTGGAATGCCTGATAAATTCAGCGTAGTGCTTAGGGAAGCGTGACAAGAAACTGTTAGAAAAAGCAACGCGCGCGATATTTCACTTCAGTGGCCTCTTGACTAACGATAAGCGTGAATGGTAAGTTTCAAACTAAGTTACTGATAGCCTGATCCAGGTTACCGGTGCATTGCACTATGGACGCAAGAACCTGCTGACCGTCGCTGTGAACAACACGCTCAGCGAGGAGACCATTCCACCGGGGACTGTGTTCCAACCGGATGATCCAAACAGGTGCGGGAAGATCGGTCGCTCTTCGGTCTTGATCTTGTAGCTACATCTTAAGTCATAGAGAGAGAGAGAGAGAGAGAGAGAGAGAGAGAGAGAGAGAGAGAGAGAGAGAGAGAGAGAGAGAGAGAGAGAGAGAGAGAGCACTTTTTTAAGCGTTCCGTGGTCTACGGGGCTGTAGTGGCCCCCAGGTAGCGCCGGGTGGCGATAGATCTGTAGACCATGACGGTTTGCACCTCTGGGTGTGAGCTCCCCCAGCACCGTCTCCCACTTCTCTTTACAAAGAGAAATAAACGTTTCTTGTCTGAAAAGACTAGCTAGGACTTCATCCTTGCCGGTCCGAGGTGGTAGGTCTCCCCAGTCCAGGAAACCTCTGGCGGTGGCTGCCGTCTTCGCCCGGCGTTCTCCGGATCCTTGTAGACCAGCAGTGCCTCCCACTTTTGAGCAATGTAGTATTCACTGGTTGTATGGGCGCTTGCATGATCTTGTGGTGCGGCGGGCAGTGTTGTTGAGGATGCTTGGCTATCCACAGGCGGGAAACGGGTTTTTATGACATCTTGAAGGTGGAAGCGCTCACAAAACAGGGACGAAAGTAGAAAAAACGTAGACGAGACATAGACGCTGTTGTGCAAACACATATAAAAGTGCGAGGTATCGAGGGGGAGCTAACGAGTTTTGCGGGAAATGTAGAACGAAAGAGAACAAGCGTATAATATTTATGTAAAGCAAAATGTGTAAGGCTGCAAATAAAAACGAATGCACCAATTCTCGCTTGCCTTTTGTGTATATAGCCATTTTCTTCGTATGCGGAGATTTAAGAGGACCCTGCAACACTTTTTTTTAACTCTTTTTCGAAATGTTAAATGCTTTGAGAAAGTAGTCAACCAACACATACAGTACTCAGATTATGGGGTCGTAAAGTACGTCACCCAAAAATTACTGATCTATGCCCATTAAATAACTTAGATACTTGCTCAAAAGATTTTTCTTTCTTTCCCGTTCACGGCGTTCTAAAACCGCTGCGGAATTGCGTCATTACAGCGGTGTAGCGGCTGTTGGCCGGCTTTCCTTCAGTTGCAGCAATGAACGCATTCGATGGCCACTTTAACAAAAAAGCCACAAGAGCAAAGCAGAAACGGATGGCGCATCTGCTGCGACGAGCAACTCACGCAGTGCCGGTCCGCGTTTCGATAACTGTAGCTTCCGCAGCGCATCCAGAGGCGAAGGAAAGAGGGAAATCGTACATCTGAAATGTTCCAGAGTCGCTTTAAGTGTGCGCACACAATGTGTGGCATTCGCTTATCCTACATCGCAAGATTTTGCGGCGAAAACGCCAGCCGATGGAGTTCACAAAATCATCGTAGCGTGTATGCTGGCTAAAGACGTAAACTTGGCATTGCTTCC